>NC_089223.1:51888057-52210358 GCF_963924675.1 Phocoena phocoena | reverse complement strand
TGAAGGTACTCTGAATCTCTGGTACTTGTAAATTAAATAAGTAAACTCTCAACTGAAAATCGATATCATTTTATGGCTCTACATCAATGGCAAAGAAATTACCATGTGGAACAGAATACATTCATAATTTGAGGACTGACCAGAACATAATCTTCCAACCATCACTTGACCCAGGTGACCAAAGGAAAATGATGTAACTGAACAGTCCATATAGATTGGCTGCTCTTACTACTTTAGCAGCATGTTTTAGCAGTTTTGAAACTCTGCCATCTTTCTCTGAACTGCAGAAATCAACTATTTTGAGAAATAGAAAATCTCAACCCTCTCTATACAAACTGAATAAGCATTTCAGGGCTGTGAACATCATTCTTAACTTTCTCAGACATGAAATACTTCTAAGAAAAAGAGGAACACAACACAATGCTGTTATTTCTTGTTTGTACTCTGGCAGTCCTACATTGATTCCTGTAAATACCTCAATCTGGCCAGGACTTTACAGCTAAAGTGAAGTCACAGTTAATGTTTTTTTCCAGAGAAATGTAAGCAAAAGAAAATATTCTTCCCTGAATTATCTAGGCAAATTATTTGGTTAGCTGTATTTTACCAAAATATTCCCCATATTGGTGGTTTTATGATATATATTTTGTAAGTCAGAATGAGCTGTCTTTGAAACAGAACAATTATTCTTAATTCAATAATTTAATTTTATACATCCAGAATGGTTCACCTATATTATTGAAATTTAAGAATCTAAGTGCACCTTTGATTCATAAGAGGTTAATCAATCAACAGGTGCTTATTGCATGCTTATACTATGAACTTACTGAAGAATAAATGCAAATGGATCCCTACTTTATATTGATTAAACTATTTTATATTTGGATATAACTTGTAAGAAGTTGTTCTTGAGTATATAAGAGATGGTCAGTTTTCTAGTTTTTAAATATTGATGGTTGTAATTCTGGAAGAATATGACCAACCACAGCCCATAATATATATAGGGTCACTTGATATCCAGTGTCTTAAATTAAAAAGAAACATTTGAAATGTAAAAGTGCTGTGGTTAGCTATTTTTCATTTTAATAATAGCTTTAAATTCAAATAGGTATAGTTGATTAAGAATGCAGTTAATATTTTTAAAACTTCTCCATATCTTTTCATAAAATATAAAAATTCATTCTTTAAATAGTGTAAATAATCTCTTTCCAAACCTTATGAATGACAACTCTATTTCCCCCTCTGCATTTCATTAACTGAGATAGACGCAAAGATGGTCCTGCTATCATCAAATCTTTCCTTTCTGTCGTCTTCCTATTGGGTGCAATGTAGAAGGAATATAAATCACATGACACAAGGCACTAACACCCTTTAATTAGTCTCCAGTTATTTACCTTGAGTCTTCCCTACAGCTGAGAGGCCAACTCAACCTACTGCCAAGCAAGACCTGATGGGCACAAGAAAAGGTAATCATATTAAAACGTTCAGAGAGAATGATTCTTTATCACAGTAGTTAGTAATAACACCACCAATGTTATTTTAGAAGCACATTTTCTTCTTTTTAACTTTATTGTTAAGCTTGAATATGCCTTAGCATCATTTTGATATTAATTTCTAACCTAAACCTTAGATTCTGTATGTTATCATCAAATTTATTTTTAACTTCACTTTGGGTTAAAGTCAAGGTTTGATACTGGCTAAACTACTGAAGACAATGTAAATTCTAAAGAAAGGTTCATTGTTCAAGACAATGAACCTATTCCTACAGACAAATGTGGAGGGCTAACTTCTTAGGAAGATGAAAGTGCATAATAATCTAGATTGATCCTTTAATTAATTTCAAAATTTTATTTATATCTTAAGGTTATAATTTTATTTGTTATAATATAGCTTTAAAAAAAAACATGACTTACATATCCTAATGAAAACTGAATAGTTCTTCTGTTTCACAAATTTTTCTTCCTTACCAAGTGATGAAGGCAAATCAAGTACTCATTGGTTTAAGTAACTGACAAGTGAAGTATGGTTTTATCTCTGATTTCTGTTTATGCTAAAAATGAGGGAACTACTATCATTTTACAGATTGTTTTTGTGTGAGTATGCTTGTGTTACAATTTTGCATGAATCGTAAAGAAGTCTGTGATTCACCATGGAAATATTATTGTTCAGTCTACAGTCTTAAAAGTTAAACAGTGATTATTGTACAATATTGTTTTCTATATTCACTATACTGTATTATAATCATCAAGCTTGCTAAGGGACTAGATCTTAATTATTCCAACCACAAAAAAGAAATGATAATTATGTGACATGACAGAAGTGTTAATTATCACTACAATTGCAATCATATTACAATTATACAAATACATCAAATCTACATGTTGTACACCTTAAATTTACACAATGTTATATGTCAAATCTATTTCAATTAAGAAAAAGTTAACTGGCAAGTAAAGAATTAATAAGGAACTCCATTCTTCTCAGTGAAACTTGAGAGGAAATAACCTATGCTGTAGGTTGTTCAAATTTGATCACATATGAGTTCTTTTCCATCCAATGGTATCCCATCAGAAGTTCTGAAGTCAGTTTAGTAGACGGCATTTCTAATCATTCTTAGCTGAAAATCAAAGGTGAATGGAGTCTGGTGTGTGCTCTCTTTACCAAGCCTGAACTTTAACTCTGTGACCCTCTTTTGTAAAACTCAGTTTGTAGGTTTCAAGTCTATACAAGTATAGCAATAACAATAGCTGCAACAAGACGTAGTTAGTATTTGCTTCATAAATACAATATGTATTTAAATATTAAAAGTTTGAAGTATTATATGTATCTTTCTAAAAAATCAATTTATTTTTTTAAAAAAATCAAATAAATATGTGTGTCTACCTTATACTCCTTTACAAAGGTAAGGCTAATTTATTTCTTCAAATATTTCAGCCAGAGAACTGTAATTGTCATATCATATTTTTTCATTAAAATGATCAAGTTAATCACATCATTTCTGATTACAGGAGAAGCAGATTATGAAAGATGCAGTTTCAGTATACTCCCCATGTCCTCCATTTTACACATTCCTGTTAGATTAATCGTGGAATTACAGAATTTCCTAAATTTCAGTTCTAACTTTTGTTTATAGGTAACAGTAGTAAGGCCCAGATAAAGGAAATTACTTGGACAAAATTACACAAGTAGAGATAGAGCCTGAGATAGAACTCAGTTCTCCAAAGGAATGTGTAGTCACCTCAGTCTCTAATCTGAAACCACTCAACTGCTTTCCGTTGTTTAGAAAGGCATGCCTAATTCTTCAACCTAGCATTTAAGACCTCTGCTTTTTCTTCCCTCATCTTTCTTTCCAACTTTGTATTTCCCTTCTTTCTGTTCAAATGCCCATAGATATTCCCAAGACTTTCTCCTTTACTTGAAGTTTCTCTCTATTAATCTCTGCCTGGGCAAGTCACACCTATAATGCTATCTCCTACAGAAATAATTTGTTGATTTCTTAACTGAAAACTTCTACCTGTAGAAAGCCACTTTTGTGACATTTTCTACTTTCTTTTCTCTAACAGTGATTTGTGTGTGTTGCAACTCTCTTCCTAAAATTGATGTTACTTGGCAAGACCGATTCCCCTTGATAATCTCAACACTTGACACAGTGATTTGTTCCTAGTAGGTTCTTGGTGCATGTAAAATGAATATATGATTAACCTTATAATGGTACTTTCAGTAATATAACCAAATATTAAATTCATTCAGTTTATACTGTTTGGTTTTTCTAAAGCTTTTGATAAAATAGATTTTCCACATTGGCTAAATCTACCCCTAAATCTGACTTTTTCTTTCCCCTTAAACCAAAGATGACATTGTTCCAAATCACTCTTAAATTATTAGCAACAGACCTTTTTAATGTAATGTGGTTTTTTTTGTTTGTTTTTTTGCGGTACGTGGGCCTCTCACTGTTGTGGCCTCTCCCGTTGCAGAGCACAGACTCCGGACGTGCAGGCTCAGCGGCCATGGCTCATGGGCCCAGCCGCTCCAAGGCATGTGGGATCTTCCCGGACCCGGGCACGAACCCGTGTCCCCTGCATCGGCAGGTGGACTCTCAACCAGTGCGCCACCAGGGAAGCCCTAATGTAATGTTTTTAATTTTTATTTTTAGGTGTAATGATGAAGAGTTTTTACCTAGTTGTGACTATCCTGGCATTAACCCTACCTTTTTTGGTGAGTTAATTTCATCTGATCAATTTGTATCAAAACTTTTTTAAAAATTTATTTAAGGTCTCTAATTGTGTAAATTTCTAAATACAGTTATATTTTATGGAACAAAACAGCTGCATACTAACTATATTTTCCTAATAGTAATTTATTTTTACATTTATTTCTCTTATAAAATTAAAGTCATGTTCTTCTGAATATACTTTTGGTTTCCAGGAATCAAGAAATCATACTTTATCATGTATAGAAAACCTTTAAAATTCTCTTATGATAGAGAAAATACATTTTGGGGGAAAAAACAGTAAATATTTTAAAATTATAATGTGATCTAAAAATTCACAAAAAATAAATACAGAAATCATAGACCAGGAGCAGAATTTTTTTTTCTTTTTTTAGAAATGTTTTTAATTAAATTCCTATCTCATGCAGACTCCAATCCCTTAAGGGACTAAATTCTTAAAATATTAGGAGCTTGTTTAAGCTTTTTTTTTTTTTTTTACCAATTTCAAATAACTTGACAGGTACTTTTAACATTCAAACATATTGTAATTTTTGTTATAATCTTTCCATTATGTCAATTGAGACTCCTTCTCAGGGCTTATATCCACAAACAACTCTATGATTTTCAGGCATTTTCTTGAATTACATGCTGTGTATCAAGGCTATTGGAACAAGAAAAATGTTTGGATTTTTTTTTTCTTTTAATTTTTTCGACTTGTTTTCCTTATTGTTTTGCCTATTGCTCTGTTTTATTTTCATGTTCGTTTGGGGATCCCAGGCACTTATTTGCCAATAGCAAGTACAGAAGGCAAACATCTCATGTTTTATGACCTCCTCTTAGATTTTAAAATATGGGAGGGCGCTAGTCCTTGTTTCATAATTCATTTATTATTAAATTTAGATTTTCTTTTAAGTTAATATCTCAAATAATTATATTAGGTAAATTTTTGGAGTCAAACTTTTTAAATATTTGAATTACTATGGCTTTCACATTTATTTTCTTTCATTTATTCTCTGAAATTTGATTTTATTGTGGCCACCTGCATATCTAGAACTTGGGTTTTCTCTTTGAGTGAAAAGGATTAAAGTTTAAATCAGAAAGTGATCCACAACTGCCTGACCTATAGCAACCTCTTCTTGAGCTACTTGAGCCCCCAAATACTCCTTCTGGTTTTCATAAAGCTACAAGTCCCACAGACATGAAGAAATAATTCAAAAGAAGAATAAAGGTTTATAGATTGTACCATCCAATCTTATGAGCAATCAAAATTATACAAATTAAAACAGCAATATGATAGCATCTTTTATGTGCTAAATTTATTCCTTCTCTCCAAAATAAAAATAAGATACAATTTATTACTAGCAATTATGAGATGAACTGCACAATCTTATAGCCTACTGGTGGCATTATAAGTTGGCATAAATTTTCTGTACAGCAATTTAATAATTTCAATCAAAGAATTTCTCCCCCAAAATCACATTTTTGAAAAACTGTCTTAAGAAATCAATTAAAACCATTTAAAAGGCCACTGATATTCAGATGTTATTCATCTCTCTATTTATAATAAAACATTTTTTGGAAAAAGCTTTAATGGTTAACAATAAAGAACAAACATTTCATGACATAGTCATTGATTATTTATATTTCTACTATGAATATGTAAGTATGAAAACTATGATATAATGGAAAAATGCTATGAGAGATCAAACTTCTTTTAAAAGAAGATACAAGATACTAAAATGAACATATACCAGGAATACATATAGATTGGTATTATATTTAAATGTCTAGATTTTCAGGATTTTTGAATGTAGGCAAACTTTCAATATTTATATAACTTTCTAAATTTTAAACTAGTGATTTAATAAATTTCTATAAAAATAAGTCTCTCTTATTACACACCAGTATTTTTTTTCTAATCTCTGATTTTCTATACCTACAACTTCCAAAAGTTTTGTAGGGTCTTTTATATCCAAGTGATATGTGTAAAGTCTTAAACTAGAACTGTCATTTTTAAAATATTTACCATTATGAACTCACTCAAAACTTTATCAAACTTTTGTGAGTTTTAAAGCTTCATAAAATTGCTAACTCCTGATTTCCTATGAAGGTTGTAATCCAGAATTAAGAAAAACACTATAAATACACAAAATTTGATTTTTTAAATGGTATTATTTATACACTGACGTTTTGCTAGATATTTTTAATCAAGAAAACCTCATAAATCATCTTAGTAGGAGAATAAAAACAGAAAAATATGTTCAATGCTCCTCTTATTTTTAACAATGTATATTCAGTACAAACTGAATATAGGTTGTTCATGTTCTTCATTTAAGCAAATATCATGTATTACATTTGTTGGGGTCAAATGATCATATTCTTTTCAACCTTGAAGTTTTCTCCCTAAACAGTGATTTTTAAAGACAACTTATCCATGGAGCTCATTATTACTATTTTAGTTATTATATTTATGTCACTTCTTGAGTGGTTCACAGACTATGGTTAGATAACCATGGAAAGTGCTTTATAATATTTTACAATACTAAAATAAAAACAAAAAAATGTTTTGTCTTTGATATAAAAGACATTTTTAAAGCCACAAGAAAATCTAGACTCTGTCTTGCTTTTTTTAACTTCTTATTTCTCATTCTTTCTCTGAATCTCACCAGCGTGCAGAGGGGCAAAACCAGGAACAATCAACAGTAAGTTTAAATGTTTCCCATAGAGATATGAACTCCAAAGTATAATATTATGCAAAGTTTAATGATATTAAAATACTTCTGTCTAAACACTAAGTAAATATTTAAACTCCATGAAATAATCTAATAATCCTTGTAAAAAACATCACTTCAACAACCAATCATATGAATCAACCTCAATGTTTATCTGAAAATCTCAGTATCATTTTGTAGGCCAAGTCATGTCTTTTGATTTTCATATGTATTTGGCAACATGAGAAAACCCTCTCAGAATTTAGTAGTGGGAAAAAATGAAAACAAAAGCAAAGTTTAATGTTTCTCCTGTCTACTTTTTAAGAGTTGGGGAAAGATCCCTCTCTGACCCTTCTTTGAATACTTCTCATACACTTGTATTTACTTCTACCTTTTGTTTCACCAATCTGTTTGAATGAATAGGTCTCCATTCATGAGAAAAGCTTGCTTTGCAGTGTAATTTTGTTGATTTGTTTCTATTTATATGGAAAGATCTAACGACGTATTTTTATAACTGCACATAATTAACAGAACTGAAGCAAATAAAAATAGAAAATTTCCTAACTGATCTTTAATGGATAAAACTAGGCTGAAAAAAATCCAAAGTATAAATCCAGAAATCCATATCACATTATTTTACTATTCTGCTATAATTAGTTTAGGAAAAAATGTGCCCTCAGCCTAATCCTTCGATAAATAAAATACAATTACAAACATGCGGTGAGAATGTATATATACACGTATAAGGAAAAATATATACGTAGTTTTTTCTGTGTGTAGTATGTTTGTATACTGTATGTCAAAGCACTCTATGAGACTGGTCTAGCTGTGGTACTTATAATGTACAGCATTTACTGAGCACGTTTTGTGTATGCCAAACTCTGGTCAATGTGATTTACATTATGGATTAGCTCATCTAATTTTTTTTAAACTAATGTTATTTTTAACATTTGTTGAAAATCAAGAAGTGGAAGGGAAGTGTACAAATCCATATCTCGTAAAATAATATGGTTGTTGGGTTCACTATGTCCAATGTTGTACTTACTTAACATCAAATACTGTAACATTGTATTTCAAAAACTTCTGATTTAAGACATCTCTTCATTCTAGCCTACAATAATACTATTCTGCATAATTTATTCTTTTTGCAGCGCTGTGAGAATGATGAAAGATTGTTCAAAGAAAAAACAGTAAAATATATCCCAATTCATTATGTGCTGAGTAGGTATCCTAGTTATGGACTCAATTACTACCAGCACAGACCAGCTGTACTAATTAATAACCAATTTATGCCTTACCCATATTATGCAAAGCCAGTTGCAGTTAGGCCACATGCCCAAATTCCTCAATGGCAATTCCTGCCAAATATCTACCCATCTACTGTGGCACATCACCCACACCCACGTCCATCATTTCTTGCCATTCCACCGAAGAAAACTCAGGATAAAACAGTCATCCCTATCATCAGTACCATTGCTACTGTTGAGCCTACACTTATACCTACTACTGAACCAATAGTGAACACTGTAGTTACTCCAGAAGCTTCCTCAGAATTCATCATGAGTACACCTGAGACCACCACAGTCCAAGTTACTTCACCTGTGGTCTAAAAACTAAGGAAACATCAAAGAAGACAACACAGGTAAATGAGCAAAAGACAAAATGAATAATAGACAAGATTCATGGATTTATCAAAACAATCATAAAATCTAAAATAGTATAGATGGATAAATTAAATCTGTTACGGGAGCAGGCTAATTATAACTTTAATTTGGTGGTGGCTTAGCATTGATACACTAGATTCTTTTCCAACAAGAAATGAAAAATAATCGTATTTTACAAAATGAAGAAAAATTGGGAACTTTTTAATCAAACTTTTTTCAACAACTGGAACACTCCTAGAATCTATTTGTTTTATTTTATTCCTATTCACAGACAGAGACAGTGGAGTAAATGACTATTAAACTCATGATTTTACTTATCTCAGAAATGCAACTCCTTAGGACAGTGTATACAGGATATGAGTTTAAATACATTTTAATTGTATAACAGTGTTCTTTCATTCAACAGTGTTCTTGCACTCTAATTTTGGTATGAATAGACTGAAAGGAAATGATAGGCTTCCCATGTAGCTTTTTGATTTAAGATACAACTCAGTGTGACATAGTGGTAAAAGCATTAAATCAGAGAAGGCTGCTTCTTCCATTGTGTGATCTTAGGCAAGTCATTACTCTCAATGAACTTTCATTTTCTCATAATTTTGGTTGCTATGAGGTTCAAGTGAGAAAGCATATTGTGAATGAGTTGTAAAAAGTGATCAATCATGAACTGTAATGCTTTAGAAAAGATAAAGTAAAATTAGTAAATACTAAAATTTATTTTCAACTAACATCTCAAGTCCTTACTAAATCAAAACTACATAACTATCTCAGTTTATTCCTGTAGCAGCCATGTGGAATGGATTATATTACCATCCTGAATTCACACACACACACAAAAAGCCGATAAATGCAAGTTACTACAGCTAGAAAGTTCAAAACTGGGAACCAAATCAAACCTGCTTGATTTCAGATAGTAAGGCTTCATTAGTATGTCGCCTATTTCCATATGGGCTAATTTGCAAAAAAAAAAACAGAAAACAAACTATAATTTCCCAAGATCAGCATATGTGTAAATTTTATTATTGAGTTATGTTTAATAAGACTTCTGGTAAGAAAAAAAAAAACATAAGTTAATAAATCTTTGACTCATTAAATTTTTGAAAACAAAAGGAGAAAATTAATGGAGACAACATGAAAACAAGTGATTGAGTATTCAATTGTCCATTTTATTGATCTAAAATACATTATTACATGATTGTTTTTAACAGAATAATCATTATCTCAGTAGTTACGTTTGTTCAAAACTCATGAACCTAGATTTCTAAGTTAAAACCACTGTATAATATCACTTATAAAAAAGAATGTATAGGACTGTGTCTTTCTGTAAATATCAGGTGAAGGCAATTATTTCAGTTCACTATATGTTGAATTTAAATATTTAAATTTAGATATTTAATTTGATAGACTCCTTGATACAGACATTAGGCAAATCGGAAGCTAAATAAAAGTCTACATATCATGAGAACTGTTAGCACATTATGAACTAAATTCCTAAACTGTCATTTTTTTAGGTCTTTCTGAAACCAAGTGACTACTTCACACTGTCCTTTAGCCAGTTGTCTGCCTTCAGTGAAGAGAGAATATGATTTTCACAGATTCGGCTCCTTTCTCTTCTCCCCTTACATTTTACATCCATGCCATATTTAATTTTTTGATTCCTGCATAATAAAGCCAATTGAATGCAATGGATCTCTTAATTTGAAATAGTCTGTGAATACACCTCAGGGATATTTGAAACTTTGATATTCCAAGATAAATTTAGTGTGAGTTTGAGTACACACATTTAATTGGAGGCAAAGTTCATAATTTCGTCTGATTTTCAAAGTGGTCCATGGTTTAACACTGATTAAGAACATCTTCTGCAGGATGACACTAGAACATCTAAATTTATGGCTAAGTCATTGGGACTAGAGAAGAACTAAGCTATAGTGTTCAACTCCAGAAGACCACAAAGTGACTCTTGGGAGCCATGAGAACTCTAGAGGTAGCATTAAATTTAGGTGTCCAAATGTAATGCTAATTTTAGTCTAGATCATTCCCAAGAGCAAATTCCAGATACAGACAGGTTACAGATGACCACAACTACAAACACAGATAGATATATGGCAAAATAAACAAGAGTTGACTCTTGACCTGCATGAACCAGTTTCCTCCAGACTTGAAGCTATAGTCTCACACCTGTCAAACTCACATTCATACAAATGCACACACACACACACACACACACACACACACACACACACACCAGGAAGCTTATGGAATTGAGGTCTTCCAGTCTACAAAAATTAGTGAATACTCAAAGTCCAAAAATATGGCAGTTTTTCCCTTAATGAAATATCGCAAGGAAAATGAGTGGGTCACGTATGTGCTTGCTCCATATTTAACACATCATGCCAGGAAAAATACAAATCACTCAACCCGTACAAAGGGCTTACTGTCACTATTTTGCTGAAACCCTCAATAGATGTTCTATTGTTAGGAGTGGTTTAAAAAACTTTACCTTCTCTCTCACTCAAATGTTAGAGTCTGGAAGAGAGGCCTGGTCAGGAACATGGCATGGCTGGACTTCATTTGCTATGACCATTAATAATATTACTAATTTCTAGAAAAATGAAGTTAAAGGATGGAAGAAATAGAATTTATTTCATTAATTAATAAAACATTTATCTCAAAGTACTATAAGAATTATTATGGGATACAAAACAACAATAATAATAATAAGCAATCAACAGTTATATATTATAGACCATAAGCCAATTTTCTCTTTGCTCATATATATTCAATCTTTTAATAGTTACTCATGGACTACATATTATTATTATTGTTACTATTATTATTATGAAAGAGAATTGAAGTAATTTTCCCCAAGTGGAACTGGAATTGAACACGGATAATTTTGCTTTAAAATCCTTGTTTTTAATCTTGTGAACACTACTATAAAAGCATTTCCACACTGGGTGGTGAAATAAAATATGAAACAAAATACTGTGAAACAGGAAAAATATTCTTGTCTTAATATTGGCTCATATTAATACAATAATATGTCTAACTACAATAACATTAATAAAAAGAGTTGTTAAAAGTAGGATTTTAAATAAAACACTTACCTCCCTGATATGACATTATCTGATCTTTTGTACCAATTGGATTAACCAGTTAGAGTATACTGTGTAAGTAATATGGCATAGTAAATCCCTCAACTACTATTTATGTGTTAAGAAAATACATTGGTGAATTGGTTATTTTGGATTTGGATAAATTACTTTCAGATGCAAGGGTCCATTCACGTGAAGGCAGTTTATATGAGAAATTATATCTTTAGCACAGAAAAGAAATGGGATCTGGAGATTTACACATATTCATTTTTCAATTATTTGCCAAATGTCCACTATGTGAATACAGCATGTTTCCTCCCCACCTCTAGGACCTCACAGACTAATAAGATTAGAAAAACATATTATTCAGTCTTGTAGCACAGCCTTATCTGAAAGTTCTTAGGTCTTCCACAAATGCAGTGTTAAGTTATATAATAAATATTTGTTTAGCACTTTAAAATGTATAAAGAGCTTTCACACATAGAAACCTCTTAATCTTCATCAATAACCTCTTAAAATAATTTCTTATTAATCCTCATTTTGTATATGTGAACACAACTTTAAAGTAGTTAAACATAAGAGAGTGAAAATTTATAGGCCTTAGATTTAGATAGAACTGAATTAAAGGTTTAGCTCAAATTTTCTTAACTGTGTGACCCTGGGTAGCAGATAATAAAGTGGAAAATAACATTTTTTGATTTATTGATATACGTGTTAGGCTCTGTATCAAGTATTTTACAGGTTTTACTTTATTCATTTCACATAGTACTCCCTTAGAGAGGCACTATTATTATGCTCATATATAAACAAGGAAACCGAGGTTCAGAGAGATTAATTTGCCCAAGAACAAAAAGCCACTACAGGGCTTCCCTGGTGGCACAGTGGTTGAGTCTGCCTGCCGATACAGGGGACACGGGTTCGTGCCCCGGTCCAGGAAGGTCCCACATGCCGCGGAGCGGCTGGGCCCGTGAGCCATGACCGCTGAGCCTGCACGTCCGGAGCCTGTGCTCCACAACGGGAGAGGCCACAACAGTGAGAGGCCCGCGTACCGCAAAAAAAAAAAAAAAAAAGCCACTACATATATATACTACCAGATGTAAAATAGAGAGCTAGTGGGAAGCAGCCACATAGCACAGGGAGATCGGTGCTTTGTGACCACCTAGAGGGGTGGGATACAGAGGGTGGGAGGGAGATACAAGAGGGAGAGGGAGGAGATATGGGTATATATGCATATGTATAGCTGATTCACTTTGTTATAAAGCAGAAACTAACACACCATTGTAAAGCAATTATACTCCAATAAAGATGTTAAAAATAAATAAATAAAATAAAATGAAAATAATTTTTAAAAAATTAAATTAAAAAAAGCCACTAAATGGTAGAATTTTGTTCTGAACTCTAGAAATTCAGTACACCAGCCTTTGTTATCTTACTACTTGGACAAAAACTTTTAGCCTAAAACATTCATTATAGTACCTTACTTTCACTGGACAGTCAATAAATTTTTATTTCCTTATTTGTAAAGAACATTCACTGTCTGCAAGACAAGGCCAATTTTCATGATCTTACTAATACTACCTTCCTATTTCATCTCTCCCCATTAGATCCTCATACCATTCACCCCAGTGACTCAGAAACTCCCCAGATGACCTTAGCTGTATTAATATCAACACCAGCACTTTTCTGAAGCTGCTCAAATCCTTTGGGTAATTCCTATCACATAACCAAAATTTGACTCCTTGGCTTAGATATCACATCTTTAAGAAAAACTTTCCTTAACTTCCAAGATCAAGTGCTCGACTCATGTGCTACCACAGCATCCTTCCCCCTACCTATTCCTTTCCTATTTGTTATACCTCCCTGTCCACCTCTCCTGCTGGGATGTAAGCCCTATGAGCCCAGGAACTATGTTCTCCCACCACTGCCTCTCCAAGGTAAGGCCCAATACATTATAAGAGCTAAATAAATGTTTGCTAAACAATGAATAAGTAAAGGAATAAAAGGGTTTTTAATAATTGAAACGGAAATACCCATTTAATAGGATTAAATAATCTAGATGTTCCCTACCAAAATCTAGGGGAAAAAATGTTGACCTTAGCAGTTTATTACTGATCATAAACCAAATTACCAAAGGTCAATTTAAAACTCAAGAAAATTACTGAAAATCGTACCAATCACAGCAATTTAATGTATAAATATATAATGCTTTTTATAACTTAATCTCAGTTTTCAAGGAAGGAAAGCTGAATGCCAACAGAGTGATAACCAAATTACTGTATCAATATTATGTTATCTTAACTCTACCACACTATTTAGAAAAAGGAAATGATGGCCTGTCCTCTTCTTAATCTTCCTAATGTGCTAAATGGAGTAATGGCCAGATGCCTATATTATTATAATAAAGGCTATAAATGTAATAAATGGGACAGATGAACAAAAATGGACCTGAAAGATTGAGTGTATTCTTTTTTCTTCTTTTAACATGTTTATTGGAGTATAATTGCTTTACAATGGTGTGTTAGTTTCTGCTTTATAACAAAGTGAATCAGCTATACATACACATATATCCCCATATTTCCTCCATCTTGCATCTCCCTCCCATCCTCCCCATCCCACCTAGGTGGTCACAAAGCACCGAGTTGATCTCCTTGTGCTCTGTGGCTACTTGCCACTAGCTATCTATTTTACATTTGGTAGTACATATAAGTCCATGCCACTCTCTCACTTCATCCCAGTTTACCTTTCTGCCTCCGCGTGCCCTCAAGTCCATTCTGTTTGTCTGGGTCTTTTTTCCTGTCCTGCCCCTATGTTCTTCAGAACCATTTTTTTTTTCAGATTCCATATGTATGTGTTAGCATATGGTATTTGGTTTCCTCTTTTTGACTTACTTCACTCTGAATGACACGCTCTAGGTCCATCCACCTCACTACAAATAACTAAGTTTTGTTTCTTTTTATGGCTGAGTAATATTCCATTGTATGTATGTTCCACAACTTCTTTATCCATTCATCTGTTGATGGACACTTAGGTGGCTTCCATATCTTGTTTACTGTAAATAGAGCTACAATGAACATGGTGGTACATGACTCTTTTTGAATTATAGTTTCCTCAGGGTATATGCCCAGTAGGGGGACTGCTGGGTCATATGGTAGTTCTATTTTTAGTTTTCTAAGGAGCCTCCATACTGTTATCCATAGTGGCTGTATCAATTTACATTGCCACCAACAGTGCAAGAGGGTTCCCTTTTCTCCACACCCTCTCCAGCATTTATTCTTTGTAGATTTTTGGATGATGGCCATTCTGACCAGTATGAGATGATATCTCATTGTAGTTTTGATTTGCATTTCTCTAATAAGTAATGATGCTGAGCATTCTTTCATGTGTTTGTTGGCAATCTGTATATCTTCTTTGGAGAAATGTCTATTTAGGTCTTCTGCCCATTTTTGGATTGGGGTGCTTGTTTTTTTAAAATTGAGCTCCATGTGCTGCTTGTAAATTTTGGAGATTAAGCCTCTGTCAGTTGCTTTATTTGCAAATATTTTCTCACATTCTGAGGGTTGTCTTTTCATCTTGTTTGTAGTTTCCTTTGCTGTGCAAAAGTTTTTAAGTTTCATTAGGTCCCGTTTGTTTATTTTTATTTCCATTACTCTAGGAGGTGGATCCAAAAAGATCTTGCTGTGATTTATGTGAAAGAGTGTTCTTCCTATGTTTTCCTCCAAGAGTTTTATAGTGTCTGCTCTTACATTTAGGTCTTTAATCCATACTGAGTTTATTTTTGTGTATGGTGTTACGGAGTGTTCTAATTTCATTCTTTTACATGTAGCTGTCCAGTTTTCCCAGCACCACTTATTGAAGAGACTGTCTTTTCTCCAAAGTATATCCTTGCCTCCTTTGTCATAGATTAGTTGACCAGAGGTGCATGGGTTTATCTCTGGGCTTTCTATCCTTTTCCATTGATCTATATTTCTGTTTTTGTGCCAGTACTATATTGTGTGGATTACTGTAGCTTTGTAATATAGTCTGAAGTCAGGGAGTCTGATTCCTTCAGCTCAGTTGTTTTCCCTCAAGACTGCTTTGGCTATTCAGGGTCTTTTGTGTCTCCATACAAATTTTAAGATTTTTTTGTTCTAGTTCTGTAAAAAATGCCATTGGTAACTTGATAGGGATTGCACTGAATGTGTAGATTGCTTTGGGTAATAGAGTCACTTTCAGAATATTGATTCTTCCAATCCAAGAACATGGTATATCTCTCCATCTGTTTGTATCATCTTTAATTTCTTTCATCAGTGTCCTATAGTTTTCTGCATACAGGTCTTTTGTCTGCCTAGGTAGGTTTATTCCTAGGTATGTTATTCTTTTTGTTGCAATGGTAGATGGGAGTGTTTCCTTAATTTCTTTTTCAGATTTTTCATCATTAGTTTATAGGAATGCAAGAGAGTTCTGTGCATTAATTTTATATCCTGTAACTTTACCAAATCCATTGATTAGCTCTAGTAGTTTTTGGTGGCATATTTAGGTTTCTCTATGTATAGTATCATGTCATCTGCAAACAGTGAGAGTTTTAATTCTTCTTTTCCAAGTTGTATTCCTTTTATTTCTTTTTCTTCTCTGATTGCCATGGTTAGGATTTCCAAAACTATGTTGAATAATAGTGGTGAGAGTGGGCATCCTTGTCTTGTTCCTGATCTTAGAGGAAATGCTTTCAGGTTTTCACCATTGAGAATGATGTATGCTGCGGGTTTGTCATATATGGCCTTTATTATGTTGAAGTAGGTTCCCTCTATGCCCACTTTCTGGAGAGATTTTTTTATCATAAATGGGTGTTGAATTTTGTCGAAAGCTTTTTCGGCATCTATTGAGATGATCATATGGTTTTTCTTCTTCAATTTGTTAATATGGTGTATCACATTGATTGATTTACATATATTGAAGAATCCTTGCATCTCTGGGATAAATCCCACTTGATCATGGTGTATGATACTTTTAGTGCGTTGTTGGATTCTGTTTGCTAATATATTGTTGAGGATTTTTGCATCTATATTCATCAGTGATATTGGTCTCTAATTTTCTTTTTTTTGTAGTATCTTTGTCTGGTTTTGGTATCAGGGTGATTGTGGCCTCATAGAATAAGTTTGAGAGTTTTTCTTCCTCTGCAATTTTTTGGAAGAGTTTGAGAAGGATGGGTGTTAGCTCTTCTCTAAATGTTTGATAGAATTCCCCTGTGAAGCCTTCTGGTCCTGGACTTTTGTTTGTTGGAATATTTTTAATCACAGTCTCAATTTTATTACTTGTGATTGGTCTTTTCATATTTTCTATTTCTTCCTGGTTCAATCTTGGAAAGTTAAACCTTTCTAAGAATTTGTCCATTTCTTCCAGGTTGTCCATTTTATATGACACAGAGTTGCTTGTAGTAGTCTCTTAGGATGCTTTGCATGTCTGCAGTGTCTGTTGTAACTTCTCCTTTTTCATTTCTAATTTTATTGATTTGAGTCCTCTCCCTCTTTTTCTTGATGAGTCTGGCTAATGGTTTATCAATTTTGTTTATCTTCTCAAAGAACCTTTTAGTTTTATTGATCTTTGCTATTGTTTTCTTTGTCTCTATTTCATTTATTTCTGCTCTGATCTTTATGATTTCTTTCCTTCTACTAATTTTGTGTTTTGCTTGCTCTTCTTTCTCTAATTCCTTTAGGTGTAGTGTTAGATTGTTTATTTAAGACGTTTGTTTCTTGAGGTAGGATTGTATTGCTATAAACTTCCATCTTAGAACTGCTTTTGCTGCATCCCATAGATTTTGTGTCATCGTGTTTTCATTGTCATTTGTCTCTAGGTATTTTTTGATTTCTTCAGCGATCTCTTGGTTATTTAGTAACATATTGTTTAGCCTCCATGTGTTTGTGTTTTACATTTTTTCCATGTAATTGACTTCTAATCTCATAGTGTTGTCATCAGAAAAGATGCTTGATATGATTTCAATTTTCTTAAATTTACTGAGTCTTGATTTGTGACCCAAGATGTGATCTATCCTGGAAAATGTTCAGTGTGCACTTGAGAAGTGTAATCTCCTGTTTTTGGATGGACTGTCCTATAAATCTGAATTAAATCTACCTGGTCTATTGTGTCATTTAAAGCTTGTGTTCCCTTATTAATTTTCTGTTTGGATGATCTGTCCATTGGTAAGCAAGTTTTGAAACATGTAAAATTCAGTAAAATCTTTTCATTAAACATAACTGCAAATAGGCCTTTGCAATAAGTAAAAAGTGAGGGCTTCCCTGGTGGCACAGTAGTTGAGAGTTGGCCTGCTGATGCAGGGGACATGGGTTCCTGCCCCAGTCCGGGAGTATCCCACATGCTGCAGAACGTCTGGGCCCGTGAGCCATGGCCACTGAGCCTGCACGCCCGGAACCTGTGCTCCACAACAGGAGAGGCCACAACAGTGAGAGGCCCGTGTACCACAAAAAAAAAAAAGAGAGACTTACAGTGCTTTTATGTTTTTTTAATAATGCTCTATCAAATACAAAAGTAAATATGTTATCCAGGTACTGCTTGGAGGTCTTGTTTAAATAAATGAGAAATTATTTTATGAAATTGGTAAACTAAAGAGGTCATTTAAACCATGTTGATCTCATCAATTTTTTTTTTTTTTTTGCGGTACGTGGGCCTCTCACTGTTGTGGTCTCTCCCACTGTGGCCTCTCCCAGAGCACAGGCTCTGGACGCGCATGCTCAGTGGCCATGGCTCACGGGCCCAGCTGCTCTGCAGCATGTAGGATCTTCCTGGACTGGGGCACGAACCCATGTCCCCTGCATCGGCAGGCAGACTCTCAACCACTCTGCCACCAGGGAAGCCCTCATCAATTATTTTTAACTGTCATCAACAGTGTTTTTGAAACCACATTGTGAAGCAAATGATCATAAAATAAATCATATTTTCCAAAGGAAAAATTAGACTGGAGTTCATATTTTTTAACACCAATAAATTCATATGACCAAAACCAAAGCCAGAATAAATATTATATAGCTCTAAAAATTGTTAAAATATTGTCAAAGAATAACTTTGAGAAATTTAGTTATTTGTATGAAAGTGAGGGACACTGTTTTCAACAAACAAAGGAAAAATGAGAATTGTGATAAGAAGAAAATAGAGGGGAAAAAAGATGTTGTCTTGAAATTGTAAGTTATATTTTACATTTTGGCAGTAAATCAGCAACTCACAAGGGGGTCAGCCTAGACAGGCACCACTTGAGTAGTTTCACCAGGGTCATCAAAAATTGCTTATATGTTATTTGGAAAGTGAGAATGGGATGGTTCTTTTGTGTAAAATCTTCCAATGACCCTCCATTAACACTTTCAGCTTATTTAGAAAAGTTTGTGCCTTATCATTTACCAGAATTGTTTGAAACTATAATTATGCATTAAATTTTTAAAAAGTAAAATAAGGTTATTAAGCACATTGATTATACAGAGTTCATCGCAGAACAGAGATTTATAAAGCACATAAAATATAAAATTATTGAATCGATATTTGACCGATTAATTTTGTTGTAAATTATTAAATGTTATGTAATTATTAATATAGTTAACCTTATTAGAATTTAAAAGAGGATCTTTAAGATAAATTTGAAGCCTCAGGTCCAATTAAGACAAAATCTGTCCAGTGACATCTGATCTACTAAATTGATTTTCTCTCTAGAAATCCTAGAAACCGAAAATGAATCAAATCTTTTAAAATAATCCAGGAACTGTATTGTGGGTAGTACTCCAAGTTCAAAATCATTCTTGTCAAACATAAAGATTAGAGCATCTAAATATGTAGCTACAGAAAGAATATCAATTAGGAAGAGTTTAAGGAAAGGCTCATGGATTTGATTTTTTTTTTCATATCCCCAAAACATAATTGGTAACTGGAGTGGGGAAAGAGAGTTGGTTTTTTTTCTTTTAACTTGACAAGGGTCAAGAAATACCTGATCAGCCACCATGGCATGTATCTTACAACCATCCACCTAACTTGAACCTCTCACTATGGATTGGACCTATCTGTGTTGTGCCATATTGACCTCCATCTCAACTATACAAATCTGCCTCATCCCGACCACAATCACTTGACAAGATCTATTCAAATGACAGCAAATTTAACAGCAAATATTCCCCTTCCTTAGCTGTTTACATCAATTCAAATTCTACCACACTGATCAAAACCTCTAAATTCTCCAAGACTACTAACCCAAGCCATCCTTGTTCAACTCAATTTAGGGAAATTCAGCAATATCAATTTCAAACAAGAATAGCCCCAGCAGATCTAACAAGAACTAAATCGTCTCAGCATGATAGGTTTCAACAATGTTTTTCTATAGACCAAATATGTGTCTTAGAAACCTACCATGTTAGAATTCTTACTTACAAAATATTCTTAAAATATTTTCAACTGCTTATTCTAAGTCATCTCCTGCTGTTACCATGCCTATCCAAAATCCAACTCCTAATACCATTACTGAGTATAACATTGCTATTATCACTGCAACCACTCCCATGTCACCAACCCTACCACCACCACAGAGCTCACTATAACTAATGTTCCAACACTGGCAAGAGTACTGTAATTCCTATCTGGTTTGAAGATATTTTGTTTTTTTATGCCTAGGACTATGTTAATGTGTGTGTGTGTGTGTGTGTGCTTATGTGTTTGTGTGTGTATTGAGGGGAAGGGAATAAAAATTATAAAGCATGATCTCTTCCATCAAAAAGTTGAAACTCTAGGAAGTCAAAGGTACAAATTTCCAGTTATAAAATGAATAAGGTTGAGGATGTAATATACAGCATGGTGACCATAGTTAATAATACCATACTGCATATTTGAGAGTAGATTGTGAAAGTTCTCATCACAAGAAAAAAAAATATAAGTATGTATGGTGACAGATGCTAGCTGGACTTATCACGGTGACCATTTTGCAACATATACAAATATTGAATCATTACATTGTACATCTGAAACTAATACAATGTGATTATTTCTAAATTGTCTTTTCATCTAAAACCAGTAATCATAACAGTGCCCAATCAGAGCACAGAAACAACCTCCAAGGAGAGCCAGTGCCATTGGCCCTGTGGTTGATGCAACAATCACCATGATGACCAATGCTTCAGTCACTATAAAGAACACCACTCTCCTGCCTAGGGATATCACAGAGCCCAGGGAAAGACCTCTGAGTGTGCATGGTGCCACTTTGTCCCATGGCTGAAGATGGTTTGCCAAAAATTTATTCTCATCCTCCAACAGAAAACACTAAGACAACAACTGAAGCAACCATTTTCTTTGGAGCTAACAACACTATTCTTAAATCAGAAACAACTATTACTTCAGAAGGAGACCACATTACTTGAGTAAATGACTATGTGCTAGAAAGTGATTTTTCAACAATTACAGGCAACAAGCTTACAGCTCCAAAGGAAAGACTAAAATTAGAACGTGAAGTTGAACCCCATCTGGAGAAAGAAGTTGCCACTCTGACAGACACTAAAAATCCAATGACTAATGGGTCTATTACTGAAAACTTCATGCCCATGAAAACTGGTAATATATCATCACCAGCTGCTATTTCCTTAATAGATTTTTACACTGACATGGCAAAAGAAGATATTCTCTTGGATACCATTGACCCAGGGTATGAAGATGTCTCACTAACTCCTGAAGTCTCTGGCACACTAAAGGAAAGCACAGCCAGCATTGCTGATACCCCTATCCTTCCAGCTACAATGGGTGAACCTGGTATTAACAATTATAGTTCCACAGTTAAGTTCAATGTCACTGCTGATGAGGCTGTTGATATCACTGACTCCTCTATCCCTGAGGCTGAAATCGCTCCAGCTACTGAAAAAAACTTCACACTATTCCAGACATAATCACCCTTACAGAAGAGAAAATAACTGAAATTGACCTAATTCTTCCTGAAAATGACCCCAATGCTTTGCCTAAACTAACTGATTCTGATGAGGAAAAGTTCATCGCTGTGTTTGAACTCACTATCACTGGTGAAAGAGAAAAAGATAACCCAGAAGATATTCTGCTAACTGATGAAGAGTCTACAGATGGAGTCAGTGTTTGGATGGAGAGAGATATGATAAATGAAGCAGAGAGCCATCCCGTTTTTCTTACTGCTGTTGAATCCAGATATGACTTCTTTATCCCTGCATCAGTAGCTATGAACCGCATGGAAGATTCACCTACTATGACAAAAGAAGATTTGTCTGAAAATAATAGAACAGAATCTGTAACAAAGGACACTGAAGCACTGTCAGGAACTACCCTGATCTAGATACCCTAAACCATAAGGAAGACACTTTCATAACTGAAATGGGTGTCTTTAAACTACTGAAAGAAGAACCATATGAGTTCCTGATTTGAAAGCAATAAAAAGAACAACAAAAATGCCACAGAGAATTGTGCAATAGCCTAGATAGCTAGTTTTAACATCTAAGAAGTTTGTCCAACAAGCAAAAATCTTAATAAATGAAAGAATGTGAGCATTTAAGGCAAGTATAAAACTTAGAAAATACAGATGTTTAAGAATAGTGGTCATATAGCACAATATCTTTATGGAAACTTAAAAAACTCAGCAACACAGGAGTTCCCCTACTAGCACAAAGTTTAATTGAGTTATTCAATAATTACTTATTTTAATATAAAATCTTTAATCTCAGTCTTCAGGGGTATTAAGAGAGAGCAATAAAGAAAGCTCACTCCCTGCTGCATCTAGACTATTTATTTTAGTTATCCTTAATAGCATATTTTAATGTGAGTTAAAGAGACAAAGATAATCAAATTAACAATGTATCTCAAAAACAATTATTGTAGTATTAAAAGACCTTAAATTCTTATTCTAAACAGATATTTTATTAGTATGCAACCAATGATTCTCTTTTATTAAAAATATATTTCCAGTCCTCACTCATAGAAGAATTAAGGTTATTTAGTAATTGTTTAGCATCCACTTGTAATAAATATAAGAAATATTACAGGGTTCCTGGCTCATGTTGGATGCAGACTAAGGCAAAACTGATATTTTACAAATGTGTACATTTGTCAAAAACAATATTGTATATAAACATGTGAATCAATTTAATTTTTTCTTTAAAATTTCTTTCCTGAATTTTTGTCAATATTTTTCAGGTCTTAAGCACTGATACAGCACTCTTCTTATACTTTTGGTTAGCAATTCAAGGACATACATCTTCATTCTTTTCTGATACCAACTTTTAAAACTGGTCTGTTTCCACTTTGCTGAATTTTCTTAAATAAATCTTGTTGACAGCAACTGGTTTACTGTGTGTAAATGTGATTGATATTCTAGACCAGAATTCTCAAATTAAGAGAGATATGAGTAAAATGAAACTCCATTGTTTGTTTAAAGAATAACTTAATAATAGCTCTGGATACCAAGAATAGAATTATTCTTTAAGGACTCATGATTTTATTATATTTAAAAAAGAAAAACAATGCCAAAATACTAGTTGAAAGTTAATGGTACATATGTGGGAAGTGGACAGAGAGGGATAGGGATTTACACCATTAGATAGACTATAGACTAGAATAATGTTAAACAAGTAAATGCCTAACTACAGATTATGTTAGATATACAAGCATAATAATAATAATAATAATAAAGAGATTATAGCTTCAGGCTTCACATAAATTCAAGTCCAGGGAAGTTGTGTCTGAGAAAGTGAGATTTAAACTAAAGATTGAAAAATGTGGAGAGTTGGGGACACTACATGCCCAAATCCCTGAGGCTAGAAATGGCTCAAATTATTCAAGAATATGAACAGACTATGTGGTTGGAACGTGTCTTCAGTTGGAAAATGACACAAGTTGAAATGAAAAAGTAGACAGGAGGCAAATCATGCGGTGTTTGTTGAACATTCTGGATTCTATTCAGAGTATATTTGAAAGCTATTAAAGGTTTTAATCATTTTATCCTCAAATCAACCTTAGTACTGAAATAGGAAGCAAGCTGAAAAGCATCATTATTTTAGAAACTCCAGCTATAGTTTCTTCCAGGGACTTTGTTTAAGGAGGGAGGATCTTTCCTTGCTTCTTTCTAGTTTCTGGTGGTTGCTAGCGATCGTTGACTTTCTTTGGCTTATAGACATATCACTACAATCTCTGTCTCCTTCATCACATTATGTTCTCTTTTGTGTCTCTGTGTCCAAATTTCTCCTGCTTTTGGGACACTGGTCATTGGATTACGCCCCTTAATTCAGCAGGACCTCATCTTAACTTGGTTACACCTGCGAAGATCTCATATCTGAATAAGGTCACATTCACATGTTCTGGGAGTTAAAACTCCAACATATTTGAGAGTGGGAGAAAAGACACAATTCAACCCATAACACCTGTTTGTACACTGTTTATCTTCCCTACTCATTTATATGTTGGATATTTGGATGATCACATAATTTATCGTCAAAACTGGAACACTTCTGAGACTGAAAGAAGGCACTATTAATAATGACTCCAAAACAAGAGGCATAAACTAAAGTGTCCTGAGTGAAGAGATCTGATAACCCCATCCTAAGGGAAGAGATCATATCCCTCTTTTCCACTGCTCAATTCTGAGAGCTTTGAACACAATAGAAGTTCAATAAACATCTGTTAAATGAAGGAGTTAAATGAAATAGTGAACGAAGATTTCATTTATTAGGCTATGAATGCTCTCAGAGGAAAGATGGTATAAACTGGATACTTACAGATGAAAATGAGTTTACCAGGACAAGAAGGGTATCACTGGTTCAAGCTGAGGGAGGGGCAAGAACAAAGGTCCAGAAGCATAAAAAAACTTGGTGTGCTCAATAATATTGAAGAAAGGTTAGAGCACAGTGGAGCTAAGAGAGAATGGTAACATACATATCAAAATGACTGATACAGCCTTACAAAAGGAAAAATTATCAAACTGTCAGATCATGTATATAAGTTAGAGCTCCCCAGAAAAACAGAACCAATGATGACAGATAAATAGATGGATGGATAGATAGATAGATATATGATAGATATATTTATTTTAAGAAACTGGATTATTATAACTGTTGAGACTGGCAAGTTTCAACTCCATAGCACAGGTTGATATGCTGAAAATTGAGTTAAGAGTTGATATTGCCGTTTTGAATCCAAAATCCACAAGGCAAGTCCCCAGGCTAGAAACTCAGAGTTTCAATATTTCAGTCTCAAGGCAGAATTTCTTCTTTTTGAAGAAACTTAAAACTTTAAGAAGTCTTTGCTTTTAAAACCTTCAACTGATTAGATGAGGTTTATTCACATTGTGAAAGGTAATCTGCTTTACCTAAAGTCAACTGATTGTTAATCACATCTATAAAACACCTTCACAGCAACATCTACACTAGTGCCTGACCAAACAACTAGGCACCATAATCTAGCTAAGTTAACACATAAAATTAAATATTGCACTATGTGTATAGCAATTTAGGGTTAAAATTTCACATAACTAACAGCTTACATTTCCTGAGTTAGTTTTGCCAAAATTAATAGGACTTTTTGCAGGAGTTCAAAAGATTTTCATGGTAAAGTACATTGATAATGTTGGGGTGAATTTTTTGGAGTCTTTAAGTGAGAATATGTTTAAGTGTACATGGAACTATATTTTCACAGAGCTCCAGTAAATCTCTTTAGTAACTAATGTTCTGTGTAACAGTTTGAGAAATGCTGATGTGAAAATGAGAGGTGTCAAAAGTTTTAAGCAAGCGATTAATATGTTAATTCTGTTTTAGAAATATTATTTTGATGAAACAGTAAAAGTTAGGTTACGGATAGTAGAGGAAGCAAGAGGCAGAGAGACAAACTATAGCAGAAACCAATAAGAATATATATTCCAATATTCCATATATTCCAATGTTTATCAATGTATTCTATTTACCTTATTAACCAGAATAATAATAAAGTAAGCACAAGCTTAACTTGTGTTTAAATAATAAAAATAAGAACAAGCTTAACTACATGTCACACTACTGTGTGACATGAAAATTTTATGTAGAAATCTGAACGCTCTAGTATCAGCCTGTCGATAGTTGTTCTAGCCAAGTTGGCTGCTTCTCTTTAATGAGAACAAATCTTGCGAGTTGGAATCCTCACGTTTTCTCTCATTCTATAGAATTTTGGATTAGATGTAACTTATAACATACTCAGAAAAGAAAAGGAAGTTCATATATATTAACATAGTAAAAGCATTATTTATCACCTAAATTTATTCCCAGAAGTCGACTAGTTGACAGAGATACAAAAATGCCTAAGACAGAATCTATCTACAGGTTACTCACTGTAAGAATTAATCAAAATCATAATTAAGAATTAAAACTAATCAAAATTTTCTTAACAGAAGTTAAACATACTCAAAAATATCTTGGTGCAGATGAAAGACAAAGCTGTAGAGATAAACAAATCAAGTTAAAATACCAGGATGTGAAGCTATGAGCTAGTTATTTTCTAAAGTTTCAGTCTCTTTGTATACAAAGTTACTTTATATGCAAAAGCACACAGATCTAGGACTCTATCTTGATTTAGATTTTAGGGTGCTAAAATAAGGATAAGTTATCCTAAAAAAAAATTTAAGATATGAACAGCAACAACAAAAAAGAAATAACCAAGGAAATACTGTGTCCAGTGCCCTCAAATTCACCTTTAGGATAAAAAGTCTGGAAGTCCTCATCTGATCTTCAAGTCATCACTGGGTGAATTAATGCCAAGAAGATATAACATTGTTAACAGCTAACTTGAAAGAAAATCATCACAAATTCGATTACCCAAAAATAGACTTCCCACCTGTAAGTATATGATGTTTTTCCATCTTTCTGGTGAAAAATGACAATTTTCCAAGGAAAGTAAAATCTACTGACATCAAAACAAATGTCAAATGACTACAATGCTCACATATTAAACTGCTCAAAAGATGGTGCATTTCTTCTGAGCAAGATAATTACTGTGGCTCACAAAATGTTTTCTCTTACCATTTGAAGAATTATTAGTCTAGTGGTAAAAAGCATATTAACTGATGTCAAATGGCTCAGTACTCAATTTTTACTCATTTTTATGTCCAGAAAAAGCAAGAAAAAAGTGTGATGTTTGTACCTGCCCTCCAGCTACTAACGTTTCAGTTGAGCTAACTTCATAATCTCTGAAAAATATCTTTCAGGAATGAGGTACCTTATGTTAAAAAGCTCAAGATGAACACAAAAATAAGCTACCAAGGAGGGATCTTCAAGATGGCAGAAGAGTTAGACTTGGAGATCACCTTCCTCTCCACAAATACATCAAAAATACATCACATATGGAACAACTCTTACAAAACACCGACTGAACACTGGCAGAAGACCTCAGACCTCCCAAAAGGCAAGAAAGCCCCCATGTACCTGGGTAGGGCAAAAGAAAAAAAGAAAAAACAGAGACAAAAGAATAGGGATGGGACCTGCACCTCTAGGAGGGAACTGTGAAGAAGGAAAAGTTTCCACACACTAGGAAGCCCCTTCACTGGAGGAGAAGGGGGTGGGCGGGTGGGGGTGGTGGGAAACTTCAGAGCCACGGAGGAGAGCGCAGCAACAGGGGTGCAGAGGACAAAGTGGAGAGATTCCCGCACAGAGGATCGGTGCCGACCAGCCCTCACCAGCCCAAGAGGCTTGTCTGCTCACCTGCTGGGGCAGGTGTGGGCTGGGAGCTGAGGCTAAGGCTTCGGAGATCAGATCCCAGGGAGAAGACTGGAGTTGGCTGCGTGAACACAGCCTGAAGGGGCTAGTGTACCACAGCTAGCCGGGAGGGAGTCCGGGAAAAAGTCTGGACCTGCCTTGTAGGCAAGAGGTATTTTTCTTGAGGTGTGCGAGGAGAGGGGATTCCTGCTCCATGTGCCCACAGAAAGCAGAGAACCACCTAAACGAACTCCAAAGATGGGTGCGAGCTGCAGTTATCAGCACGGAACCCAGAGATGGGCATGAAACGTTAATGCTGCTGCTACAACCACCAAGAGTCCTGTGTGCAATCACAGGTCACTATCCACACACCCACGCCATCCACCTCCAGGAGCCCATGCAGCCTGCCACTTCCAGGGTTCTGTGATCCAGGGACAACTTCCCCAGGAGAACACACAGCCGCCTCAGGTTTTTGCAACGTCACACCAGCCTCTGCTGCCTCAGGATCACACCACATTCCAATTATAACTAGCATACCTTCCCTCCCCCACGCCTGAGTCAACAAGAGCCCTCTAATCAGCTGCTGCATTAGCCCTCCCCTGTCTGGGTGGGGAACAGATGCCTCAGGGTCACCTACATGCAGAGGTGGGGCCAAAACCAAAGCTGAAACCCAGGAGAGGTGTGAACAAAGAAGAAAAAGGGAAATCTCTTTGTGCAGCCTCAGGAGCAGTGCATTAAATCCCTGCAATCAACTTGATAAACCCTGCATCTCTGGAATACCTAAACAGACAACGAATCATCCCAAAATTGAGGCTGTGGACTTTGGGAGCAACTGTAGACCTGGGGTTTGCTGTCTGCAACTGATTTTTTTCTGAATTTAATGTTTATCTTAGTTTAGTTTTTAGCACTTGTTATCACTGGTGGATTTTTTTATAGGTTTGGTTGCTCTCCTCTTTGTTTTATTATTTTCTTAAAATTTTAATAGTTTTTTATTTATAATTTATTTTTTTCACCCTTTTCTTCTGAGCAGTGTGGCTGACACAGTCTTGGTGCTCCAGCCTGGTGTCAGGCCTGAGCCTCTGAGGAGGGATAGCCGAGTTCAGGACATTGGACTATCAGAGACCTCCGGGACCCAGGTAATATTAATCAGTGAGAGCTCTCCCAGAGATCTCCATCAAAATGCTAAGACCCAGCTCCACCCAATGACCAGCAAGCTCCAGTGCTGGATGCCCCATGCCAAACAGCTAGCAAGACAGGAACACAATCACACCAATTAGGAGAGAGGTTGCCTAAAATCATACTAAATTCACAGACACCCCAAAATACACCACTGGATACAGCCCTGCCCACCAGAAATTCAGGATCCAACCCCACCAACCAGAATTCAGGCACCAGTCCCCTCCACCAGGAAGCCAACACAAGCCACTGAAACAACCTTTCTCATTGGTGGCAGACACAAAAAACAATGGGAACTACAAACCTGCAGCCTGCGAAAAGGAGACCCCCAAACACAGTAATTTAAACAAAGTGAGAAGACAGAGAAATATGTAGCAGATGAAGGAGCAAGGTAAAAACCCCACTACACCAAACAAATGAGGAGGAAATAGGCAGTCTACCTGAAAAATAATTCAGAATAATGATAGTAAATATGATCCAGAATTTTGGAAATAGAATGGAAAAAATACAAGAAATGTTTAACAAGGACCTAGAAGAACTAAAGAGCAAACAAACAACGTTGAACAACACAATAAATTAAATTAAAAATACTCTAGATGGGATCAATAGCAGAATAACTGAGGCAGAAGAACACATAGTGAACTGGAAGATAAAATAGTGGAAATAACTACCACAGAGCAGAATAAAGAAAAAAGAATGAAAAGAATTGAGGACAGTCCCATAGACCTCTGGGACATTAAATGCACCAACATTTGATGTATAAGGGTCCCAAAAGAAGAAGAGACATAGAAAGGGTCTGAGAAAATATTTGAAGAGATTATAGTTGAAAATTTCCCTAACATGGGAAAGGAAATAGTCAATCAAGTCCAGGAAGCACAGAGAATCCCATACAGGATAAATGCAAGGAGAAGTACTCCAAGACACATATTAATCAAACTATCAAAAATTAAATATAAAGAAAAAATATTAAAAGCAGCAAGGGAAAATCAACAAATAATATACAAGAGAATCCTCATAAGGTTAAGAGCTGATCTTTCAGCAGAAACTCTGCAAGCCAAACAGGAGAGGCAGGACATATTAAAAGTGATGAAAGGGAAAAAACTACAACCAACATTATTCTACCCAGTAAGGATCTCATGCAGATTCAACAGAGAAAACCTTTACAGGCAAGTAAAAGTTAAGAGAATTCAGCACCACCAAACCAGCTTTACAACAAATGCTAAAGGAACTTCCCTAGGCAGGAAACACAGGAGAAGGAAAAGACCTACAAAAAAAAAAAAAAATTAAGAAAATGATAATAGGAACATACTTATTGATAATTACTTAAATGTAAATGGATTAAATGCTCCAACCAAAAGATATAAACTGGTTGAATGGATACAAAAACAAGACCTGTATATATGCTGTCTACAAGAGACCCACTTCAGACCTAAAGACACATACAGACTGAAAGTGAGGGAATGTAAAAAATTATACATTGAAATGGAAATCAAAAGAAAGCTGGATTATCAATTCTCAATATGAGAAAAAATAGCCTTTAAAATAAAGACTATTACAAGAGAAAAAGAAGGACACTACATAATGATCAAGGGATCATTCCAAGAAGAAGATATAACAATTGTAAATATTTATGTGCCCAGCATGGAGCACCTCAATCCATAATGCAAATGCTAACAGCCATAAAAGGGGAAATCGACAGTAGCACAATCACAGTAGGGAATTTTAACTCCTCACTTTCACCAATGGACAGATATCTCGGTGCTTTGTGACCACCTGGAGGGGTGGGATAGGGAGGGTGGGAGGGAGGGAGACGCAAGAGGGAAGAGATATGGGAACATATGTATATGTATAACCGATTCACTTTGTTATAAAGGAGAAACTAACACACAATTGTAAAGCAATTATACTCCAATAAAGATGTTTAAAAAAAATAAAAAAATAAATGAGGAAACACAAGCTTTAAATGACACATTAAACAAGATGGAATTAATTGATGTTTATAGGACATTCCATCTTAAAAAACGAATACACTTTCTTCTCAAGTGCTCATGGAACATTCTCCAGGATAGATCATTTCTTGGGTCACAAATCAAGCCTTGGTACATTTACTAAAATTGAAATTATATCAAGTATATTTTCTGACCACAACACTATAAGACTAGATATCAAGTACAGGAAAAATAAAACTCTAAAAAATACAAACACAAGGAGGCCAAGCAATACACTACTAAATAACCAAGAGACTACTGAAGAAATCAAAGAGGAAATCAAAAAATTCCTAGAAACAAATGAAAATGAAAATATGATGACCCAAATTCTATGGAATGCAGCAAAAGCAGTACTAAGAGGGAAGTTTATAGCAGTACAATCCTACCTCGAGAAACAAGAAAAATCTCAAATAAATAACCTAATCTTAAACCTAAATTAATTAGAGAAAGAAGAACAAAAAAAAAAAAATACAAAGTTAGCAGAAGGAAAAAAATTCTAAAGATCAGATCAGAAATACATGAAAAACAAATAAAGGAAACAAGAGCAAAGATCAATAAAACTAAAAGATGGTTCTTTGAGAAGATAAACAAAATTGATAAACCATTAATCAGACTCATCAAGAAAAAAGGGAGAAGACTCAAATCAATAGAATTAGAAATGAAACAGGAGAAGTAACCACTGACACTACAGAAATACAAAGGATCAAGAGAGATTACTACAAGCAACTATATGCCAATAAAATAGACAATCTGGAAGAAATGGGTAGATTCTTAGAAAATCACAACCATCCAAAACCGAACCAGGAAGAAATAGGAAATGGAAAATAGGAACAGACAAATCATAAACACTGAAATTGAAACTGTGATTAAAGATCTTCCCACAAACAGAAGCAGAGGACCAGATGGCTTCACAGGCGAATTCTATCAAACATTTACAGAAGAGCTAATATCTATCCTTCTAAAACTCTTCCAAAAAATAGCAGAGGGAGAAACACTCTCAAACTCATTCACGAGGCCACCATCACCCTATACCAAAACCAGACAAAGATGTCACAAAATAAGAAAACTATAGGCCAATATCACTGATGAACATAGATGAAAAATCCTCAATAAAATACTATCAAACAGAATCCAGCAGCCCATTAAAAGGATCATACACCATGATCAAGTGGGGTTTATCCAAGGAATGCAAGGATTCTTCAATATATGCAACTCAATCAATGTGATACACCATATTAAAAAATTGAAGGAAAAAATCGAGATGATAATCTCAACAGAAGCAGAAAAATCTTTCAACAAAATTCAACAGCCATTTATGATAAAAATTCTCCAGAAAGTAGGCATAGAGGGAAGCTACGTCAACATAACAAAGGCCATATATGACAAACCCACAGCCAACATTATTCTCAATGGTTAAATCTGAAAGCATTTCCTCTAAGATCAGGAACAAAACAAGGATGTTCATGGTCACCACTATTATTCAACATAGTTTTGGAAGTTTTAGCCACAGCAATCAGAGAAGAATAAGAAATAAAAGGAATGCAAATTGGAAAAGAAGAAGTAAAACGTCACTGTTTGCAGATGATATGATACTATATGTAGAAAATCCTAAAAATGCCACCAGAAAACTACTAGAGCTAATCAATGAATTTGGTAACGTAGCAGGATATAAAATTAATGCACAGAAATCTCGAATTCCTATACATTAATGATGAAAAATCTGAAAGAGAAATTAAGGAAACACTCCCATTTACCACTGCAATGAAAAGAATAAAATACCTAGGAATAAACCTACCTAAGGAGACAAAACACCCGTATGCAGAAAACTATAAGACACTGATGAAAGAAATTAAAGGTGATACAAACAGATGGAGAGATATACCATGTTCTTGGATTGGAAGAATCAATATTGTGAAAACGACTATACTACCCAAAACAATCTACAGATTCAATGCAATCCCTATCAAACTACCAGTGGCATTTTTCACAGAACTAGAACAAAAAATTTCACAATTTTATGGAAACACAAAAGACCCTGAATATTAAAAACAATATTGAGAAAGAAAAACGGAGCTGGAGGAATCAGGTTCCCTGACTTCAGACAATACTAAAAGGCTACAGTAATCAAGACAGTATGGTACTGGCACAAAAACAGAAATATAGATCAATGGAATAGGATAGAAAGCCCAGAGATAAACCCATGTGGATATGGTCACCTTATGTTTGATAAAGGAGGCAAGAATATACAATGGAGAAAGTACAGACTCTTCAATAAGTGGTGCTGGGAAAACAGGACAGCTACATGTAAAAGAATGAAATTAGAACACTTCTTAACACTATACACAAAAATAAACTCAAAATGGATTAAAGACCTAAATGTAAGGTTAGACAATGTAAAACTCTTAGAGGAAAACACAGGCAGAACACACTTCCACATAAATCACGGCGAGATCTTTTTTGACCCACCTCCTAGAGTAATGGAAATAAAAACAAAAATAAACAAATAGCACCTAATGAATCTTGAAAGCTTTTGCACAGTAAAGGAAACCATGAACAAGATGAAAAGACAACCCTCAGAATGGAAGAAAATATTTGCAAACGAAGCAAGTGACAAAGGGTTAATCTCCAAAATATACAAGCAGCTCGTGCAGCTCAATATCAAAAAAACAAACAACCCAATCCAAAAATGAGCAGAAGACCTAAAAAGACATTTGTCCAAAGAAGATATACAGATTGCCAATAAACATATAAAAGGATGTTCAACATCACTAATCGTTAGAGAAATGCAAGTCAAAACAGCAATGAGGGCTTCTCTGGTGGCACAGTGGTTAAGAATCTACCTGCCAATGCAAGTGACACGGGTTTGAGACCTGGCCCAGGAAGATACCAATACCACGGAGCAACTAAGCCTGTGTGCCACAAATACTGAGCCTGTGCTCTAGAGCCTGCAAGCCATAACTACTGAGGCCACGTGCCACAGCTACTGAAGCCTGCATGCCTACAGCCTGTGCTCCACAGCAAAAGAAGCCACGACAATTAGGAGCCCACACACTGCAACAAAAAGTGGCCGCTGCTCACCACTACTAGAGAAAGCCTGCACACAGCAACGAAGATCCAACACAGCCAAAGAAAATAAAAACAAACAAATTAATTAATTAATTTAAAAGAAAACTACAATGAGCTATCACTTCACACTGGTCAGAATGGCCATCATCGAAAATCTACAAACAATAAATGCTGGAGAGGGTGTGGAGAAAAGGGAACCCTTTTACACTGTTGGTGGGAATGTAAATTGATACAGCCACTATGGAGAACAGTATGGAGGTTTCTTAAAAAACAAAATAGAGCTACAATATGACCCAGCAATCCCACTACTGGGCATATACCCTGAGAAAACCATATTTCAGAAAGGGTCATGTATCACAGTGTTCATTGCAGCACTATTTACAATAGCCAGGACATTGAAACAAGCTAAGTGTCCACTGACAGATGAATGGATAAAGAAGATATGGCACATATATACAATGGAATATTACCCAGACATAAAAAGAAACGAAATTGAGTTATTTGTAGTGAGGTGGATGGACCTCGAGTCTGTCTTACAGAGTGAAGTAAGTCAGAAAGAGAAAAACTAATACCGTATGCTAAGAAATATATATGGAATCTAAAAGAAAAAAGAATGGTTCTCAAGAACCTAGGGGCAGGATAGGAATAAAGACACAGATGTAGAGAATGGACTTGAGGAGATGGGGAGAGGGAAGGGTAAGCTGGGACAAAGTGAGGAAGTAGCATTAACATATATACACTACCAAATGTAAAATAGGTAGCTAGTGGGAAGCAGCTGCATAGCACAGGGAGGTCAGCTCGGTGCTTTGTGACCACCTAGAGGGGAGGGATAGGGAGGATGGGAGGGAGACACAAGAAGGAGGGGATATGGTGATATATGTATACATATAGCTGATTCACTTTGTTATATAGCAGAAACTAGCTTAACATTGTAAACCAATTATACTCCAATAAAGATGTTAAAAAAAAAAAGTTACCATCTTCTAATACTTTCTTCCAGCTCAGAGTCCACAACATTAGTAGCAAGGCAAATATTGCAAATAGCAATCTTAATTATGAAAATGTTCATTAGACCTAGTGTTTGCAGTCAAGTTTCAGTAATTATTGCCCCCTTAGTAAAATATCCTGTTCTTTAAGAAAACATTGGAAATAAAGGAAATAAATTGACTCAAAATATTATTTTTAAATTGTAAAGAGTAAGCCTTCACTTTTTCTGTTGCATAGATAATTAACCATGATGTTTTCTCAGGAAAATTAAAAAGGACAAATGTCAACCCTTGAAGATTATAACACTCCCTTTTTGATTCAGGAAATAGTTTGGATTAGCCCAGAAACAAGTGCTAAAATAATAATAATAATATCTTGCTTAGCAATAGGCATAAAATAGAAAGGATAGAGGAAAGGAAAATAATCCTTTATAAGGCATGAATCACCTCTACTCTTTCTCTGAGCTTCCAGACTTCAGAAGTTAAGGCAAAGCTGCATTTCTGGACAACCAGAGAGAGGGTCCTTCATTACGGTATCATTTTTTAAATTTCAAAAACTGAAACAAATTTTCTTTAGACTGATTATATGCAGTTTCTAATTAGTGTAATTATTATGAAATCGCAAACTCTTTTTTCCAAAGAGTTCAAATGGATAATGCATTTGAAAGGAAATATAAATACAAAAAATGGAAATGCTTTAATAAATTCATCAACCTATAAGTTCTATATGCTTTTATTAGTAAAGTGCTATTAATTTCAGTAAACCTGATAATAATAAACATAGCTTTCCTCTGGAATCCCAAATAGCTTTAAAGTGGTCCCTTTTAGACATGAATCAGTATTTTAGTTTTGCACCTATAAAAATGAAAATGTTTTCAGTGACAGAAACGTCTATATATTTTACTAAATTACACAAGAAATCAATAGGCCTGATTTTTTAATTAATTGAATGTTTCCATTTTGTTTATTTCTTTTATTAGAAAGGGAAGGACATATAAATATCTAAATGTGTCTTATATTTTGCTTGAGACTGTGACTGTTTTACATGATAAATATACACTTATTTATTTGGTTTTCTATTCTTGGAGTATTAATATGTGACAATTTCATCAAATAAATTAATCACTTTAAAATTAGAAAAATGGGCCTCAGATAGTTTAAAGAATGTGACCACAGTTTGACAACTGAAGTTCAACTCTTATGATTACTGATCTGCTTGTCTTTCCCTTAAAAATCACAAGGAGATGCCCTAATGAATAAAGTCATTGTTAAAAGATAATAATTCTCCATCAATAATGTTGTGGTTATCATGTTTTTAATGTTGTAACTTAAAGAAAAGCACTCACACTTTAAGTTGAGATTTTGTAGTCATAAGTAATTAGCCATTAATTCCTCTATATTGTTACTTTTCTTTGGGAGAGGAATTAGTTAAGTGAATAGTGACCCACCCCAAAACTGATTCATTACTGAAATATGATATATGAATGCAAAATTATGAAAAGAGGTATAATTTTACAATAGCCCTCAAAGAATTGCAATTGGAGAGATTTAGGTTTTTATTTGTTTGTTTTTACTTCCTTTGGATGAGAGAATCTAGCAATCATGATCATATCAGAAGAAAATAAAAAGTTTAACAGAAATATCAAATTTTTTAAAGTTATTTGCAGATAGTAAAATAATATGATGACAAGATTAATATAAATATTTCATATTTCTAACTATACACATTTTTAAATTATAAGTTAATGTTCAAATTTTTCTGTCTACTGTCTTAAATTTGTAAGGTCAAAATCAGAGCCAGAAGACCATTTTAATAGCATTTTATTAATTTCTTTTTTGTGTTTAAATTATAAAATCAACAAAACACCGTATATTTTTAATAACAGAAAATCCACTTATAAATTAAACCATCATACCACCCTTATTTTAATTCTTGCTTATATTTTCCAGTTCTCATCTACTTGGATAATTTACATACAGTATCATATTTAAACTTTTCATTTATCATTATAACATAAGCATTTGTAAAATTTCTACAAAGTATTCCATATCAGTATCCATATTTTTTAAATTATAAGTAACACTGGAATGAATTTTATTTTTCTGTTGGTTAATTTATCAAGAGTAAACCTCAAGACAGATTCTTTAAGTTAAAGGTATGGATATTTTCATGTTTCTTCTGCATATTGCCATCTTGCTTTTCAAAAAAATTGTCTGGAGTAATAGAATCAATGGCTGCATGCAAGGATATCAACCTCACCACAATCTTGCCCATATTTTGGTTTTACCATCTTAAAAAACTCCCTAGTAATTGTAAAATAGTAGGACAAAAGAAAGTTCTATGTTTTCTTGACAATGAAACAAGGACTTTTGTCTACATTTTTATCTACTACTCATATGTTATTGGAATTCATTATTCTTAACCTTTGCATATATCTTTTGGGCTTGATATTTTTCTTATAAATTTGATAAGTTCTTATTATGCCATATATACAATATATGCCATGGGTGTAGCACAATGTGCATAAATGTTTTTCCTTTGGTTAAAATTTAACAAAAACATATCAGTATTTATTTTATTTTCCCCCCACCAATGAAGTATCTCTTGCTGCCTACTTCTAGAAGACCCTAAGACAAGATGAAGGCTCTGATTTTTTTTTAATATCTTTATTGGAGTATAATTGCTTTACAATGGTGTGTTAGTTTTTGCTTTATAACAAAGTGAATCAGCTATACATATACATATATCCACATATCTACTCCCTCTTGTGTCTCCCTCCCACCCTCCCTATCCCACCTCTCTAGATGGTCACAAATCACTGAGCTGATCTCCCTGTGCTATGTGACTGCTTTCCACTAGCTATCTATTTTACATTTGAAGGCTCTGATTTTGATTGCTGTCATCTTGACTTTCACTGCTTGCTTCTCGGTAAATACCAAATATCTTTAGATATATTTATTTTCTTACTCAGCTCTTAATCATAAAGTGTACATCCATTTCATTGTTTTATGTCAACATAGCTGTATATTACACACAGCTTGTTTTAATTTTATTTTTGCCTGAAACCTTAATTTAATTTTCTCTGTGATCTTTTGTTGACCTTGGAATGCAATCAGTACTTTTCTTTTATATTTTTTCCACATATTGGTAGTCTTTAGAACTCCCAACATGTGTATGTGGGACATTGTAGTGTCATAATTTTAAATTTTGTACTATGATTCTGCCTCTGTAGTATCATTCCTGGGTACCATTTAGTCTGTGTAGCCTCCTCAAAAAGAAAGATGTGTGAAGAAGAGAACTGATTATAAGGAACACTATAAAATAAATCTGCAACCATAAAAAGGATTTCACATGAATCAAATAAATTAAGAAATTCTAGACATGATATATAACTTCCCATCAAGGGCATGTACTTGGTATCCTCTTACATGTTTAGATCTCTTTACCTAACGCCTGCATCTAAGTTACATTATCTAAAAGGCGAAGGGGACCTTGTCTAAGGCTTATTGCAGCAAACAGATCCAGTATCATTTCATAAACAACCAACTTCTTGTGGGCTCTCTCAACTGGGAACCACCTCTTTCCCTCTTGTCCCATGCTAAAATGCAGCAAAGAGTATTTTTCATTCAGTGAGAAATAACCTATTTCTCTGAAATATCCCTATTCCAGAGTTATTTGGGTCACCAATTTCTCTCTCCCACAAGACAGGCTGGTTTTTCCTTACATCAAAGTCATAAAGACATTGGTTCCATAATGGTCTCCAGGTTTAGCACCTGAGTGAATGATAGCTATTTTGATAAAGGGAGTCAAACCTAGCACTACCTGGAAACTGAAGACTGGTTGGTAACACAATCATGAGAAATGTGAAAGAAGAGGAATTCTTTTGCTTAAAGAACTCCAGAAAAACTGATCATCCCCTTAACTCATAAGCCATCTACTCTAAACTGTTAGAAGGTCCCTCACGTTTAATGATGACACCAAAAATTCTAAAATTGTATCCCATTCTATTCACCCTAACTCAACCACATTTTACCCTCGTAAAGAATTTATAATCAGTATTCTTAAAATGCCATATAAGCTCTGGATCTCTCTTTTTTTTTTACTGTATTTCAATCTCTATCTCATTTTAGTCAGCTGGTGCACAAAAGCAAAAACCCCACAAAGAAGTAAGTTTTATTTATATTTCTGGTTATCATTTTATATTTTCACTCATAATCAAAAGTTAGTTATATCCGAGGAGGTGATAAGGTACATATATTTTCTTTTACTCCTAACCAAAGAAAATGTGAAGAGAGCCAGAGTCACCTAATTACCAAATTTAGGAACCCAATGAGAATAGTTCTGTGAGCAGTAAAATCTAGCCTCCAGTTGCTTCACTTTTAGACACATATTCATCTACAATAGCAGTAGGACTGCTAAGCACATGAAAAACAAAGTTTATCCAGCCTTCAGTACCAAAAACTATCTACATTTGTTTGTTCATTGTAAATGTGTTTCTCCTTATCAATATCGATGCCTTTTTAATATGGAACATTTCCTATGATCCCACAAAATAGCAAAAACTAGGTTCTTTTCTCAAAATCAATGGTTTTCAATGGAAAAGGAAAGAAAATTCATAATCATAAGGAAAGACTTCTCAAAATGACAAATCCCTTTCACTCTCTGCCATTTCTAATTCTCACAGTCCCCACTCCAGGTCAGAATGGAGGTGGGCTTCATGATTGGATATGTTATCTGAAAATATTTGTCACATCATCAGGATACATCCCCCTGCTCTCTCTTTTCCACATTCTAAGACAAGAACTCTAAGTGAATCCTTTTAAAACAAAAAAGTTATCCTTCTTCTAATGCTATGGAATAGACATTATCTAGGTTTAATGACCTAAATTGTGCTGATATTTAGGAAAAAATTTTTTCAAGCATACCTTGAAAGCGTGTGACAATTTTTGGCAACTTATTTCTCCTTCACCTTAAAGTCAGGTATTTGACTATTTCTCAGGATTTATTCACTTTGAGAACTAATACTTCATGAGGAGGCAGGAGGAGTGTCATATTTAGAATCCCAAGGATTAACTTCTGCCAGTGAAGACCAAATAAGAGACAAGAACCTAAACTGAAATCCTAAGGGAATATCATGTTAAAAGTCCATGTAACTAAAGCCCATAAAAATTGCCCATGGCATTGCTGCCATGAGGTTTTCACTGGGTAGATGTACACTGACTGATCTAAGACACTTCTAGCTTTTGCTATCTGTGATTCTGTGCCAATGCCAAACATGCAGATTCATAGAATGCTCCATCCATCTCATATTAGGCGTATACAAAAGGAGCAATGCAATGTTCTATAATCTCCCTTAAATCTTGTTATTCAGGGCAGTAGAATACATTGTGCTCTTTTCCAGGATGGAAATTAGAACAGCATGTCCCAAAAGGTACTCCATGAAACACTAAAACACTAGAATGAAGAAATGCTACATACACTCACACACAACATATCCAGGGTGAAGTAAGTTTGGGAAATATTGCATATCTCTTTGGATATGCTAAATAGTCATTGGCATATTATATTAACAATTCCAATAAGCCTTGTAGTAAAGAAATGTGTTTTACTTTACCCAGATCTTTCCTATAGTTATTTGACTACCAAAATCTTTTCAATACAGTACCTATTATGGAACACATTTTGGGAAAATTTGTAATAAAACTATTAGGCTTTGAGAATAGCAGTAATAACAGTTTATATTTCACCAAGGGTCATAATTCTCTCTACTTGGTCGGCACAGCCATCAAATAACTTTTGAAAAAAAGTCAGAATATTTACACAAATTTAAATAATAACATAGATACATATTAAAACCTGATTACAAGCTAGTTTATGCATCTCATCTGCATAAAAATAATTGTTTTGTATTTGCTTAAGTCTAGTGAAAGTTCTGAAAAACATTTTAAACCATTTAAACATATACATCCTTATGAGTCAAGAGAGCATTTTGCAAAACTTGGACAAGCTTCTGCAGATCCACGTGGTCACCATGGTCATCATGGAACCCACAGATGCCTCTACCCCCACCGCCACATGGTCCATCACCTAGACCTACTCCACCACCTGAGAATGTTGTCAACCCCAGTTCTCAAGTTCCACTAGCCACTTCTACTGCTCCTCCATCTGTAACTACCACAGTTTCCACTGCCTCTACCAGAAAAACTACAGGCCTTATGTCCAGCACCATGGCTTCCAGCACCCTCCGAACGCTGAGGCCACCACCAGTGCTGCAGTGGCTGGCACTACCCCTGCCCCAGCTGCTGGCACTACCTGTTGCCAACCAGCAACAACACCTTCCATAAATTCTACAACTTTCTAAGATTGCAAATGTACCAAATCACAAGAAGACAAAGGCAAACCAAGGTAAACAACATTTTCCAAAATACTTTCTAACCGAATGAGTGGTCTTAAGATGTGTCTAAAACCCGGTGCTTTTTTTTTTGCCACACCAAAGAGAAAGATAAACAAATAGTTTCTAAATCTGCCATATGCATCAGCCAGCCACATTGCTTAATGGATAAGGCATCTGATTCTGAAATCTACCATATGGATTAGAAGCTCTTACTTCTCTTTATTTCAAAAATTAAATTTGGTCTCCTTGATTATATATGTTAGATCTATAAACTCAATGCTAACAGATTCTTGCAAAAGAAAGAACAAGTTTCTCCAAATGCGTGTATTTTGACCTTCTCCTAATGCTAAAATGCTTTCATTTCCTGAAAAAAAATCACTTTTAATTAGGACCTTAGTAAATAAAAGTCAGTGTATACTTCAACGTTTATAAAATCCCTCAAGTGTGCATTTGACATAGGGGAATTCTCTCACTCTTTCAGGACCTACCAGCTCTAATAAAGCAAAAAAAGACAAAATATTTTAGTAAATATTATGATTAGCTTAAAGAATAGAAATATAGACTAAATCACAACCCATAGAAGAGCTCTCTTGCTATAAGCACTGACTGAAACATGTACATCAGGATATGACATGATTCTTAAGAATATTAAATAAGAGAATATCACATATTTCCCCAATTTCTGAATATATGCACTCCTAATTATGAATATAAATGGGAATAATTTTCCCAGTTATATAGTATAAAAATCACAATGACAGATGCTGATTGTAGAACACAGAATGATTCTGATGCTATTATTGCATCAGATACACCTTGTACCGAATCTCGTTTAATAATCATAGGATCCCTATAAAGGCAGGTATCACTGTCTCCTTTTTGAAGATGAGGAAACTGAGGCTATGAGAATTTATATGACTTTCCAAAGATCACAAGTATAAGTGGTAGGTCAGTTTTCAAATTTACATCCATTTAACTCATGGTCCCAGCTTCTAATATCCTATGCAGGAATGGGCTGTTTTAAAACAATTGAAGAACGAAGAGCTTGTGTACTTTTAATTAATGGCTTGTGGTATTTTGTTTTGTTTTGTTTTTACAAAGCCTGAAAAACAGAATACTGATATATTTATGATCATCATCACTCACCATTTTAGTTTTAACAAAAATGTATAAAATGATACCAAAATATAGGGATGTGGGTTCTTATTGCTTTTTTAGTTTCACTATACTGTAAAAACTTTCAAAGATAACTTGATTTATACATTTGACCACATGTGTATTGGTCTCTACTTCTCTGTAGAGTGCTAGCAGTATTACCAGCACCTTCACTCTTTCAGTTGGTTCTATAACACCCAAAGTATGTATCCAGAAAAAAAAATGTAAATGCTTCACAGGCAAAAGTATTTTTGAGGTCACCCCATATAACACCACATTAAAATATTATAAAGCTTAGAAATTACTTTTTGATATAAAATACCAGTGCACTTAATCATAACCAAGTAATTACATATACAATTCATATAAAATGTAATTTTATATGTACATATATGTATACATAAAATTACAACCAAAGCTACAAAGAAGAGATGCAAATACAATCCTACCCTCTAAGTGATCATAGTCTAGTAGGACATATTTTCAAAAAGCATAGAAAGAATAAATGTTAAATTTCTACAGAGCTACAGATATCTTTTTGGAAATCTCCAACACCTTTCCTTCATCTAAAGAGGTGGTTTCTCCAGAGAATGTTCAACTGAAACTTCATACCATTCCCTGAATCATTTCATCTGAAAATATATTAGATCACTTTCTAGTTGACAAATCATTCAACTGATTAAGTAAAAATTTACCTATATCTAGGACACGGAACAGAAGAATACAAATACAAATATAAGTGCCTCAATCATTATTCCTCAAAGGTTCAAGCAGCAAAGATAGAAACAAGGCAGTTCACTCTAAATAACTGTGTAAAGAATCTGTAATAAATATAATAAGCAAATAGGGGAAGAGATATTTATTCCACTTTAGGGATAGCAAACATTTATGGAAAAACTATTACAGGAGAAACAATCACAAAATCTTGGTACCAAAGGGTTGACAGTGACTTCAATAGCTAACAAGACACAACCTAGTCCTGAAGGAGTAGGAAGAAAAGTTCAACTAACTTTGGCCCTAACTATGATTAGGGCCATTAAAAAAAAAATGATCCACAGAATGTAGTATGGCATTTCACTGAGAAGATTAAAAAAAAAGTTTCCTGACAGACATGAAAAGGAAAAGAATGATATCAACAGGTAGAAAATAAACAGGAGGTGTACTGCTGGATAAAAACACAACAAATGCATGGAGTTAAGAGAGCAAATGGCATTCATGTTCACGTCTTCCAAACGTTTATTATGTGTACACAATATCCCAGTACTTCGAGGGATAATCTACACACCACACTGTCAGATTTAGCCAGAAGTTAGTCATGAACATGAGACATACTTAGAAAAATGGATATCAGAAGGGGAAGTTATAATCATATTATTAAGGACCAGGATTAGTAGGTTGGCTTAATTCTATAGAAAAGGGAAAAATTAAAGAAGATTTTACCACAGAAGATTATTATAGAAAGTATACCTTCTAAGTAATAAAAAAAAAACATTTGATTTCTTACGTGAGCCAAACTCTGGTCTAAGAGCTTGACATATAACTATTTAATACTCACTATAACCCTATAAAGTAATTCCCATTATTATTGACACTCTAGACATAGGGAAACTGAGGTACATAGAGGTTAATCAATACCAAGGACACATAGTAGGTGAATAAACAGCAGGCACTCAGACCTGGCTAGCATAGTCCATGCCTTTCACTTCTCCCACTACAAATGCCTAGCACACTATTATGGAGAAACAAATTAAAAATCTATTGTGATGGACCACTCAGCTTTGTATTCTGCTTATCCTGGAGTTTTATAAGAAAAAGCTCTTTCAACCTGGAGTGCACAAACTCCACAGCATAATTTAGAGCACATTTTCAAAACACAAGTTTTCCTGTATATTACCATACTATAAAAAAAGAGAAGAGGAAGAAAGATGAAGAGAGAAGAATGAGAAAGGCGGTGGTCAGAGGGTGGGGAATAGAACTTGAGAGAGAAAAGCAGGAGATGCAGGGGAGATAAAGAGAGAATCATGAGGGAAACACATACTTAGACCAGAAGAAAGTAAAGCAAGGAAAACAGATAGAAACAGAGCAATCAGAGGTGAGAGAAGAAATGTTTCATAAAAGCCAAGAGGAGAAAAAAGTTTAAGAAAGAACGTTTCAACACTTTTAAAAAGAGAGAAAAGAAGAAAAAAGTGAGAAGTACTAGGAGCATATGAACAACAAAATATTTGGAAATAAGAGTCCCAATATGGTCTAAATTATATAAAAATAAAAGTTAAGGGGTGAAAAGTGAGTAAACAACAAAAGAGGTTTTTATTAAAAAGACCAAAAAGAGACAGGCTGGTGGCTTGAAAAGGTAATGCAATCAAGAACATAATTTTGTATTAGGAAAGATGAATTAGGAATTATATCCAGTTGAAAATGAGAAATTGAATGTTTAATTTTAAAAAGGTGATAATTAATAAAACTTCATCCTACAGAAAGAAGAAGGAATTAGATTTTCAAAGACAAAGACTGTTTCTTTACAAGAAATAAAGGTGCCCTCTCAAATGGAAGCTATTCATTGTTCCTCACCTCTCAATCTCAGGGAAATAGTTGGATTTGTCATTCTCTTGGCTATTGCTTCCCAACTGTAGATGGTACTAGCATTCCCAACTCTTTACTTCCACTTCCTTATAAAAAAGAGGATTTTACATTTCCACTAGTTGCCATAAGGTTTACAGCGCACCCCTCCCTCTATATAGAGTATAGCTCCCTATCTCATTGGCAGGCTTGGCTCAAGTTAAAATAGGCAAATTGAAAGCACTAATTCCATCACTCTTTCTCTTGCATTTTTTCCTTTATATTATAAAAGCTGCACATTTAAATAGAGATTCTTTCTTCAACCTGGGTCCTCGAATGAGAAGACACATAAAACAGAGCTGCAGAAACATGCTGCCAACAATTGCCAACACATGACACAACAGAAAAAAAATGGGTGTTTTTCAGGTAGTCATTCAGAGTTTTGCTGTTGTTATTACTACAGTAAAGCCAATCAGCACAGAGACGCTTACTCTTCCAGTCTTCTAAAAGATAATCCCTGCTTAAATAAAATCTGTGCCATTTAGCCATTCCTCCTTCTTCACTATTGCTGCTGTCAATCAAGCTCTCTGGCATCACTTTCACTCTCTACAGAACTTAGCATTAATGATGTTTATCCCAAGCGCCACCATAGTTCCAGGAAATATCACAGTCCATACCGACAATCCCTTAGAACCCAGATTATTCTATTCCTTGATCTCCTCATATTGAACGACCTTTATTTCCCTTCGGCTACACAAGTAACCTGAACCTTGCTGTCATCACAGAGATGCTCCTCACCTATACAGTCAAGATATACCTGATCAAAACAACTTTGATCAAAAGTTCCCATACTCCCAGATATTGCACTTAGTTATTCTCACTATAGGAACCCTTTAAACTCAGTAGGCTCTCTGGTTCCTTGACCCTCTCCCCAGAGTCCACCTTCAACTTTCATACCCAACATAGATGTTATAGTCCAACAATTTGTTTATTTTTTATAACTGCTTTATTCTGTTACTTTTCTTTTCTTTTCTTTTTAACATCCTTATTGGAGTATAACTGCTATACAGTAGTGTACTAGTTTCTGCTTTATAACAGTGAATCAGTTATACATATACATATATCTGCATATCTCTTCCCTCTTGCATCTTCCTCCCTCCCACCCTCACTATCCCACCCCTCTAGGTGGTCACAAAGCACTGAGCTGATCTCCCTGTGCTATGCGGCTGCTTCCCACTAGCTATCTATTTTACATTTGTTAGTGTATATATGTCCATGCCACTCATTTTGTCCCAGCTTACCCTTCCCCCTCCCTGTATCCTCAAATCCATTCTCTAGTAGGTCTGGGTCTTTATTCCCGTCTTGCCCCTAGGTTCTTCATGACCATTATTTTGTTTGTTTTTTAGATTCCATATATATGTGTTAGCATACGACATTTGTTTTTCTCTTTCTGACTTACTTCACTCTATATGAGAAACTATATGTTCATCCACCTCACTAAAAATAACACAATTTTGTTCTGATTTATGGCTGAGTAATATTCCATTGTATATATGTGGTACATCTTCTTTATCCACTCATCTGTTGATAGACACTAAGGTTGCTTCCATGTCCTGGCTATTGTAAATAGAGATGTAATGAACTTTGTGGTACATGACTTTTTGAATTATGGTTTTCTCAGGGTATATGTCCAGTAGTGGGAATGCTGGGTCCTAAGGTAGTTTTACGTTTAGCTTTTTTAAGGAACCTACATATTGTTCTCCATAGTGGCTGTATCAATTTACATTCCCACCAACAGTGAAAGAGGATTCCCTTTTCTCCACACCCTCTCCAGCATTGTTTGTAGATTTTTTGATCATGGCCTTTCTGACCACTGTGAGGTGATAGCTCATTGTAGTTTTGATTTGCATTTCTCTAACGATTAATAAGCATTAACTGTTTCATGCGTTTGCTGGCAATATGTATATTTTCTTTGGAGAAATGTCTATTTAGGTATTCTGCCCAATTTTGGATTGGGTTGTTTGTTTTTTTGATATTGAGCTGGATGAGCTGCATGTAAATTTTGGAGATTACTTCTTTGCCAGTTGCTTCATTTGCAAATATTTTCTCCCATTCTGAGGGTTGTCTTTTTGTTTTGTTTATGGTTTCCTTTGCTGTGCAAAAGCTTTGAAGTTCATTAAATCCCATTTGTTTATTTTTGTTTTTATTTCCATTTCTGTAGGAGATGGGTGAAGAATGGTCTTGCTGTGATTTATGTTATAGAGTGTTCTGCCTATATTTTCCTTGAAGAGTTTGACAGTGTCTGCCCTTACATTTAGGTCTTTAATCCATTTTGAGTTTATTTTTGTGTATGGTGTTAGGGAGTGTTCTACTTTTATTCATTTACATGTAGCTGTCCAGTTTTCTGAGCACCACTTATTGAAGAAGCTGCTTTTCTCCATTGTATATTCTTGCCTCCTTTATCAAACATAAGGTGACCATATGTGTAAGGGTTTATCTCTGTGCTTTCTATCCTATTCCATTGATCTATATATCTGTTTTTATGCCAGTACCATACTGTCTTAATTACTGTAAATTTGTATTATAGTCTGAAGTCTGGGAGCATGATTCCTCCAGCTCCATTTTTCTTTCTCAAGATTGCTTTGGCTATTCAGGGTCTTTTGTGTTTCCATACAAATTGTGAAATATTTTGTTCTACTTCTGTGAAAAATGCCATTGGTAGTTTGATAAGGATTGCATCAAATCTTTAGATTGCTTTGGGTAGTATAGTAATTTTCACAATGATGATTCTTCCAACCCAAGAACATGGTATAGCTCTCCATCTATTTGTATCATATTTAATTTCTTTCATCAGTGTCTTATAATTTTCTGCATATAGGTCTTTTGTCTCCTTAGGTAGGTTTATTCCTAGATATTTTATTTTTGTTGCAATGGTAAGTGGGAGTGTTTTCTTAATTTCACTTTCAGATTTTTCATCATTAGTGTATAGGAACGCAAGTGATCTGTGCATTAATTTTATATCCTGCTACTTTACTAAATTCATTTATTAGCTCTAGTAGTTTTCTGGTGGCATCTTTAGGATTCTCTATGTATAGTATCAAGTCACCTGCAAACTGTCACAGCGTTACTTCTTCTTTTCTGATTTGGATTCCTTTTCTTCTCTGATTGCTGTGGCTAAAACTTCCAAAACTATGTTGAATAATAGTGGTGAGAGTGGGCAACCTTGTCTTGTTCCTGATCTTAGTGAAAATGCTTTCTGTTTTTCTCCATTGAGAACGATGTTGGCTGTGTGTTTGTCATATATGGCCTTTATTATGTTGAGGTGAGTTCCCTCTATGTTTACTTTCTGCAGGGTTTTTATCATAAATGGGTGTTGAATTTCGTCAAAATCTTTTCCAGCATCTATTGAGATGATCATATGGTTTTTCTCCATCACTTTGTTAATATAGTGTATCACATTGATTGATTTGCATATATTGAAGAATCCTTGCATTCCTGGGATAAACCTCAGTTGATCATGATCTATGATCCTTTTAATGTGCTGTTGGATTTTGTTTGCTTGTTTTTTTTAAGGATTTTTGCATCTATGTTCATCAGTGATATTGGCCTGTAGTTTTCTTTCTTTGTGACATCTTTGTCTGGCTTTGGTATCACGGTGATGGTGGCCTTGTGGAATGAGTTTGGGAGTGTTCCTCCCTCTGCTATATTTTCGAAGAGTTTGAGAAGGATACGTGTTAGTGCTTCTCTAAATGTTTGATAGAATTCGCCTGTGAAGCCATCTGGTCCTGGGCTTTTGTTTGTTGGAAGATTTAAAATCACAATTTCAATTTCAGTACTTGTGATTGGCCTGTTCATATTTTCTATTTATTCCTGGTTCAGTCTCAGAAGGTTGTACATTTCTAAGAATTTGTCCATTTCTTCCAGGTTGTCCATTTTATTGGCATATAGTTGCTTGCAGTAATCTCTCATGATCCTTTGTATTTCTGTAGTGTCAGTTGTTACTTCTCCTTTTTCATTTCGAATTCTACTGATTTGAGTCTTTTCCCTTATTTTCTTGATGAGTCTTGCTAGTGATTTATCAATTTTGTTTATCTTCTCAAAGAACCAGCTTTTAGTTTTATTGATTTTTGCTATCATTTCCTTCATTTATTTCTGATCTGATCTTTATGATTTCTTTCCTTCTGTTAATTTTGGGGTTTATTTATTCTTCTTTCTCTAATTGCTTTAGGTGTAAGGTTAGGTTGTTTATTTGAGGTGTTTCTTGTTTCCTAAGTTAGGATTGTATTGCTATAAACTTCCCTCTTAGAACTGCTTTTGCTGCATCCCATAGGTTTTGGGTCATCATGTTTTCATTGTCATTTGTTTCTAGGTATTTTTTTGATATCCTCTTTGATTTCTTCAGTGATCTCTTGGTTATTAAGTAGTATATTGTTCAGCCTCCATGTGTTTTTATTTTTTACAGATTTTTTCCTGTAATTGATATCTAGTCTCATTGTGTTGTGGTCAGAAAATATACTTGATATTATTTCAATTTTCTTAAATTTAACAGGGCTTGATTTCTGACCAAAGATATGATCTATCCTGAAGAATATTCTGTAAGCACTTGAGAAGAAAGTGTATTCTGTTGTTTTTGGATAGAGTGTCCTATATATATTAATTAAGTCCATGTTGTTTAATATATCATTTAAAGCTTATGTTTCCTTATTTATTTTCATTTTGATGACCTGTCCATTGGTGAAAGTGTTAAAGTCCCCTACTATGATTGTGTTACTGTCCATTTCCCCTTTTAGGGCTGTTAGAATTTGCCTTATGTATTGAGGTGCTCCTATGTTGGGTGCATAAGTATTTACAATTGTTATATCTTCATCTTGGATTGATCCCTTGATCATTATGTAGTGTCCTTCTTTGTCTCTTGTAATAGTCTTTGTTTGAAAGTCTATTTTGGCTGATATGAGAATTGCTACTCCACTTTTCTTTTGATTTCCATTTGCATGGAATATCTTTTTCCATCCCCTCACTTTCAGTCTGTATGTTTCCCTAGGTCTGAAGTGGGTCTCTTTTAGACAGCATATTTACAGGTATTGTTTTTGTATCCATTCAGCCAGTCTATGTCTTTTGGTTGGAGCATTTAATCCATTTACATTTAATGTAATTATCAATATGTATGTTCCTATTACCATTTCCTTAATTGTTTTGTGTTTGTTATTGTAGATATTTTCCTTCTCTTGTGTTTTCTGCCTAGAGAAGTTCCATTAGCATTTGCTGTAAATCTGGTTTGGTGGTGATGAATCCTCTTAACTTTGGCTAATTGGTAAATGTTTCAATTTCTCTGTCAACTCTGAATGAGATCCTTCCTGGGTAGAGTAATCTTGGTTGTAGGTTTTTCCCTTTTATCACTTTAAGTATGTCTTGCCAGTCCCTTCTGGCTAGCAGGGTTTCTGCTGAAAGATCAACTGTTAACCTTATGGGGATTCCCTTGTGTGTTATTTGTTGTTTTTCCCTTTGTGCTTTTAATATTTTTTCTTAGTCTTTAATTTTTGATAGTTTGATTAATATGTGTCTTGGCATGTTTCTCCTTGGATTTATCCTGTATGTGACTCTCTGTGCTTCCTGGACTTGATTAACTATTTCCTTTCCCATATTAGGGAAGTTTTCAACTATAATCTCTTCAAATATTTTCTCAGTCCCTTTCTTTTTTTCTTCTTCTTGTGGGACCCCTATAATTCGAATGTTGGTGCACTTAATATTGTCCCAGAGGTCTCTGAGACTGTCCTGAATTCTTTTCATTCTTTTCTCTTTATTATGCTCTGCAGTAGTTATTTCCACTATTTATTTATTTATTTATTTATTTATTTATTTATTTATTGCTGTATGCAGGCCTCTCACTGTTGTGGCCTCTTGCATTGCGGAGCACAGCCTCCAGACGTGCAGGCTCAGTGGCCATGGCTCATGGGCCCAGGCGCTCTGTGGCATGTGGGATCTTCCTGGACCGGGGCACGAACCCGTGTCCCCAGCATTGGCTGGCAGACTCTCAACCACTGCACCACCAGGGAAGCCCTATTTCCACTATTTTATCTTCCAGGTCATTTATCCGTTTTTCTGCCTCAGTTATTCTGCTATTGATCCCTTCTAGAGAATTTTTAATTTCATTTATTGTGTTGTTCATCACTGTTTGTTTGCTCTTTAGTTCTTCTAGGTCCTTGTTAAACATTTCTTTATATTTTCTCCATTCTATTTCCAAGATTTTGGATCATCATTATCATCATTACTCTGAATTTTTTTCAGGTAGACTGCCTATTTCCTCTTCACTTGTTAGGTCTGGTGGGTTTTTACCTTGCTCCTTCATCTGCTGTGTGTTTCTCTGTTTTCTCATTTTGCTTAACATACTGTGGTTGGGGTCTCCTTTTTGCAGCCTGCAGGTTCGTAGTTCCCATTTTTTTTTGGTGTCTGCCCCCAGTGGCTAAGGTTAGTTCAGTGGGTTGTGTAGGCTTCCTGGTGGAGGGGACTAGTGCCTGTATTCTGGTGGATGATGCTCGATCTTTTCTTTCTGGTAGGCAGGTCCACATCTGGTGGTGTATTTGGGGGTGTCTGTGACCTTATTATGATTTTAGGCAGCCTCTCTGCTAATGGATAGGGTTGTGTTCCTTTCGTGCTAGTTGTTTGTCATAGGGTGTCCAGCACTGTAGCTTGCCTGTCATTGAGTGGAGCTGGGTCTTGGCATTGAGATGGTGATCTCTAACAGATTTTTGCCATTTGATATTATGTGGAGTCCGGATGTCTCTTGGGGACCAGTATCCTGAACTTGGCTCTCCCACCTCAGAGGCACAGCCCTTACATCTGGCTGGAGCACCAGAAGCATGTCATCCACATGGCTCAGAATAAAAGAGAAAAAAGAAAGCAAGCAAGAGGATAAAATAAAAAAGTAAGATAAAATTAAAAAGTTATTAAAATAAAAATTAATTATTAAAAATAAAAGAAATTTAAAGTAATAAAAAAGGGAAGAAGAGAGCAACCAAACCAAATAACAAATCCACCAATAATAAGAAGCAGTAAAAACTATAATAAAAAAAAAAAAGACGGACAGACCAAACCCTAGGACAAATGGTGAATACAAAGCTGTACAGACAAAATAACAGAAAGATGCATACAGATACACACTCACAAAAAGAGAAAAAGGGGGGAAATATATATATATTGTTGCTCCCAAAGTCCACCTCCTCAATTTGGAATGATTCGTTGTCTATTCAGGTGTTCCACAGATGCAGGGTGCATCAAGTTGACTCTGGAGACTTAATCTGCTGCTCCTGAGGCTGCTGGCAGAAATTTCCCTTTCTGGTCTGTGTTCTCACATCTCCTGAGGTTCAGCTTCGTATTTGGACGTACCTCTGCATATAGGTCACCTGAGGGTGTCTGTTCTTCGCTCAGACAGGACGGGGTTAAAGGAGCAGCTGATTCGGGGGCTCTAGCTCCTTCAGGCCGGGGAGAGGGAGGTTAATGGAGTGCGGGGCGAACCTGTGGAGCCAGAGGCCGGCATGACGTTGCACCAGCCTGAGGCATGCCGTATGTTCTCCCGGGGAAGTTGTCCCTGGATCACGGGACCCTGGCAGTGGCGGGGGTGGTGTGGACCGTGACCTGTGCTTGTACACAGGCTTCTTGGTGGATGTAGCAGCAGCCTTAGCATCTAATGCCTGTCTCTGGGGTCCACGCTGATAGCCGTGGCTCGTGCCCGTCTCTGGAGCTCCTTTAAGCAGTGCTCTGAATCACCTCTCCTCGTGCACCAGGAAACAAAGAGGTAAGAAAATGTATCTTGTCTCTTTGGCAGCTCCAGACTTTTCCCGGACTCCCTCCCGCCTACCCATGGTGCACTAACCCCTTCAGGCTGTGTTCACGCCACTAACCCCAGTCCTCTCCCTGTGCTCTGACTGAAGCCCGAGCCTCAGCTCACAGCCCCGCCCACCCCGGCGGGTGAGCGGACAAGCCTTTCGGGCTGGTGAGTGCTGGCCAGCACCAATGCGGGAATGTCTCTGCTTTGCCCTCTGCACCCCTGTTGCTGCGCTCTCCTCCGTGGCTCCGAAGCTCCCCCCTCTGCCACTCGCAGTCTCCACTCACCAAGGGGCTCCTAGTGTGTGGAAACCTTTCCTCCTTCACAGCTCCCTCCCACTGGCACAGGTCCTGTCCCTATTCTTTTGTCTCTGATTTTTCTTTTTTTCTTTTGCCCTACCGAGGTACATGGGGATTTTCTTGCCTTTTGGGAAGTCTGTCGTCTTCTGCCAGTGTTCAGTAGGTGTTCTGTAGGAGTTATCCCACATGCATATCTATATTTGATGTATTTGTGGGGAGGAAGGTGACCTCCACCTCTTACTCCTCCGCCTTCTTGAAGCTCCCCCCACCAAAATATTTTTAAGAACAAACATTTGAATACTCTCTGTCTTAACAACTGACCCTGTGTTGGACACCCAATAGGAATTCAATGAATGGTTAATGAGTGAATGAATGAACAAAGGAATTACTGAACTCCATGGCATCAAAATTATAAATACCCACATTTTCAACTGAAAAATTTGAGGCAAATGAGGTGAAATAGCTAGTCTGATATAAGCCAAGAAATAAATATTAATATTGGGCATTAAAGTTAAAGTACCTGACTATAAACTCACTTGATTAATCTCTTGAGCACACTATGACACCTAATCTTTGTAAGCTGAGGAAGGTTGTGTAGATTGGGGAAGCAACACAGAATCCTGGTTAACTCAGTATTCATGCCTTGAAATGGGCAGACTTAGGTTCATTAGTGCCTATGTGTAAAACAGAGATAAGAGATCTCATTTCACCCTATCCTGCCTTGTGATTTCCCAACTTAATAATGGCGAGCACCAAATGACCTTTTAGAACATTGTCTCAGACTACTGTTTTATATCTTCATTAATAAAAGGAAGCTTCCCTAAAATGTCCATTTAAGAGTCTTTTAAATATTGTAAATATCTTGAAAAAATTACAGACACAGAGAATTATAGTTCAGATTCAGCAACTGCACAAATCTTTCAACTATTCTCCTTCTTCCACCACTAGATATTTTTCTCTTGCTATTTCCAAAACTTAGAGCAAAATTCTATTCCAAGCATTCATTTTTCTCATCTCTCAAAATAACTGACTCAACTAAACCAATGTTTCATAAATGAGAGAAAAAATATATAGGATCAGACATGGAGAAATGCCCAAGCATAAAACAGTAATACAATTTCATTATCTCAACTGAGAAAACAATAGAAACATAAAACACAAAAGGTATAGCCTAGTATTCTAACAACAAGCAATGTATTTGAGATGCTCTGGTCCTAACTGGCTATGGTAATGTGTGTGATATTTAGCAACATCTATTTAACAATGACTTCTAATTTTAATTCTAGATCATTCCCCCAAATTCTCTCCAGATTAGGTTAGAGTTTAATTTTAAAATAATTTGAGTTTTTAATTTCCCATATAATGTATTTAAATTTTAGATAAAATAGTAAATATGATGATATCACAATTAAAGTTACTTGAAATAGAACACTTGTGATTTTTCTTCAAAATAAAAAGGCAATAATGCATTCCAATCTCCAAACTAATTTACCAAGACAAGAGGACATTGTGATTCATGGTATAATATATGTTACATCAGGAAATACCAAGTATTGAATAGGACAAAGTGCCTCAGAAATGAAAAGAAAATACATGCAGAAAAAATTGCCAAATTGGCAAGGGCAACGTTCCTAACTTTGTTTAAAGAACATCAACACAATCTTCCAGCTAGCCTTTTCCTTATTGTCACTAGATATCTCTTGCATTTATATAAAAGCTGCGATTTTATGTTCTTTCCCTACTTTGTTTGACCTCTTTCATAAAGTACCTAGCAGGACTCATTTTGACCAGCAGAATAGGCAGCTCTGAGAAGGCTCCTTATGCAAGGGTAAGCACATGAAAATATAAACCAAAGAATTTTTACTTTGAAATCTAAAATTTTCTCAGACTTTCAAAGACATCATTTTAATGGTTTTTTTTAGTACGTTCATTTTCAACAATAGAATAATACGTGTCTTACATAAAATTTGGTTAGCCATAAAATGCATTAAATTTTGAGAAATTCTATATGTCAGAATAAAGCTTTTATTTTGGACCCCTAAGACAATTAATCCATCAATTACACAATCAATCAACTTTTCTCCCTGATGTACCTTAATGAGTTTTGAGCTTCATAATGACCAGAATACTATCAGATGTACTCTGAGAGAATAATTCTACAGTATATTTTTATTATTTGTTTGGCTTTGTTTTAGAGCTTTTAAGAATGTGTCATAGGAAAAAATGATGCTTAAAAATATAACTATATGCATATATAATAGACTATTCAGTGAATATTTTTTTCCCTAGGATCATTTCAAGATTCAGATTGTTCAGCCAACACACTCAGTTGACGGGCAGAGATGACTGTCCAAAAACTAGACTGTACAAGGGTGCATGGAGTTGCTTTCCCACACTCAAGCTATCATGTACTTCATATATATTGTCAGTTTTGATCCAACTGAGAGTAAAATACCTGGACACCTCTCTTCTCTGCTCAGGTCTTTGATATACCATGTGTGGATTTTTTGAAGTTGTTTGTGACCACTCATCATGGACTGAAACAACTTAGTAGAATGTTGTTAAAACTAGGATTTATATTATGTGATAATTATTCTTTAAACTGTATCTAGCAGGGTGATAATTTTGCTTCCCTTATTTTTGAGATATACCAAGAAATTAAATTTAAAATGTATGATCTAGTTTTAAAAATTAATATCTCAAATACAAGTCTGAAGAAATCTACAAAATCCTGTAACCACTATTTAAAAATACCAAGTTACTCAAATCCAAATAAGTGTCCATTTCAAAGTAGCAACTTCTGAAAGCCAAAAGCTTACTCATAAAAACTTCTATAGCATAAATTATTTCTGAATGATATTTTGCCATTTACAAATCAAAAGTGAAAACTAATTTCATCATTCTATAGTTGAATGTTATAAGCCTACCGATATTGATACTGAGTCCAAAATAATATTAGACAAAATTCCTAAAACACTAAGGTAGTATTACGGTACTAATCATTTATAAGCCTTGGGACACTTCCCAAATAGTAGTGTTAGGAATGCTGATCAGCCATTGTGCTCACTTTCAGGAATAACCATAAGGATGAAACCACTGTACTTGATCTTGGGCCTTTTGGCTCTTGTAACATATTTCTCGGTAAGTCTCATGACTCACATATTCACATTTTTCTCACAACTTTACATCAGATTTCTTTTTGCATTAATGATATCACCCTTCCTTATATATTAGTAGCTAGCAATCATTGTTGAAACACTGTTCTAGTGTTTAAATTTACTTTTAAATTTAAAAGTTAATTTAATTTCAATATTTGGAAAGTTTAGATCTGTAATGTCAGACTGCTTTATGCTGACATGTACAAATGTGGGTCCCCATGTATTAGCAATTTCACAACTAAGCAAAACAAACTGATTGCATGTTTTTGATCCAATATAATATACTTAAAGACACTATTTGAATATCTTTGATATTTAATTTTGTTGTTTAATTTTACTGGGACTCTTTCCTCATCTATAAAATGAGATAGTTAAAATAGAAAAGTTATGGCCAACATAGTGTTCATGGATCATCTACGTCAGAGTAAACTGACTCACTTATTTAAAATATACTATATTTTCCATGCTTCATCCCAGAATGAATAAAAATGTCTGAGAGGAGGACCTGGGGATATGCATTTTGCCAAGGACTCAGGAGAAGTTATGCATGCGACTTTTGAGAAACTATAAACATTTATATTAACATATCTTGTGGAAAGGACCATAGAGGCTACTAAATATTTTAAATTGAAAAGGATAAAAAACCCACACATTTTTGAAGTAATGAAATGATAATCAATCTCAAAGTAGGGATAGATGAATTCCAATGTTGGGAAGAGGAGATTAATTCCAGAGTAATTTCTACCAAAGATCTGTAAAATCTTTTATACCAATTGGAAAAAGAAAACTTTTTTTCAGAATGTTAGGACTTTCACCAAAGAGGCAACATAAAATTGTATCATTCTGAAACATCAAATAATGCTTCTTCCACCTACTCTCAGAAACTTGAATAAAACCAGGCCATTCAATAGGTCATTCAGGGAGTCTGACCTTGGTCTATGTGCATATTAGTGCATTATATTATTAAGTGTTTTATAGATATGACAATTTTTGATAAGCCAATTAAACATATAGACATATATAAAAGTACATATCATATCTTACGATCTTAATCTTAAAGCTGATTTTCAATACGTTTATGTCCTCAGAATATGAGAAATACATTTTCTTAATTTAATGGATCACACTTTATCTACATAATGATTTTTTTTGCAAAATACATTTGAATGTTCCAATAATATAAGAAGTTTAGCATAAGCATTTTAAACAGAAATAAGCCTTTCCTCAACTTAATTATATGAGACTCACGATCATAATAGCTACTGTATGTTAGAAATGTAATGGGTAGAATATCCTTCACATATGGACAAGGTGAGTAGTAATATTCAGCATGAAATCTTTTAAATGTTCATTCTGTTACACATAATTTTACATAATGCAAAATAATTTACAGACATTATCTCATTTAATCCTCAAGGAAAGACAAATATTTACTATTAATCCTATTAAAATATAAATAAATTTAGGTCCAAAGTGTCCATTAGGTAGATTTGTCCTAAACCAAATAATGCAGGAGATCAGTTCCAATCGTAGCCCGGTGAGAGGTTAGTTTTTCCTACTGACATAGTAGTTTCATCATTTTTACCAAGTTCACTACCTTTGCCCAGTTGTGGGAAAACGGTTAATGACTGTGGTTGGGTTAAGAGATTAGGAAAAGAACATACATTTACTATGAAGATTTTTCTTCAGACATAACTTTTAGATCAATATCAGGATATCCTTAGCAGGCAAGGGTACTTTTACCTAATTGTTTGTGTCAACAATGAAAATGATGTGAAATATTTTCCCCTCACTAAGGATTTGTTTCCTTGCCAATTAAAAATCAAATTCTAAACTTTTCAAACTTTGGCTTGTCAGCCTATGGGTCAAATGTCCTGCAAAATCTAATAAACTATCGCTAGCTATAGAGGGCAAACAGCAAGAGTACTGGTTTAGAGTAGAGCCTTGGCATTTTACTGCTTCATTGGTACTACCAATAATACTGGTATGTTGGAGGAAGAAGCCAGGTTGAAGAGTGAATAGAAATTAAGAAGTGTGGTTAGCAAACCTACACTACCCTTTCAGAGAGATCTGCTATAAGGGAAAGAGGTGAAGAGACTGATAACAACAAGGGAAAGCATGGTTGAAAGTGGACCTTTTTTAAAGAGGTAAATTGAACATAATCCTTAGTTGTTTACTGAGGAAAACAAGCCAGTTGAAAGGCACTTATGAAGTGCAGGAAGGAAAAAGGAAAACTGACAGAGCCCTGAGATGTTTCTTGTAAAGGAAAAGGAAATATCTAGATATCAGTGACTTTATGGTTGTCTGGCCACTAAGTTATATAGTTCATCGCTAATTGCTTGCATCATTTTGGAGAAGTCAGAGGAAAATCATCTTGGCAGGGGGGATGGAGGCTCAGGAAGAGGCAGAGAGTTTTAATAAAATTGGCATTCACTTTGAAAATCACAGATCTCTAGGGAGTGTGAAAAACAAACCTCAAATACTTGAAAGGATTGCAGGGCAGCACCGAAGAACCATAATTTGTGATGGCACAGTGTTTTTGCCATCTGCCAGCACTATTCAAGAACTTGTGGTAAGGAATCAAGGAGACAGACAATTTAAGGTAATTCTAAAGTTAGGAAAGGCAAATGCCAGACAAACCAATAGGTGAAGGACCTGAGGAGAGCAAGAGGGAATGCACTTGTGTGTCCTATAGGAACCCTCAGTAGAGGAAGACTTGTGCTTTCTCATCCTAGAGCATTCCCATATTTTCCCTCCACTTGCATGCCCTTTCCCGATTTCATATTATTTAAGCCTCTTTACAAAGGCTGCCTTCTCAGTGAGACAATTATTAATCTTTCCTCTAATGAAATCTAATCAATCTAAATCTCTAATATATTTGTTTCCTGCACTATTTTTCAGCTATTTTTTTAAAGTTGTGTTTCCAAAAATTATAACCTCCATACCAGGTGTTAAAATAACAAATGAGTAGCAGGGAACATTTCTTGAGCACTATACCTGAGCCAAGCACAGCCCAAGCACGACAGACAATATTTCACAAGCCACACAATGGCCCTCGGAGGTGAGTACTTTTAGGAACGTCATTTTCCAGATGAGGAAAGAGAGTCTCTAAAATGATTCCACACCCACACAATCTCTAAGTAACAGACGCAGAATTCAAACCTGGGCAGGAAACTCCAAGAGACTACCTTTCCGCCTCCCTTCAGGCCATTTTTGTACCACCTTGTATTGTAGCTACTTGGTCTATAGACTCACAAAAGGTAAGAGTGTGTCCCTACATCTCCTACATTAATGTAGAGCGCAAAGCAGCCACTTAATAATGTGCTTCACACATTATTAGTGTTCCAAGTCTGGAACAATCCTAAACTCTTGAGTGAGATAGAAAGAGACATTTTCCTCATTTGGAATGACTGCAAGGACACGTTTTACTCTAAGCAAACACTATGATTTGACCCACAATCTTCTTCTTTTCTGTTCAATATTACCTCAGCTTTCATTGAGAAATTAGGCATTCAGAAGGCAAAAGAGAAACGTCACCTCTTCTCTGACAGAGACTTTGAGAAATATAATAGTTTTCTATTGCTGTATAACAAATTACAACAAACTAGTAGCTTAAAAACACATTTATGATCTTGCTGTTTCTTTGGTCAGACTCTGGCCTTTGTTCAGCTGGATTCTTGCTCAGGGTTTCAGAAGTTTCCAAAGGTGTTGACACGACTGTGTTCCACTCTGGAGACCAGGGTCGTCTTTCAAGCTTGCATGGTTGTTGGCAGAATTCAGTCCCTTGTTTAGTAGGACTGAGGTCCTCACTTTCTTACCGGTTATGAATGGGGACCACTCCCAGCTCTTACCACCCATCTACCATTTACTCCTCAAGTCATCCTCTCCTTGCATGTCACTTTGCTTCAAAGTCAAAAGAGGACATTCAAGTCTTTCTGATTTCTTCTGTCTCTGACCTGTTTAACCTATTTTAAAAGGGCTCACCCAATAAGTCAGGCCAGCTTGGGCCAGCAGGGAGCAGGAATCCTGGAATCCACCTAAGAATTCTGTCTACCACAGAAAATATAATTTTTATGCTTGACACTGAAATATCTAATTTAAAAATGTTTACTTCTTTTTTTCCACAGTCTGGTGAGAGTCACAGAGGTCACAGGCGACCATATCAACTAGGACTACTGCTGCTTCCTCCTCCTCCACCATGCTTCCCTTCTGTCCCAGGACTTGTTCGACCCCCTCCTCCACCCCATGGCCCAGGGAGAATTCCACCACACCCTCATTTCCTTGCTTTCTTCCCAGTTTATCCAAATCCAACTTTCCAAACAAGACCTTACCCACCTGGACCTCCACAGTTCCCTGGATACCCTCCACTTTACTCTCCCTTCCTTCCACCTCTACCCACAGTAAAAACAACTACAACAAAGGACTCCCATACAAACACAATAGAACCCAACACCACTGAAACAGACTCCATTATGAACACAACAGACCCCATTACCAAAAAACCAGACTCTTTTACAAACATAACAGAATCCATTACAAACACAACAGACCCCATTATCAATAACACAGACTCCGTTACAAACACAACAGACCCCATTACCAACAACATGGACTCCATTACAAACACAACAGAACCAATTACCACCAAAATGACTCTGTTACAGACACAACAGACCCCATTACCACAAACATGGGCACCATTACAAGCAAAACAGACCCCCATATCACCAAAACGAACTCCACCAACCCCACAACTACATCTTCTACTACCCAAAATTCAATTATTCAGCGACTTTTTGATAAATTTATTTCCTTTTTTGGACGAGGAAGAGCTATTCCAACAGCTCTGAGCTTTGGGAAGAAATAACCTTAGAAAGAAAGTTTAAAGGAATAAACACAAACATTATGCCAACAAAGTAAAAATAAAGAATTGAGCAATGATATGAAACCTCCAGTGTCCTCACGAGAGCCAGCAGTTTGTCCCTACTTATGCCACCCATTTGAAGATTAATGCTGCCAGAAACCTGGCCTTAAACCATGAAGCTGAGGAGGGAATTAGGGAAAAATACAATGAGATACCTGGACTTGCATCTTAGAATGATAAAGTTGGAAGAGTAGGCAACAGGATGCCTTCTTGGGTATCAAAACCCATCATACAGTTGCAAAACACAAAATAACATGTTAATAGATACTAAAATTAAATAATCGTATCTCTTAGATCCTTTTACATGTTATGTCCATTCCAGAACAGAGACACCTTCCCAGAAAATCTAAATATCTAAATGAGGTTCACGCAAAGCACAAATGGAATTTCATATGAAAAATCATTTTCCAACCAAAGTAGAACTTGATAAATGATACTGGTTTCACACATCAATCATAAACGGACGTTGGCTGAGACTTCCAAGTATCCATTGCTTCCTATCATTAGTTAAGATTTTAATCAAAAGTATTATGAACATTTTGGAAATGGCCTCATTACATTGTGAGAGCTATTTCTTTCACAGATTTTTTTCACTGTTGAAGTATAGAACTGCATTTTCTTTCAGGACATTTAACTACCCACATTGCAATCAAACACTTATGAATCAAAGATATCTGAAGTAAGCCTAAATTTGTTTCTTTGTGTTTAATGCTATCTTTATTCCATAAATATTTGTTGAGAATCTGCCTTGAATAGGGACAGTTCTAGCAATTGAGCAATCAGTAATAATGAAGGCAATGTCACTGCCTTCTTGGAGCTTCCATTCTAATATGACGAGAAAAGAGTTGGCACACTTAAATGTAATTTAAGAAGAAGCACTCTGGAAAAGAAAAAGAAGGGTAAAGAGAATAAAAACAGTGGTGATTGGCTTTTTATTTGGGAGAGTCTCTGATGAAGTAATATTTAAGCAAAGACTTGAAGAATGTTAAGAAATAAAGTATTGATATTAAAAGATCTGGTAAAAGAACATTCAAGGCAGAAGGAATCAAACATGGAAAGGCCAGAAGCAGCAATGAATTCTGTAGGCAGCACAACCAGAGGATGTTAACGTGGCTCAGCCTCAGTAAGAAAGGAGAGAATACTAAGAAGGCAGACGGACAACATCATAAAGGACAAAGGATTTGAATTTCACACTAAATGTATGGGAGGTTCCTGGAGCTTTAAATAGGGAAATAAAGTTATCTGATTGGCCTTTTCAAAACTTCATGTCTGTGGCTGCTCTATGAAATCAATACTGTTTGGGCAATAAAAAGTAGAGGCTATTTCAAAACTTCTGATGAGAGAGGTGGTAGCTTAGACTAGGGTGGGATCAATGGATATGGGGAGAAGGTGTCAGATATAGAAATGCCTGAAAAATATCCAAAAGTATTTGATGAATGATAGATGTGGGTTTTAAAGAAAAAACAATTTAGAAATAAGTCTGATATTTTGGACCTAAGTAAGTGTGTGAAAAATGATGTCATTTAGGACAGGGAAGACTGGAGAGTAATCAGGGTTTAAAAATTTGGAATATACTAAGTTCTGAATTGGAAATATTAAGTTTGAGGTCTCTGTTTAACTTCTGTATTACTTTTTTTATTAGTGCCATAACATATCACCACAAGCTAAGCATCTTGAAATAGGGCAAATGCATTATATCACAGTTCTACATATAAGAAGTCCACACAATGGCCTGGTTCAAATAGTTCCTCTGCTTAGAGTCACACAAGACTGAGATCAAGGCATCAGTAAGGATACATTCCTTTTTGGAGGCTCTGCGGAGAATGTGTTTCAAGGCTCAATCATCTCTCCTACCCATCTCTTTTGCCTGACTCTTCTTCTGGTATATCCTCTGACTCCACCCAGAGAAATGTATCTACTTTGAGGAGCTCAAGTGAGTAGAGCGGGCCTATCTAAATGATCCAGGATAACTCCTCTTTTGAAAGAGCTATAGCATAATAATATATTTGGAATGTTCCTTTACAGTACTACCAAGATTCAAGTTTGATTTAATAACCAGGGGCTGAACATCATGAAGGGAAGATGCTTAGAAACTTGCTAATACAACTTCTAGGTAGAGAATCTGAGAAGGCAGGATATATGCAAGAACAGCACAAGTGGGAGGATGGAGTTTAACCAGGATTCCAGTTTTGCCAGGAGGAAAAGACACAAAGCTCAATGGGAAAAGGAGCTACTCAAGGAATGGGAGTTGTATGTGAGCTAATCCATATCACAAAGGCTCGTGCAAGTTTACAAATTGACATAGAAATAACTCAGACTAGGCTAAGTACACTTTCACTGCGTATAATTATAAAACATCTAAACAAGCAAGGAAACTGATTTGCTTGAAATGAGATCAAGAAAATGTGGTGTGAGTGGAGTGGCTCCCTGGTACTTACCTTTTTCCTCCTGCAGGCACAGCCAAATTTGGGGGGTCTCAGCAGCCAGTGTAGACTGAAGAATCCACCCTATTATAGAACCCAGAACTGACTTTTGAACCTTTTAAACAGGGGAGGGGTGCGTTACACTGAAAGATCCACTATATTGCCTTTTAAGGAATTTCGTGCTGAGCCAGTAGTGTGTTTTGCATATTTTTTTCTTAGTGTGCCATCAAGTTTAACTGCAGTTACTGAGCATAGACAGGGTCTATGACAGTATACAAGGAAAATATTACAGGAATGAACTATATAATCTAACATAGATAACAAAAACTGATATAAGGACTTGAGCATAATATGCCTTATTGCCTTTCATCTTCAATTCCCAATAATTTATATGCAACTTCTTACATTTCAGAGGAGAAAAAATCTAAAAACTATATTTCTAAGACATGGCTAGTATTCTGAATGTGATTGCATTCAATCCAGCAGGAGACATTAACATGGGAGCTAGAAGGCAGAAATAGGGCAGAAGTCATCTTCTTGCTGCTTTGGCTACCAGCAAGAAAGATAAGACAGATATATTTAAAGCATCACTACTGCCTCATGTATGTGAGACAATTCTGGCTGCAGTGTAGGAGCAGAAGCAGATTTGTACTTTCTGAATCACAACTCTGACCATCCAACCCTAGACCAAGAGACAGTGGAAGCCCCCTAACTTCCATTCCTTCAGCGTTTCTTTCTAATGATTTATAAGCACATAGTCATCTCTGTGGACCCTCTTTCTACTTGAAAGAAGTCCTACCTTCTTTGAATAGAACCTTGGCCAAGATCAAAGAAGAATGCGAAACAAGGAATAGGTGATAGGGTCAATAGATAGCAGACCACTGTCTATATTATATAGAATCAGCTCCTTCTACCATTTTAATAGAGTCTTTGACCTATTATAAGCAAATCTCCCTTTGCCTTGGGTTCTCTCTCGAATCATAAACTAACCAAAGCTGGCGATTTCTTCATGACAGCATACACATGTCCTTTCCAGTAAAAAATATTCTTTATCCCACTCTCTATAAACCTTCAGGAAATTTTGCCTGATTCCATCAGTCACAGCAGACTACTGCCTTCATTAAAGAATTCCTCCTCTATAAGTCATAGATCACCTCCATTTCCACAAAAAAGTCATAAGCCAACCACCAGAACATGCATCCATCTTTGTAAGTCAGTTTTAGACCTTGCTCCATTTTTTCTCCATGATCTGCCCTATCCCATTCTGCACTAGGTTAGGCCCCCATTTTCTTACCAGTTGATTCCTAGTTTCCTAGTTTCTGATCATGTAATTTTCCATGGCCCACCAACATTACATAAGCCATTCACTAGAAAACCATTGCTTTAGCATACATTAGGGTACTGTTTAGTGTTAGCGTACAGGTTAGGTTTGGTGTATGGTTTAGGGTAAGGCTTCAGGTAAGGGTTAGGGTTAGGGTACGGTTTAGTGTTCGTGTACGGGTTAAGATTACGGTACGGGTTAGGGTAAGGCTTCAGGTAAGTGTTAGGGTTAGGGATAGGGTTAGGGAACGGGTACGGTTTAGGGTACAGGTTAACGTACGACAACGGTTTAGGGATAGCGTACGTGTTAGGGTACGGGTTACTGTTAGTGTACAGTTTAGGATTACGTAACAGGATAGGGTAGGGCTTTGGGTAAGGGTTAGGGTTAGGGTTAGGTTTAGGGATCGGGTACGGTTTAGGGTACAGGTTAGGGTACGAAAATGGTTTATGGTTAGCGTACGTGTTAGGATATGGGTTTGTTTTAGTGTATGGGTTAGGATTAGGGTATGGGTGAGAGTAAGGCCTTGGGTAAGGGTAAGGGTAAGGGTTAGGGTTAGGGTTAGGGAAAGGTACAGTTTAGGGTATTGGTTAGGGTACAACAACGGTTTAGGTTTAGCGTACATGTTAGGGTATGGGTTAGAGTTAGTGTATGGGTGAGGATTAGTGTACAGATTAGGGTAAGGCTTCGGGTAAGGTTTAGGGTTAGGGTTAGGGAATGGGTACGGTTTAGGGTACAAGTTAGGGTATGACAATGGTTTAGGGTTAGTGTACATGTTAGGGTATGGCTTAGTGTTAGTGTACGGGTTAGGATTAGGGTACGGGTTAGGGTAAGGCTTCAGGTAAGGGTTAGGCTTAGGGAACAGGTACGGTTTAGGGTACAGGTTAGGGTACGACAACGGTTTTTGTTAGCGTACGTGTTAGGGTATGCCTTAGTGTTAGTGTATGGGTTAGGATTAGGGTACGGGTTAGGGTGAGGCTTCGGTTAAGGGTTAGGGTTAGGTTTAGAGTTATGGTTGGGAATGGGTATGGTTTAGGGAACAGATTAGGGTATGACAATGCTTGAGGGTTAGCGTACATGTTAGGGTAACGTTTAGTGTTAGTGTACAGGTTAGGTTTGGGGTACGGTTTAGGGTAAGGCCTTGGGTTAGGGCTAGGGTTAGGGTACGGATACGGTTTAGGGTAAAGGTTAGAGTACGACAACAGTTTAGGGATAGTGTACGTGTTAGGGTACGGGTTAGTGTTAGTGTATGGGTTAGAATTAGGTTACGGGATAGGGTAAGGCTTCGGGTAAGGGGCAGGGTTAGGTTTAGGGTTAGAGTTAGGGAACGGGTATGGTTTAGGATACAGATTACTGTGTGACAACGGTTTTGGTTTAGCATACATGTTAGGGTATGGGTTACTGCTAGTGTACAGGTTAGGATTGGGGTACAGGTTAGTGTAAGGTTTTGGGTAAGCATGAGGGTTAGGGTTAGGAAACTGGTACAAGTTAGGGTACGACAACTGTTTATTGTTAGCATAATTGTGAGGGTACCATTTAGTGTTAGTGTATGGGTTAGGATTAGGGTACGGATTAGGGTATGGGTTAGGGTAAGGCTTCGGGTAAGGGTTAGCATTAGGGTTAGGGTTAGGGAATAGGTACAGTAGAGTGTACAGGTTAGGGTACGAAAACGGTTTAGGGTTAGCGTACGTGTTAGGGTACTGCTTAGTGTTAGTGTACGGGTTAGGATTAGGTTACACATTAGGGTAAGGCTTCGGGTAAGTGTTAAGGTTAGGGTTAGGTTTAGGGATAGGGAATGGGTATGGTTTAGGGTAAAGGTTAGTGTACGACAACGGTTTAGGGTTAGCGTAGCTGTTAGTGTACGTGTTAGTGTTTGTGTATGGGTTAGGATTAGGGTATGTGTTAGGGAAAGAATTCGGGAAAGGGTTAGTGTTTGCGTTAGGGTTACAGAACGGGTACAGTTTAGGGTACAGGTTAGGGTATCACAATGGTTTAGGTTTAGCGTATGTGTTTGGTTACAGGTTAGTGTTAGTGTACTGGTTAGGATTAGGGTACGGGTTAGGGTAAGGCTTTGGGTAAGTGTTAGGGTTAGAGAATGGGTACACTTTAGGGTACAGTTTAGCATACGACAACGGTTTAGGGTTAGCATATGTGTTAGGGTACGGGTTAGTGTTAGTGTACAGTTTAGGATTACGTTACGGCATAGGGTAGGGCTTCGAGAAAGGTTTAGGGTTAGGGATATGGTTAGGGTGAGGTTTAAGGATCGTGTACGGTTTAGGGTACAGGTTAGGGTACGAAAATGATTTACGCTTAGTGTACGTGTTAGGGTATGGGTTTGTGTCAGTGTATGAGTTAGGATTAGGGTACAGGTTAGGGTAAGGCTTCGGATAAGGGTTAGTTTTAGGGTTAGGGTTAGGGGTAGGGAGTGGGTATGGTTTAGGGTACAGGTTAGGGTACGACAATGGTTTAGGGTTAGCATATTTGTTAGGGTTCGGGTTAGTGTTAGTGTACAGGTTAGGATTAGGGTACGGGTTAGGGTAAGGCTTTGGGTAAGGTTTAGTGTTAAGGTTAGGGAACGGTAATGGTTAGGGTACAGGTTAGTGTACGACAACGGTTTTTGTTAGCGTACGTGATAGGGTATGGTTTAGTGTTAGAGTACGGGTTAGGATTAGGGTACGGGTTAGGGTAAGACTTCAGGTAAGTGTTAGGGTAGAGTTAGGGAATGGGTATGGTTTAGGGTACATATTAGCATATGAGAGTGGTTTAGGGTTAGCGTACCTGTTAGGGTATGGATTAGTGTTAGTGTTCAGTTTAGGATTATGTTATGGGACAGGGTAGGGCTTTGGGTAAGGTAGTGTTAGGGTTAGGTGTCAGGTACGGTTTAGGGTACAGGTTTGTGTACGACAATGGTTTACGGTTAGCATATGTGTTAGGGTATGGGTTTGTGTTAGTGTATGGGTTAGGATTAGGGTACAGGTGAGGGTAAGGCCTTGGGTAAGGGTTAGGGTTAGTGTTACAGAACACGTACAGTTTAGAGTACAGGTTAGGGTATGACAACGGTTTTGGTTTAGCATATGTGTTAGGGTATGGGTTAGAGTTAGTGTAGGGGTTAGGGTAAGAGTTCGGGTAAGGGTTAGGGTTAGGGTTAGGGAACAGGTACTGTATAGGGTACAGGTTAGGGTACGACAATGGTTCAGGGTTAGCGTACGTGTTAGTGTATGGGTTAGTGTTAGTGTACGGGTTAGGATTAGTATACAGGTTAGGGTAAGGCTTCGGGTAAGGGTTAGGTTTAGGGTCAGATTTAGGGTTAGGGAACAGGTACAGTTTAGGGTATAATTTAGGGTACAAAAACGGTTTTTGTTAGCGTACGTGGTAGGGTATGGGTTAGTGTTAGTGTACGGGTTAGGATTAAGTTACGGTTTAGGGTAAGGCTTTGGGTAAAGGTTAGGGTTAGGCTTAGGGTTAGGGAACGGTTATGGTTTAGGGTAAAGTTTAGGGTAAGACAACAGTTTCTGTTAGTGTATGTATTAGGGTACGCCTTAGTGTTAGTGTACGGGTTAGGATTAGGGTACAGGTTAGGGTAAGGCTTCAGGTAAGGGTTAGGGTTAGGGTTAGGGTTATCGATAGGGAACGGGTATGGTTTAGGTTACAGATTTGTGTGCGACAACTGTTTATGTTTAGAGTACATGTTAGGGTATGGGTTAGTGTTAGTGTACGGGTTAGGATTAGGGCACTGGTTAATGTAAGGCTTCTGGTAAGGGTAAGGGTTAGGGTTAGGGTTAGGGAACGGGTACTGTTTAGGTTACAGATTAGGGTACGACAACGGGTTAGGGTTATTGTACATGTTAGGATAACGTTTAGTGTTAGTGTATTGGTTAGATTTGGGGTATGGTCTAGGGTAAGGCTTCAGGTTAAGGTTAGATTAGCTTTAGTGTTAGGAAACGGGTACGGTTTGGGGTAAAGTTTAGGGTACAACAACAGTTTAGGGTTAGCGTACGTGTTAGGGTATGGGTTAGTGTTAGTGTATGGTTTAGGATTAGGGCACGGGTTACTGTAAGCCTTGGGTAAGGGTTAGGTTTAGAATTAGGGTTAGGGAACGGGTATGATTTAGGGTACAGGTTAGGGTATGACAAGAGTTTAGGTTTAGAGTACATGTTAGGGTATGGGTTAGTGTTAGTTTACAGGTTAGGATTAGGGTACGGGTGAGGGTAACGTTTCGGGTAAGGGTTAGGGTTAGGGTTAGGCAACGGGTACGGTTTAGGATTCTGATTAGGGTACGACAACGGTTTAGGGTTAGCATACCTGTTAGGGTACCGTTTAGTGTTACTGTACGGGCTAGGTTTGGCGTACAGTTTAGGGTAAGGCTTCGGGTAAGGTTTAGGGTTAGGGTTAGGGTATGGTTTAGGGTAAAGTTTAGGGTACTACAAAGGTTTAGGTTTAGCATACGAGTTAGGGTACAGTTTAGTGTTAGTGTACGGGTAAGGGTAAGGCTTCAGGTAAGTGTTAGGGTTAGGGTTAGGGAACGTGTGTGGTTTAGGGTACAGATTAGCGTATGACAATGGTTTAGGGTTACTGTACGTGTTAGGGTATGGGTTACTGTTAGCTTACAGTTTAGGATTATGTTACGGGATAGGGTAGGGCTTTGGGTAAGGTTTAGGGTTAGGGTTAGGTTTAGGGATCGGGTATGGTTTAGGGTACAGGTTAGGGTACGAAAATGGTTTATGGTTAGCGTACGTGTTAGGGTATGAGTTTGTGTAAGTGTATGGGTTAGGATTAGGGTATGGGTGAGGGTAAGGCCTTGGGTAAGGGTTAGGGTTAGGGTTAGGGAATAGGTACAGTTTAGGGTACAGGTTAGGGTACGACAACGGTTTAGGTTTAGTGAATGTGTTAGGGTATGTGTTAGAGTTAGTGCATGGGTTAGGATTAGTGTACGGATTAGGGTACGGCTTTGGGTAATGTTTAGGGTTAGGGTTAGGGTTAGGGAATGGGTACGGTTTAGTGTACAGGTTAGGGTACAACAATGGTTTAGGGTTATCGTATGTTTTAGGTTATGGCTTAGTGTTAGTGTACAGGTTAGGATTAGTGTACGGGTTAGGGTAAGGCTTTGGTTAATGGTTAGGGTTAGGGTTAGGGTTAGGGAATAAGTATGGTTTAGTGTACACATTAGGGTATGACAATGCTTGAAGTTTAGCGTACATGTTAGGGTAACGTTTAGTGTTAGTGTACAGGTTACGTTTGGGGTACGGTTTAGGGTGAGGCCTCAGGTTAGGGCTAGGGTTAGGGTTAGGGTTAGGGGACGGATATGGTTTAGGTTAAATGTTAGGGTACGACAATGGTTTAGGGATAGCGTACGTGTTAGAGTACAGGTTAGTGTTAGTGTACGGGTTAGGATTAGGTTATGGGATAGGGTAAGGCTTCGGGTAAGTGTTAGGGTTACGTTTAGAGTTAGGGTTAGGGAACAGGTATGGTTTAGGGTACAGATTAGTGTGTGAAAATGGCTTAGGTTTAGCGTACATGTTAGGCTATGGGTTACTGCTAGTGTACAGGTTAGGATTTGGGTACAGGTTAGTGTAAGTCTTTGGGTAAGTGTTAGGGTTAGGTTTAGGGTTATGGTTAGGGAACTGGTATGGTTTAGGATACAAGTTAGGTTTCGACAACACTTTATTGTTAACGTACTTTTTAGGGTACAGTTTAGTGTTAGCGTATGGGTTAGGATTCGGGTACTGATTAGGGTACAGGTTAGGGTAAGGCTTCAGGTGAGGGCTAGCATTATGTTTATGGTTATGGTTATGGTTAGGGTTAGGGTTAGGGAATGCGTACGGTAGATTGTACAGGTTAAGGTACGACAATGGTTTAGGGTGAGCGTACATGTTAGGGTCCCGTTCTGTGTTAGTGTATGGGTTAGGATTAGGTTACATGTTAAGGTAAGGATTCGAGTAGGAGTTAGGGTTAGGGTTAGGGTTAGGTTTAGGGATAGGAAACGGGTACGGTTCAGAGTAAATGTTAGGGTATGACAATGGTTTAGGGTTAGCGTAGGTGTCAGTGTACATGTTACTCTTTGTGTACGGGTTAGGATTAGGGTATGTGTTAGGGTAAGAATTCAGGAGAAGGTTAGGGTTTGTGTTAGGGTTAGGGAACGGGTACAGTTTAGGGTACAGGTTAGGGTACCACAATGGTTTAGGTTTAGTGTACGTGTTGGTTACATGTTAGTGTGAGTGTACTGGTTAGGTTTAGGGTAAGGGTTCGGGTAAGACTTCAGGTAAGTGTTAGGTTTAGGGTTAGTGTTAAGGAACAGGTACCGTTTAGGGTACAGGTTAGTGTACGACAATGGTTTAGGGTTAGTGTATGTGTCAGGGTAGGGGTTAGTGTTAACGTACGGGTTAGGATTAGGGTACGGGTTATGGTATAGCTTCATGTAAGCACTAGGTTTAGGGTTAGGTTTAGGAAAAGGGTACGGTTTAGGGTACATATTAGGGTATGACAACGGTTTACTGTTTGCGTATCTGTTAGGGTACAGTTTAGTGTTCGTGTATGGGTTAGGATTACGGTATGGGTTAGGGTAACGCTTCAGGTAGGGGTTATGTTTAGGGTTAGGGTTAGGGAATGGGTATGGTACGGTTTAGGCTAGAGGTTAAGGTACCACAACAGTTTAGGTTTAGTGTACGTGTTAGGGTACGGGTTACTGTTAGTGTACGGGTTAGGATTAGGGTACAGGTTAGGGTAAGGCTTCGGGTAAGGTTTAGGGTTAGGGTTAGGATTAGGGAATGGGTATGGTTTAGGGTACAGTTTAGAGTACAACAGTGGTTTAGGGATAGCGTACGTGTTAGAGTATGGGTTTGTGTTAGTGTATGGGTTAGGATTAGGGTTCGGGTTAGGGTTAGGCTTCGGGTAAGGGTTAGGGTTAGGGGGAGGGAACAGGTTTGGTTTAGGGTACAGATTAGTGCGTAACAATGGTTTAGCTTTAGCGTACATGTTACGGTATGGGTTACTGCTAATGTGCGGGTTAGGATTAGGTTTTGGGTTAGTGTAAGGCTTCGGGAAACATTTAGAATTAGGGAACGGGTACGGTTTAGGGTACAGGTTCGCGTATGACAACGGTTTAGGGTTAGCATACGCGTCGGGGTACGGGTTAGTGTTAGTGTACGGATTAGGATTAGGGTACTGTTTGGGGTAAGGCTTCGTGTAAGGGTTAGAGTTAGGGTTAAGGTTAGGGATAGGGAACTGGAACGGTTCAGGGTACATGTTAGGGTGCAACAACAGTTTAGGGTTAGAGTACGTGTTAGGGAATCATTTAGTGTTAGTGTATGGGTTACAATTAGTATATGGATTAGAGTATAGTTTAGGGTAAGGGCTAGGTTTAGGGTTAGGGCTAGGTTTAAGGAATGGGTACAGTTTAGGGTACAGGTTAATGTACGACAATCGTTTAGGGTTAGCATATGTGTTAGCGTACTCATTAGTATTAGTGTCCAGATTAGGATTAGGTTACGGGTTAGAGTAAGGCTTCGGATAAGGGTTAGGGTTAGGTTTAGGGATAGGGAACAGGTAAGGTTTAGGGTACAGGTTAGCGTACAACAACGGTTTAGGGTTAGCTTACGTGTTAGTGTATGTTTTTGTGTTTGTGTACAGGTTAGGATTATGGTATGTGTTAGGGTTAAGATTTGGGTAAGGGTTAGGGTTTGAGTTAGGTTTAGGAAATGGGTACGATTTAGGGTACAGGTTAGGGTATGACAAAGGTTTAGGTTTAGCGTACATGTTTGAGTATTGGTTAGTGTTAGTGTAAGGGTTGCGATTAGGGTACAGGTTAGGGTAAGGCTTCGGGTAAGTGTTAGTGTTAGGGTTAGGGAACGTGTACAAGTTAGGGTACAGGTTAGGGTACAACAATGGTTTATTGTTAGCATACACGTCAGGGTACAGGTTAGTGTTAGTGTACGGAATAGAATTAGGGTACTGGTTAGGATAAGGCTTTGGGTAAGTGTTAGGGTTAGGGTTAGGGAATGGGTACGGTTTAGTATACAGGTTAGGGTACAGCAACAGTGTAGGATTAGCGTACATTTTAGGTTACAGGTTATTTTTAATGTACAGGCTAGGATTAGGGTACGGGTTAGGGTAAGGCTTCGGGAATGGGTTAGGATTAGGGTTACAGTTAGGGTTAGGGTTAAGGAACAGTCAAGGTTTAGGGTACAGGTTAGTGTAAGGCAACAGTTTAGGGTTAGCATACGTGTTAGGGTACAGCTTAGTGTTAGTGTGCTCATTACGATTATGGTACAGGTTAGGGCAAGGCTTCGGGTAAGGGTTATGGTTAGGGTTAGGGAATGGGTACGGTTTAGGGTACAGTTTAGGGTACGACAATGGTGTAGGGTTAGTGTACATGTTAGGGTAGGTGTTACTGTTAGTGTACGGGTTACTGTTAGTGTACGGGTTAAGAATAGGGTACTGGTTAGGGTAAGGCTTTGGGTAAGGGTTAGGGATAAGGTTAGGGTTAGGGAACGGGTATGGTTTAGGGTACAGGTTAGTGTAAGACAACAGTTTAGTGTTAGCATACCTGTTAGTGTACTGGTTAGTGTTAGTGTACGGATTAGGATTCGGGTATGGGTTAGTGTAAGGCTTCAGATAAGGCTTAGGGTTAGGTTAGAGTTAGGGAACAGGGACGGTTTAGGGTAGAGTTTCAGATACGACAACAGTTTAGAGATAGTGTAGGTTTTAGGCTACAGTTTACTGTTACTATCTGGTTTAGAATTGGGGTACGGTTTAGAGTAAGGCTTTGTGTAAGTGTTCAGGTTAGGGTTAGGGTTAGGGAATGCATACTCTTTAGGGTAAATTTTAGATTATAACAACGGTTTAGGGTTAGTGTACATGTTAGGGTATCATTTAGTGTTTGTGTATGGATTAGGATTAGGGTACAGATTAGGGTACGGGTTAGGGTAAGGCTTCGCATAAGGGTTAGGGTTAGGGTTAGGGCACAGGTAAGTTTTAGGGTACTGGTTAGGGGACGACAAAGTTTAGGGTTAGCATACGTGTTAGGGTACATGTTAGTGTATGGGTTGGGATTAGGGTACGGGTTAGGGTAAGGGTTAGGGTTAGGGAACGGGTATGGTTTAGGGTACAGGTTAGGGTACAACGGTTTAGTGTTAGCCTACGTGTTAGAGTATGGTTTAGTGTTAGTGTATTGGTTAGCAATAGGGTACATGTTAGGGTAAGGCTTTGGGTAAGGGTTAGGTTTAGAGTTAGGGTTAGGGTTAGGATTAGGGAATGGGTACGGTTTAGGGTACTGGTTAGGGTACGAAAACGGTTTAGCATTATCATATGTGTCAGGGTATGGGTTAGTGTTAGTGTACGGAGTAGGATTAGGGTACTTCTTAGGGTAAGTGTTAGGGTTAGGGTTAGGGTTAGGGAATGGGTACGGCTTAGTGTAGAGGTTAGTGTATGACAACGGTTTAGGGTTAGCGCTCGTGTTAGGGTACAGTTTAGTATTAGTATATGGGTTAGGATTAGGGTATGGGTTAGGGTAAGGCTTTGGGTAAGTGTTGGGATTAGGGTTAGGGTTTGGGATAGGGAATGGGTATGGTTTAGGGTTCAGGTAAGGGTACGACAACAGTTTATGGTTAGTGAACCTGTTAGTGTACGGTTTAGTGTTAGGGTTAGGATTAGGGTACGGGTTAGTTTAAGGCTTTGGGTAAGGATTAGGTTAGGGTTAGGGTTAGGGATAGGGAACGGGTACGGTTTAGGGTACAGGTTAGGGTATGACAACAGTTTAGAGTTAGTGAACCTGTTAGTGTATGGATTAGTGTTAGCGTATGGGTTAAGATTAGGGTATGGGCTAGTTTAATGCTTCGGGTAAGGGTTAGGTTAGGGTTAGGGTTAGGGAACGGGTACAGTTTAAGGTAGAGTTTAGGGTATGACAACGGTTTAGGTTTAGCTTTCGTGTTAGGGTACGGGTTAGTGTTAGTGTACGGGTTAGGATTTGAGTATGGGTTAGGGTAAGGCTTCGGGTAAGGGTTAGGGTTCGGGTTAGTGTTAGGTTTAGGGAACGGGTATGTTTTAGGGTACATTTTAGGGTACAACAACGGTTTAGGGATAGTGTACGTGTTAGTGTATGGGATAGTGTTAGTGTACGGGTGAGCAATAGGGTTCGGGTTACGGTTAGGCTTCAGGTAAGTGTTAGGGTTAGGTTTAGGGTTAGGGTTAGGGAACAGATATGGTTTAGTGTACAGATTAGTGTGTGTCAACGGTTTAGGTTTAGCGTACATGTTAGGGTATGGGTTACTGCTAGTGTACGGGTTAAGATTAGGGTTCAGGTTAGTGTAAGGCTTCGGGAAAGGGTTACGGTTAGGAAACGGGTATGGTTTAGGGTATAGGTTAGGGTATGACAATGGTTTAGGGTTAGCATACGTGTTAGAGTTTGGGTTGGTGTTCGTGTATGGGTTAGCATTAGGGTACGTGTTAGGGTAAGGCTTCGGGTAAGGGTTAGGGTTAGGGTTAGGGTTAGGATTAGGGAATGGGTATGGTTTAGGGTACAGGTTAGGGTAGGACAATGGTTTAGTGTTAGCGTATGTGTCAGGGTATGGGTTAGTGTTAGTGTATGGATTAGGGTATGGGTTAGGGTATCACTTTGGGTAAGGGTTAGGGTTAGGGAGAGTGAACGGTTATGGTGAAGGGTACAGATTAGGGTACTACAACGGTTCAGTGATATCATACGTGTTAGGGTACCGTTTAGTGTTAGTGTATGGCTTGGGATTGGGTTATGGTTTAGGGTAAGGCTTCAGGTTAGTGTTAGGGTTAGGATTAGGGTTAGGAAACTGATACTGTTTAGGGTACAAGTTAGGGTATGACAACGTTTTAGGGTTACCGTATGTGTTAAGGAAACATTTAGTGTTAGTGTATCGGTTACAATTAGGGTACCGATTAGGGTATGGTTTAGGGTAAGTGTTAGGGTTAGGGTTGGGGAATGGGTATGGTTTAGGGTACGACAATCGTTTAGGGTTAGCATAGGTGTTAGGGTACTCGTTAGTATTAGTGTATGGGTTAGTGTATGGGTACGGGTTACAGTAAGGCTTCGGGTAAGTGTTAAGTTTAGGATTACAGTTAGGTTTAGGGATAGGGAACGGGTACAGTTTAGGGTATAGGTTAGGGTACGACAATGGTTTAGGGTTAGCGTACGTGTTAGTGTACGTTTTTGTGTTTTTGTACAGGTTAGGATTAGGGTATGTGTTAGGGTAAGGATTCGGATAAGGGTTAGGGTTTGGGGTAGGGTTAGGAAATGGGTATGGTTTAGGGTACAGGTTAGGTTACGACAATGGTTTAGGGTTAGCGTACCTGTCAGTGTATGGGTTAGTGTTAGTGTATGGGTTAGGATTAGGGTATGGGTTAGTGTAAGGCTTTGTGTAAGGGTTACATTGGAGTTAGTGTTAGAGATCAGGTATAGTTTAGGGTACAGTTTAGGATATGACAATGGTTTAGGTTTTGTGTACGTGTTTTGTTATGGGTTAGCGTTACTGTATGGGTTATGATTAGGATACAGGTTAGGGTAAGGCTTCGGGTAAGGGTTAGTGTTAGGGTTAGGTTTAGGGAATGGGCATGGTGTTGGGTACAGGTTAGCGTACAACAATGTTTTAGGGTTAGTGTAGGTGTTAGGGTACAGTTTAGTTTTAGTGTAAGGTTTAGGATTAGGGTACAGGTTAATATAAGGCTTCGGGTAAGGGTTAGGTTTAGGGTTAGGCTTAAGGTTAGGGAATGGGTACAGTTTAGGGTATAGGTTCGGGTAGGACAATGGTTTAGGCATAGCGTACGTGTTAGGGTACGGGTTAGTGTTAGTGTACGGGTGAAGATTACGGTACAGGGTAGGTTTAAGCTTCGGGTAAGGGTTGGTGTTAGGTTTAGGGTTAGGGTTAGTGAACTGGTATGGTTTAGGGTACAGATTAGTGTGGGACAATGGTTTAGGTTTAGCGTACATGTTAGGGTATAGGTTACTGCTAGTGTATGGGTTAGGATTAGGGTACAAGCTAGTGTTAGGCTTCGGGTAAGGGTTAGGGAAGGGTTAGGATTAGGGAAGGGATACGGTTTAGGGTACAAGTTAGGGTACGACAATGGTTTAGGGTTATGGTTAGGGTTAGGGAATGGGTATGGTTTAGGGTGCAGATTAGGGTACGTCAACGGTTTAAGCATATTGTACGTGTTAGGGTACCATTTAGTGTTAGTGTACGGGTTGGGTTTGGGGTACGGTTTAGGGTAAGGCTCGGGTAAGGTTTAAGGTTAGTGTTAGGGTTAGGGAATAGATACTGTTTAGGGTACAACTTAGGGTACGACAACGGTTTAGGGTTAGCGTACATGTTAGGGTACTGTTCAGTGTTAGTGTATAGGTTACGTTTAGGGTATGGATTAGGGTACGGGTTAGGGTAAGGCTTTAGGTAAGGGTTAGGGTTAGGGTTAGGGTTACAGTTAGGGTTAGGGTTAGGGAATGGGTACCGTTTAGTGTACAACAATGGTTTAGGGTTAGCGTACATGTTTGAGCACGGGTTAGTGTTAGTGTAAGGGTTAGGATTAGGTTACTGGTTAGGGTAAGGCTTCGGGTAAGTTTTAGGGTTAGGATTATGATTAGGTTTAGGGATAGGGAATGGGTATGGTTTAGGGTACAGGTTAGGGTACGACAACAGTTTATGTTTAGAGTACGTGTTAGTGTACGTGTTAGTGTTTGGGTACGGGCTAGGTTTAGGGTATGTTTTAGGTTAAGGATTCGGATAAGGATTAGGGTTTGGGTTAGGGTTAGGAAACGGGTACTGTTTAGGTACAAATTAGTGTACGACAACGGTTTAGGTATAGCGTACGTGTTTGGGTACGGGTTAATGGTAGTGTACGGGTTACGATTAGAGTACGGGTTAGGTTATGGGTTTGGGTAAGTTTTGCGTTAGGTTTAGCTTTAGGGTTAGGGAATGGGTACGGTTTCGGGTACAGGTCAGTGTATGACAACGGTTTAGGGTTAGTGCATGTCTTAGCTTATGGGTTATTGTTAGTGTACAGGCTAGGATTAGGGTAAGGATTCGGGAATGGGTTAAGGTTAGGGTTAGGGTCAGGGAATGGGTACAGTTTAGGGTTCAGGTTAGGGAACAACGGTTAAGGGTTAGCAAATGTGTTAGGGTATGTCTTAGTGTTAGTGTGCTGGTTACGATTAGGGGACAGGTTAGGGTAAGGCTTCGGGTAGGTGTTACAGTTAGGGTTGGGGTTAGGGTTAGGGAATGGGTACAGTTTTGGGTACACGTTAGGGTACAACAACATTTAGGGTTAGCGTACATGTTAGACTATAGGTTAGTGTTAGTGTACGGGTTAGCATTAGGGTACTTGTTAGGGTAAGGCTTCGGGTAAGGGTTAGGGTTAGGGTTAGTGTTAGGATTAGGCTTAGGGAACGTGTATGCTTTAGGGTACAGTTTATGGTATAACAACAGTTTAGGGTTAACGTACGTGTCAGTGTACAGGTTAGTGTTCGTGTCTGGATTAGAATTAGGGTACTGTTTAGGGTAAGGCTTCGGGTAAGGGTTAGGGTTAGGGTTAAGGTTAGGGATAGGGAACTGGTACGGTTTAGGGTACAAGTTAGGGTATGACAACAGTTTAGGGTTAGCGTACGTGTTAGGGAACGATTGAGTGTTAGTGTATGGGTTACAATTAGGATACGGATTAGGGTATGGTTTAGGGTAAGGGTTAGGGTTAGGGTTAGTGTTAGGGTTAGGAAATGGGTACGGTTTAGGGTACAGGTTAGTGTACGACAATCGTTTAGGGTTAACGTACGTGTTAGCGTACTCATTAGTATTAGTGTCCGGGTTAGGATTAGGTTATGGCTTACAGGAAGGCTTCACATAGGGATTACCGTTAGGGTTAGGGTTAGGTTTAGGGATAGGGAACGGGTAAGGTTTAGGGTACAGGTTAGCGTATGACAACAGTTTAGGGTTAGCTTACGTGTTAGTGTACGTTTTTGTGTTTGTGTATGGGTTAGGATTATGGTATGTGTTAGGTTAAGGATTCGGGTAAGGGTTAGGGTTAGGGTTAGTGTTTGGGTTAGGGTTAGGAAATGTGTACGGTTTAGGGTACAGGTTAGGGTACGACAACGGTTTAGGTTTAGCGTACATGTTTGAGTACGGGTTAGTGTTAGTGTAAGGGTTACGATTAGGGTACAGGTTAGTGTAAGGCTTCGGGCAAGGGTTAGGGTTAGGGAACGTGTACGATTTAGGGTACAGGTTAGGGTACAACAATGGTTTATTGTTAGCATACATGTCAGGGTACGGGTTAGTGTTAGTGTACGGATTAGGATTAGGGTACTGGTTAGGATAAGGCTTTGGGTAAGTGTTAGGGTTAGGGTTAGGGTTAGGGTTAGGGAATGGGTATGGTTTAGTATACAGTTTAGTGCATGACAACATCAGCCTTTGGGGGTTTATCCGGGCACATTCCCCTCTCGTGTATAAACAGGAACACCACTGGCAGGAAGGTTTGTTTCCCTAGTTACCCGAGTGGGGAAAGAAGAAATGCTGCCGCCCAGTTGCTGTTACATGCAACAGCAGCAACAACCTGTGCTAATCGTCACTTCATATGCACAAGTACTGGAGGGCTGTACATCAAACCTGCCCTCAGAATGTCTTGAGGGAGGTAATGGCCAAAATATTTCAAAATGTGGCACATATTTCAAGAAAACCATTTGAAGAGATAAGATGTACTCACAGTTTGAAGAAAGAAACGACATGCCTGAAAGCTCAGTTTCAAGGGATTATGAGACGCCTGCAAATCCAACCACAAAGAGGTATCAGCTCACACCAGTCAGAATAAAAATTAGCAGAAAAACTACAAGCAATAAATGCTGAAGGGATTGGGTAGAAGTGCATTACCTCAACTTTAAGTGGGACGTAACCTGGTAAGAGCCACTAATGAGAACAGAATGGAGGTGCCTTTACAAGATAAACATTTGGCTACCATATGATCCAGCAGGCACACTCCTTGGCCGATAACTGAAGAAGACAGAATTGTAAAGACACAGGCAGGCAAATGTGCATTGCAGCAGCATTACAATAGCCAAGACATGGAAACAACCAAAAAGTCCATCAACAGATGAGTGGACAGAGAAGAACTGGTACATGTACAGATGGAATATTAGCCAAGGAAAAAATGACACAATGCAATTTGCAGCACCGTAGATGACTCTAGATGTAATCACGCAACTTGTAGTAAGCCAGAAAGCGAAAGACACATATCCTATGATATCAGTTAGAGGTGTTACCTAAAAATTAATAACAGTGAAGATATTTCCACAGAGAAAGGGAATCACAGATTCATAAAACAAACTTATGGTTCACCAAAGGAAAGGTGTGAGATTGTATACATTAGGATATTGGGTTTAACAGAAATATACAAACACAGGTGAAATATATAATCACCAAAGACCTACGGAATACCAAGAGAAGACTACCCAACATTGTGCCATAACCTACGTGGGAGAAGGATCCGAAGAAGTATAGATATATGTATATGTGTAAAAGGACCACATCTCACACACCTAGCACAAGCAAAACATTGTAATCAAAGTTGCTGTGATAAAAAATTAAAAAAAAAAAACGAACAAGAAATAGTGAGCCATAAACTTAAGGGGCTTTTTCCTGGCACATTCCATTCTAATTTACAACCTAGAACACGACTTCCATTGAGGCTCTGTTGCCCTAGTAAACAGATTTTGTAAAGGAGAACTGCTGCTGCCTTGTGACCGCCTCTCAAAACAGCAACTTTAAACACAGCGCTAATGGTCACTTGATATTCAAAATAATTGCAGGCCTGTAAATGACACCTGCCCTCAAAACAAATCCTTGTGTCGTAAATCAAGCAAAAAGTTCAAAAGACATGCACATTTTAAAACGACATTTTCAAGAGGCATAATTTTCGCACTTTTTGTCTTCTCTTTCTTTTTCTTTCTTTTTTTTGTTAAAAAAAGGGCAAGGAAAAATGCTCAACATCAGGAATTAATAAAGCCATGCAAATCCAGTCTAAAAAATGTTCACCTCAGAGCTGTCAGAATGATCGTCAGCAAAAAGGTCTACAAAGAATAAATGCTGAAGGGGTTTTAGAGAACTGCATACCCTCTAGCTGCTGGTGGGATGTAACCTGGTAACAGCCAGTAGTGAGAACCGAATGGAGGTGCTTTCAAAGGTAAAAATTGAGCTACAATTTGATCTGGTAGGCCCACTGATGGGCCTCTCACCTGAGTAGACCAGAATCAAAAAGACACACGCTGGCAATCCTTCACTGCAGCAACATGTACCATAGCCAAGACTTGGAAGAAACCAAAATGTCCATCAACAGAAAAATGCACCAAGAAGTGGTCCATGTACACAATGGAATATTAGCCATAGAAAAGCATGCAACAATGCTGTTGGCACCACCATAGAAAAATCTAGAGATAATCACTCAACTTGAAGTAAGAAAGAAAATGAAAGACATATATCCTATGACATTACTTATAGGTGTTACCTAAAAATTCATATCCATGAAATAATTTCCAAGAGAAGGACACTCATAGATTCAGAAAACCAAATTATGTTTAACCAAATGGAAAGGTGTAAGGAATGTATGAATTGGGATATGGGGCTTAACAGACATGTAGTAATACATATGAAATATATAATTACAAAATACCTATGGAATACCAAGAGAGGTCTACACAACACTCTGTAATAACCTACATGGGAAATGATCCAAAGATGAATAGATCAATACATTGATATAATGAACCAGATTTTGTATACCTAGAAAAAACACAGTATTTTTATCAAATTTGCTGTGATAATAAATAAAAATTAAATTTAAGAAACAAACAAGAAGTAAGGAGATGCAAGCCCTTGGGGGTATTGCCTGCCACATTCCGCTCTAATTTGCAGCCTAACACGATTTCCAGAAAGGCTCTGTTGCCCAAACACCCAGAGTTAGAAATGTAGAAATGCTGCCGCCTTGTGGCCGTTTCCCGCAAGAGCGGCTTTAAACCCACAACTAACGCTCACTTAACATTCACAAAGACTCAGGGCTGTAAAGGACACCTGCCCTCAAAAAATGTCCTGAGCTAGGGAATGGCCAAAAAAATTCGAAACAGTCAAATGTTTCAAGGAGATAGTATGAAGAGATAAATTTTACACACTCTTCTTCAAAAGAAAGGAAAATGGATAAAAGCTCAATATCAGGAATTACTAGACTCATGCAAATCTAATCTACAAAAAGGTTTCAATTCACACAAGTCAACTACCATCATCAAAAGTTCTACAAACAATACATGCTGAAGGGGTTTTAGAGAACTCTGTACCCTCTAGCTGCTGGTGAGATGTAAAGTGGTAACAGCCAATAATGAGAACAGAAAGGAGCTGCGTTTAAAAGTAAAAACTGGGCCTTTCCTGGTTGCACAGTGATTGAGAGTACGCCTGCAGATGCAGGGGACATGGGTTCGTGCCCCGATCTGGGAAAATCCCACATGCTGCGGAGAGGCTAGGCCCGTGAGACATGGCCGGTGAGCCTGCACATCCGGAGCCTGTGCTCCACAACAGGAGAAGCCACAACAATGAGAAGCCCGTGTACCTCAAAAAAAAAAAAAAAGAAAGAAAGAAAGAAAGAAAAACCGAGCCACCATTACATCCAGCATACCCAACGCTGAGCCTCTCAACTGAGAAGACCAGAATCGAGAAGACAGAGTCTGCAACAGATGCACTGCAGCCATTTTCACAGTAGCCAAGATACGGAAGCAACCAAAATGTCCATCAGCAGATGAGTGGATAAAGAAGAAGTGCTCCATGTACACAACAGAATATTAGCCATGGAAAACAAGGAAACACTGCTCTTTGAGGCACCATAGATGAGCCTAGGGATAATCACAGTACATGAGGTAAGTCAGAAAGCAAAAGACATATACAATGATATCACTTATAGGCATTATCTAACAACAGACACAAATGAACATATTTCCACAGAGAAAGACACTCACAGACTTAGAAAACAAATTATGCTTATCTTAAAGGAAAGGTGGGGGGAATGGATAAATTAAGATCAGGGTTACCATACGTGTACAAATACCTATTAAATACATGTATCAAAAAGACCGACCATATAGCGAGGGAGGTCTACGGAACCCTCTTCCATAATTTACATGGGAAGAGGATCTGTATATACATTATATATACATTATATATATATATACATATATATATATAATGTACAAATGAACCAGATTGTGTACACCTAGGACAAACAATATTCAAATCATTATCCTGATTTAAAAAATTAAAACAACGTACAAGAAGTAATGTGACATAAATTTATTGGTGTTTTTCCTGGCACATTCCATTTTAATTTACAATCTGGGAACATGACTACCAGAAAGGCTCCGCTGCCCTAGTAACCAGATTTGGGAATGGAGAAATGCTGCCGCCTTGTGGCCGTTTCTCACAACAGCAGCTTTAAAACCAGTGCTAATGGTCACTAAGTATTCACACTCATTGCACGCCTGTAAATGACACCTGCCCTCAAAAAAAATCCTGAGATCGAAAATAGAGCAAAAAATTCAAAAGAGGGCAACCTTCCAAGAAGACAATTTCAAGAGGTTTATTTTACTCACAGTTTTTTTTTTCTGTTTTTGTTTAACAGAAATCAAATAATGCGTGGGAAAATGCTGAACATTAGGAATTATTAAAGATATGCAAATCCAAATTACAAAATACTATCATCTCACACCAGTCAGAATGGCCATCAGCAAAATTTCTGCAAACAGAAAATGCTGAAGAGGTTGTGGAAAAATGCCTACCCTCGGTTCTAAGTTGGACGTGGTAAAAGCCAGTAATGAAAACACAATGGAGGTTCCTTGAAAATGTAAATATTGAGTTACCATTCAATGAAGCATACCCACTGCTGGACCTATCGCCTGAGAGGATGAGAATCAAAAAGACACAGGCTGGCAATCCTGCACTCCAGCAATATTTACCATAGTCAACACTTGGAAGCAATGATAATGTCCATCAACAGAGGAATGCAGAAAGAAGAAGTGGTCCATGTACACAATGGAATAGTACGCCAATAAAAAATATAAATTCAATTTAAAAGAAAAACGTAAATAAGGAGACATCAGCTTTTGGGGGTTTATCCGGGCACATTCCACTCTAATTTATGACCAAGAAACACCACTGGCAGGAAGTTCCGTTTTCCAAGTTACCAGAGTGCGGAAAGCCGAAATGCTGCTGCCCTCTGGCCGTTACCTGCAACAGCAGCTTTAAAATCTGGGCTAAGGGTCACATCATATGCATAAGTACTGGAGGACTGTAAATGAAACCTGCCCTAAAAATGTCTTAAGGGAGGTAATGGCCAAAATATTTCAAAATGTGGCACATACTTCAAGAAAACAATTTGAAGAGGTAAGCTATATTCACAGCTTGAAGGAGAAAAGGACATGCCTGAAAGCTCAATTTCAAGGGACTATGAGATGCATGCAAATCCAACTACAAAGAGGTATCAGCTCACACCAGTCAGAATAAACATTAGCAAAAAAAACTACAAACAATAAATGCTGAAGGGGTTGCGGAGAAGTGCATACCGTCAACTTTAACTGGGACTTAACCTGGTAAGAGCCACTAATGAGAACAGAATGGAGGTTCCTTCACAAGGTAAACATTTTGCTACCATATGATCCAGCAGGCCCACTACTGGGCCTATAACTGAAGAAGACAGAATTGGAAAGACACAGGCAGGCAAATCTGCATTGCAGCAGCATTACAATAGCCAAGACATGGAAACAACCAAAAATTCCATCAACAGATGAGTGGACAAAGAACTGGTACATGTGCAGATGGAATATTAGCCAAGGAAAAAAAATTACACAATGTCATTTGCAGCACCGTAGATGAGTCTAGAGGTAATCACGCAACTTGTAGTAAGCCAGAAAGCGAAGGACACATTTCCTATGATATCACTTATAGGTGTTACCTAAAAATTGATACCAGTGAAGATATTTCCACAGAGAAAGGCTATCACAGATTCATTAAGCAAACTTATGTTTCACCAATGGAAAGGTGTGAGGATTGGATACATAAGGATATTGGGGTTAACAGAGATATACAAACGCATGTGAAATATATAATCACCAAAGACCTATGGAATACCAAGAGAAGACTCCTCAACATTGTGTCATAACCTACATGGGAAAAGAATCTGAAGAAGAATAGATATATTTATATGTGAAAAGAACCACATCTCCCACACCTAGAACAAGCAAAACATAGTAATCAAAGTTGCTATGAAAAAACTAAATTAAAAAAAGAACAAGAAACAGTGAGCCATAAACTTAAGGGGCTTTTTCCTGGCACATTCCATTCTAATTTACAACCTAGAACACGACTTCCCTTAAGGCTCTGTTGACCTAGTAACCAAATTTGTTAAGGAGAACTGCTGCCACCTTGTGCCCGTTTCACACAACAACAGCTCTAAACCCAGCGCTAATCTTTACTTGATATTCAAAATAATTCCAGGCCTGTAAATGACATCTGCCCTCTAAACAAACTTTTGGGTTATAAATCGAGCAAAAAACTCAAAAAACGTTCACATTTCAAAACGACGATTTAAAGAGGCATATTTTATGCACATTTTGTCTTTCATTTTTTCTGTTTAAAAAAAGGGCATGGAAAAATGCTAAACATCAGAATTAATAAAGCCATGCATATCCAATCTACAAAACTTTCACCTCACAGCCATCAGAATGATCATCAGCAAAAAAAGTCTACAAAGAATAAATGCTGAAGGTGTTTCAGAGAACTGCGTACCCTCTAGCTGCTGTTGGGATGTAACCTGGTAACAGCCAGTATTGAGAAGAGAATGCAGGTGCATTTAAAGGTAGAAATTCAGCTACCATGTATCTGGTAGGCCCATTGATGGGTCTATGTCCTGAGTAGGCCAGAATCAAAAACACACAGGTTGGCAATCCTGCACTCTAGCAACATGTACCATAGCCAAGACTTGGAAGAAACCAAAATGTCCATCAAGAGAAAAATGCAACACGAAGAAGAGGTCGATGTACACAATAGACCATTAGCCATGGAAAACTATGAAACAGTGCCGTTGGCAGCACCATACTAGGATCTAGACATAATCACCCAACTTGAAGTAAGAAAGAAACCAAAAGACAGATATCCTATGACATCACTTATAGGAGTTACCTAAAAATTGGTACCCATGAAATTATTGTCAAGAGAAGGACACACATGGATTCAGGAAACAAAATTATGTTTAACCAAATGGAAAGGTGTAAGGAATATATGAATTAAGATATGGGGGTTAACCGACATGTACTAATACATATGAAATATATAATCACAAAATACCTATGGAAGACCAAGAGAGGTTTACTCAACACTCTGTAATAACCTACACAGGAAAGGATCCAAAGATGAATAGATCGATACATAGATATAATGAACCAGATTCTGCACACCTAGAACAAACACAATATTTTTATCAAATTTGCTGTGATAATAAATTAAATTTAAAGAACAAACAAGAATTAAGGAGATATAAGCTCTTGGGTGTTTGCCCTGGCACATTCCACTCTAACCTGCAGCCTACTAACACGATTTCCAGGAAGGCTCTGTTGCCCAAAAACCCAGAATTGGGAATGTGGAAATGCTGCCACATTGTGGCCGTTTCCCGCAAGAGCGGCTTTAAACCCACAACTAATGCTCACTTAACATTCACAAAGACTCAGGGCTGTAAATGACAACTGCTCTCAAACAAAAAAAATCCTGGGGTCGAAAATCGACCAAAAATTCAAAAGAGGGCAACCTTCCAAGGAGACAAGTTCAAGAGGTTTATTATACTCACAGTACTTTTTCTTTTTTGTTTAACAGAAATAAAAAATGGCATGGAAAAATGCTGAACATTAGGAATTATTAAAGACATGCAAATCCAATTTACAGAAACGTTCACCTCACAGCCGTTCGAATGATCATTAGCAAAATGTCTACAAAGAATAAATGCTGAAGGGGTTTTAGAGAACTGTGTACCCTCTAGCTTCTGGAGGGATGTAAAATGGTAACATCCAGTAGTGAGAACATAATTGAGGTGCGTTTAAATAGTAAAAATTGAGCTACCATGTGATCTGGTAGGCCCTTTGATGCGCCTATCACCTGAGCAGACCAGAATCAAAAAGACACAGGTTGGCAATCCTGCTCTGCAGCAACATTTAACATAGCTAAGACTTGGAAGAAACCAAAATGTCCATCAACAGAAAAATGCACAATGAATAACTTGTCCATGTATACATGGAATATTAGCCATGGAAAAGAATGAAACAGTGCCGTGTGCACCACCATAGAAGGACCTACAGATAAACACCCAATTTGAAGTAAGGAAGAAACTGAAAAACAGATACCTATGATATCACTTATAGGTGTTACCAAAAAATTGATACCCATGAAATTATTTCCAAGAGAAGGAAAAGCACGGATTAAGAAAACAAAATTACGTTTAACCACATGGAAAAGTGTAAGGAATGGATGAATTAGGATATGGGGGTTAACAGACATGTACTAATACATATCACAAAATACCTATGGAATACCAAGAGATGTGTACTCAACACTCTGTAATAACCTACACGGGAGAGGATCCAAAGATGAATAGTTAGATACATAGATATAATGAATCAGATTCTGTACACCTAAAACAAACAACATTTTTATCAAATTTGCTGTGATAATAAATAAAAATTAAATTTTAAAAACAAACAAGAAGTAAGGAGATATAAGCTGTTGGGTTTTTGCCCTGGCACATTCCACTCTAACTTGCAGCCTACTAACACGATTTCCAGGAAGGCTCTGTTGCCCAAAAACCCAGAGTTGGGAATGTAGAAATGCTGCCGCCTTGTGGCCGTTTCCGGCAAGAGCGGCTTTAAACCCACAGCTAACGGTCACTTAACATTCACAAGGGCTGTAAAGCACACCTGCCCTCAAAAAATGTCCTGAGGTAGGGAATGGCCAAAAAAATTCACAACTGGCAAATTTTTCAAAAAGATAGTATGAAGAGGTAAGTTTTACACCCTCTTTTATTCAAAAAAGGAAAATGCATAAAAGTTCAACATCAGGAATTATTAGACTCATGCAAATCTAATCTACGAAAAGTTTTCGAATCACATCAGTTGAATGACCATCAGCAAAATGTCTGCAAACATCAAATACTGAAAGGGTTTTAGAGAACTGTGTACCCTCTAGCTGCTGCTGATATGTAAAGTGGTAAGAGCCAGTAATGAGAACAGAAAGGAGATGCATTTAAAAATAAAAATTGAGATGTCATTTGATCCAGCATGCCCACCACTGGACCTGTCACCTAAGAGCCGAATGAAGAAGACACAGGCCGACAAAGCTGTCCTGCAGCAATATTCAAAATAGGCAAGATATGGAAGCAGCCAAAATGTCAATCAACAGATGAATGGACAAAGAATAAGTGGTACATGTACCTAATGGAAGATTAGCTTTCGAAAAAAATGAACAATGCCATTCTCATGACTACAGGTGAGTCTAGAAATAATCATATTACGTTAGGTCAAAAGTGGATGATATATATCCTATAATTTATAGATGTTATCTTAAGATTTGTACCAATGAACATATTTCCAAAGGAAAAGACACTCAGAGACATATAAAATAAACTAATGGTTAACCAAAATGAAAGGTGGATAAATTAGGATTATGGGGTTAACATACATACACTAATGTATGTTATATGTATATAAACTTATAACATATATAAATTATATAATCACTAATACATGTAAATTACATAATCACCGAACACCTACCAAATACCAAGGGAGATCTACTCAACAATCTGTAATAACCTACATGGTAACAGGATCCAAAGATGAACAGACATATGTATGAAAAATTGATCAAAATCAGTACACCCAGAGAATCACAACACTCTAATAAAATTTACTCTGATATGGCCTTCCCTGGTGGCCCAGTGGTTGAGAATCTGCCTGCCAATGCAGGGGACACAGGTTCCAGCCCTCGTCTGGGAGGATCCCACATACCACAGAGCAACTAGGCCCGTGAGCCACAACTACTGAGCCTGCGTGTCTGGAACCTGTGCTCCGCAGCAAAAGAGGCCGCGATAGTGAGGGACCCATGCACCGCAATGAAGAGTGGCCCCCGCTTGCCGCAACTAGAGAAAGTCCTCGCACAGAAATGAAGACCCAACACAGCCATAAATAAATAAATAAATAAATATTAAAGGCAAAGAAGAAAGGGGAAATTGTAGATGGAGTAAGGATCTAGTTTAAAAAAACATTACTCTGATGAAAAACATAAAATAAATTTAAAAAACAAACATAAGTAGGAGACAGAAGCTTTTGGGAGTTTGTCCTGGAACATTCCACTACAATTTGCAACCTAGGAGCACAACTTCCAGGAAGGCTCTCCTGCCCTTGTAACCAAAGCTGGGAATGGAGAAATCTGCCGCCTTGTGGCCAATTCCCGCAACAGCAGCTTTAATCCCAGTGCTATTGGTCACTCAATATTCACAAAGACTGCAGGGCTTTAAACGACACCTCCCCTCAAAAAATATCCTGCGGTCAGGAATAGACAATAATCTGCAAAACAGTAGAAAATCTGGAGAAGACAGTTCAAGAGGTAAATTTCCTCACAGTGTTTTTTGTTTAAAGGACATGAAAAAATGTTCAACATCAAGAATTATTAGGGAAATGCAAATTCAAATTACAAAAAGGTATCACCTCACAATAGTCTGAGTGGCCATCAGAAAAAAATGTCTGCAAACAATAAATGCTGAATGGGTTTCCGAGAATGGATATACCCCTATGCTGTTGCTGGGATGTAAGCTCGTAATAGCCACTAATCACAACAGAATGAAGGTGCCTTTAAAAGTTAACAATTGAGCTACTATGTGATCCTGCCAAACCACTAATGGGCCTGTAACCCGAGAACACCAGAATTCAGAAAGACACAGGTAACCAAAAGTGCTCTTCAGTGATACTTACAATAGCCAGATATGGATGCAAGCAAAATGTCCAAGTACAGATGAATGGACAAAGAAATGGCACACGTACACAATTGAATATTAGCCATGGAAAAGATGAAACAATGCCTTTTGCAGCACCACTGATGAACCTAGGGGTAATCATACTACGTAAAGTAAGTCACAAAAAGAAAGACAAATATCCGATGATATCATTTACTAGTGTTATCTAAAAATTGATACCCATGAACATATTTCCACTGAGAAAGACCCATACAGACTTTGAAAAAGATGCAAGGAATGGAAAAATTAGGATGTTGGGGTTAACATGCATTTAATAATTCATATAAAATATATAATCAAGAAGGACCTACTGGATGCCAAGGGAGGTCTACTCAACTCTTTCTAATAACCAACATTGGAAATAATCTAAACCTGTTTAGATATATGTATACATATGAATGAACCAGATTCTGTACACCTAGAACAAATACAACATTGTAATCAAATTTACTCTGATAAGAAATAAAAAGTAAATTCAACAAGAAGTAATGTGACACAAGATTTTGGGTATTTGTCCTGGCACTTTACACTCCAATTTACAACCTAGGAAGAGAAATTCCACTAAGCCTCTGTTTTCCGTAGCAATCAAGTTGAGCATGAATAAATTCTGCTGCCTTGTTGCCTTTTACTGCAACTGCAACTTGAGAAACAATGCTTATGGGTATTTAATATTCACAAGGACTGCTGGGCTGTAAATGACACCCACAATCAGGAAATGTCCAGGGGTAGGTAAGCAAAATAAATTCCAAAGGAACAGACTTTCAAGATCCTATTTCAATAGGTAAATTATACACTGTTTAAAAGAAAAGCACTTGAAAATATGCTCTAATTCCTGTATTATTAGCTTCAGGGAAATCAAAACTCCAATGAGGGATCACTTCACATGAGTAAGAATAGCTATCATCAAAAAGTCTACAAACAATAAATACTTGAGAGGTTGTAGAAAAAAGGAAACCCTCCTATGCTGCTATATGGATCTAATGTGGTAACAGCCACTATAAATACCAGTATGGAGGTGGCTTTACAAGGTAAAATTAGAGGTACCATATGATCCAGCAGTCCCACTCCCAGGCATATAACAGGATAAAACCAGAATTGGAAGACACACATGCACCCATATGTGTACCGCAGCACAATTTACAATGTCTAAGACATGGAAGAAACCCAAATATCCATCATAAGATGGATGGATAAAGAAGTGGTACATGTTCACAGTGAAATATTACTCAGAAATGAAAAAGAATGAAGGAATGCCTTTTGCAGCATCATGGATAGAATTAGAGATAATCATACTAAGTGAAGTAAGTCAGAAAGAGAAAGTCAAATATCATATGATACTATTTATAGCTGAAATTTAAAAATTGATACAAATGAACTAATTTACAAGAGAGAAACAGGGATTTTCCAGGTCGTCCAATGGTTAAGAATCCGAGCTTCCACTTCAGAGGGCATGGGTTCGATCCCTGGTGTTGGGAGAACTAATATCATACATGCCTCGCAGCACAGTCAAACAAATAAAATAAAAGAGAGAGAAACAGACTCACAGACTTAGAAAACAAACTTATGGTTACCCAATGGGAAAGGTGGGCAGAAGGAATAAATCAGGAGGCTGGGAAAAATATTTACACACTAATACATATAAAATAGATTATCAACAAGGACCTACTGTATAACAAAGGGAAGTCTATTCAACACTCTCTAATAACCTATATGGAAAAAGAATCTGAAGATGAATAGACATATGAATATACATAACTGAACAAGATTCTGTATGCCTACCACAAACAGAACATTTTAAAATCAACTTTACTTCAATAAAAAAGAAAAATTAAATTAAAACAAAAACAAGAAGTAACAAAACAGAAGATTTTGGGTGTTTGTTCTGCCATAGCCCACACTAATTTACAATCCAGGAGCCCGTCTTCCACAGTGGATCTGGTTACCCAAGTAACCAGAGAGGGGCATGAAGGAAATCCTACCGCCTGTGCCCATTTCCACAACAGCAACTTTAAAACATGTGCTTATGGGCACTTAATATTCACAAGGACTGCCAGAGCGTAAATGACACCTGCCCTTTAACAAATGTCCTGTGATAGTTATTGAACAAAAATTCAAAATAGTCAGACTTTCAAAAAGCCAATGTCAACTGTAACTTTTTCTCACAGTGTTTAAAAAAAAACACATGCAAAGATGCTCAACGTCTCGAATTATTAGACACATGCAAATCAAAACCACAACAAGGTATCATCTTGCACAGTCAGAATGGCCATCATCAAAAAGTTTACAAACCATAAATGCTGGAGAGGACATGGAGAAAAGGGAACCCTCCTATGCTGTTGGTGAGATGTAAGCTGGTAAGAGCCACTATAAAGCACAGTATGAAGATGTCTTTACAAAGTCAAAATAGAGCTACCATATCATCTATCAGTCCTACTTCTGGGCATACATCTGCAGAAAGCCAGAATTCAAAAAGACAAATGCACCCAAACCCAAACATTCACTGCATCACTATTTACAATAGCCAAGACATGGAGGCAACCAAAATGTCCATCAACAGATGAATGGATAATGAAAAAGTGGTACATGTACACAATCAAATATTACTCAGAAATGAAAAAGCATGATCATCTCTAGGTCCATTCCTGTTGCTGCAAATGGCATTATTTCATTCTAAGTGAAGTAAGTCAGATAGAAAAAGACAAATATCATATGATATCACTTATAGTGGAGTCTAAAAGGTGATAGAAATGAACAAATTTATAAAACAGAAACAAACCAATAGACTTCAGATATCCTTCAGGAAGAAAACATTTTAAATCTGTTACCAATCATTAAATGTCAACCTGAAAAATGTTAACAATAAATAACATTGTAAAGGTATTAATTCTCCCCAAATTAACCTATACCAGGCATTAGCAAACTAAACCTGGAGATCACATCCAGCCTATCACCTTCTTTTGTAAATTAAACTTAATGAATGACCCACAAGAAAACCCATAATGAGAGGTCACGTCACACCTCTCAACATGGCTATTATTCCAAAGTCTACAAATATGAAATGTTGTTCATGACATGGAGAAAGGAGTCCTAGTACACTGTTGGTGGGATTGTAAATTGGTACACCCACTATGAAAAGAATATGGAGGTCCTGAGAAAAGCTAAAAGTAGAACTATCATATTAGCCAACAATTCCACTGATTGGTATATGTCCAAAGAAAATGAAGACACCAATTTGACAAGATACATGCATCCCAATGTTCATAGCAGCATTATTTACAATTGCCAACATATGGAAGCAAACTAAATGTCCATCAACAGATGAGTGGATAAAGAAGATGTTGTATGTATACACAATAGACTACTGCTCAGCCATTAAAAGGGATCAAATTCTGCCACTTGCAACAGGTGGATAGGCCTAGAATATTTATACCTACTTAAATAAGTTAGAGAAAGACAAATACTCTATGTTCTCACTTCTCTGTAGAATCTAAAAATGCAAGAAAGGAATGTACATAACAAAACAGAAATAGACTCACAGAGAACAAATTAGTGGTTACCGGTGAGGCGAGTGAAGGGGGGAGGGAAATACAGTAGTTTGTTTCTCTAAATCCAATACCCTTATGTATGAAATAAACAAACAAGGATACATAGTACAAACACAGGGAAATATAGCTTTTATTTTGTAATCACTTTAGTGGAGCATTATCTATAAAAATATTCAGTCCATATGTTGTAACCCTGAGACCAATGTAATATTGTAAATCAACTATACTTCAATTTAAATTATCCATAGGGTGGATGAATGGATTAAAGAATGTTTAATTATACTGTGTACAAGAGATTCATGTTAACTTCTAATCCATATATAGCATAAACTTGAATGATTGGAAAAAATACACTCCATGAAATGATACTTGCCTGACTAGTCTATTATCAGGTTAAAAGACTTGAAGTCAAACCTCTCAAAGGAAATAAGGTTATCATATAATGATAAATGGATTAATTCATCAAGAAATCATGACAATTATAAATATGTATGTATCCAGCTTTGGAGTCTCTCAACATATAAAGAATATATTAACCCACCTGAAGGGGAAAATGCGCAGAAATAAAATAATGGTAAGAAACATCGATACCCAACTTTCAACACTGTATAGATCATCTGGACAGAATATCAATCAGGAAACACTGAACTTGAACACACACTTAATATCAAATGAACCTAACATACATCTACAGTATGTTCCACTCAACAGCAGCAAACTTTCCATTGTTCTTAAGTACACACAGAACATTGCCTAGGGTAGATCCTATGTTAAGCCACAAAACAAGTCTTCAAAAATCCAAGAATATTGGAATCATATCAAGGATCATTTCCAACCACAATGGTATGAAACTGAAATTCAATATTAAAAAGAATAATTGAAAATTCAAGAACACTTAGAAATTGAACAATAAGCTCCTGAATAGCCAATGCATACAGGAATAAATCAAAAGGGAAATTTAGAAGAAATCTTAAAGCAAACAAAATTGGAAACACAAAGTACCTAAATTTATGGAATACAGGAACAAGGCTGCAATTCAAAGAGTTATGTTTACAGTAATAAATGCATATATTTTCAAAGAATTCTTGAGAGGGGATCAAGAAGATAGACTAGGAAGATACTGAGCTCCCCTCCTGCCATGGACACACCCAAATTACAACTTACATGGAAATTATCTCTGAAGACTAGCAGGGAACGTTTTCCACAACTAAAGATATGAGGAAGGAGAAACCACAAGGCAGGTAGGAGGACTGGAAGCACAGTCAAATTGGAACCTACACATGGAGCACAGTGACCCACAGCTGGAAGATATCACAATTGCATAGGTCCTCCACATGGAGGGAAGGGTCTGAGCCTGGCATCAGGCTGCTCAGCCCAGGGTTCCTGCACTGGAAGAAAATAACACAGCAGGTCTGGCTTTGAAAACCTGCAGGACTTATTTTCTGGAAAGCTGGGAGGCTAAAGAAAACTGAGACTTTGCTCTCATAGGGCACACACAAATCTCATATGGCCTCAGTTCCTGTGCAGAGCCAATAGCGTGAAAGACACGTGTGTCAGACCAACTTGCTAATCTCGGAGAGCTTCTTGGAACGGCAAGAGGCAGCTGGGACTCCCGCTAGGAACGGAGACATTAGCAAGCAACATTTTAGAGTCTTCCCTGGAACTGATTAGAATCAGGGGCATGCCCTATTTACCACCATGCCCATAGCACTCTGCACCAGAGGCCTCACAACAAGACACACTGGGGGCCTACCCTGTCCGCCTGTGAATCTGGAGCACCACACAGCCACCCATAACGGAGGGCTGCCTTGGTTATCAGCACACCCATGGCAATCAAATACAGGGGCTCACAGCCATTTAGGCCAGGGTCCAACACTGCTTACCAGCTTCTCTACAGAAGTTGGCCTTGCCATAAGAGAAAGGTTTGTGCAGCCCACACAGGGGACAATGCTGGAGCATGTGGCTCTGCTGGCCATAGGACAATGTGCTGCTGGGCCCTATCAGTCATCTCCTATATAAGGCCACTTTTCTGAGACCCGGGAATGTAACAACCTGAACCTCATGAATAGAAATGCACGGAGAATTAGGAAACATAAGGAAATAGAGGAATATGTTACAAATGAAGTAACAAGACACGACATCAGAAAAAGAACTGAATAAAACAGGGATATGCATTTTACCCAATAAAAAGTGTTCACAGTAATGATTATAAAGATGCTCACCCAAGTCAGGAGAAGAATAGATGGACATAGTGAGAATTTCAACAAAGAGTAATAACATGTCAAAAAGAACCAAACAGTGAACAATACAATAAAAGAGCTAAAACACACACACACACACACACACACACACACACACACACACGAGAGAAGCCACATTGTACTATATGATACAGAAGAACAGATCAGTGAAATGGAAAACAAAGTAGTGAAAATCACCCAAACTGAATAGTACAAAGAAAAAACAATTAAGACTATAAGTAAAGAGACCTCTGAGACAATATCAAGAATATTAACATGAGCATTGCAGGGGTCCCAGAACGTGAAGAAGAGAGAAGTGGGCAGAGAACTTATTAAAGGATATAGTAACTGATAACTTTCCTAACCTGGGAAAGGAAACACACATCCAGGTTCAGGAAACAGAGTCCCAAACAAGATGAATACAAACAGGTCCACACCAAGACAAATTATAAAGCACCAAAAATTTAAAATTTTAAGAGAGATCACAGAAGCAGTGAAATAAAAGGGTCTAGTTATGTTCAAGGTATTCCCATAAGACTGTCAGATGACTTCTCAGCAGAATTTGCAGACTAGGAAGGAATGATAGGATATATTCAATGGGCTAAAAAGAAAAAAGTCTACAACAGAAATACCCTACCATCAAGATTATGATTCAGAATTGAAGGAGAGGGCTTCCCTGATGGCACAGTGGTTGAGAATCTGCCTGCCAATGTAGGGGACACAGGTTCGATCCCTGATCCAGGAAGATCCCACATGCCACAGAGTAACTAAGCCTGTGTGCCACAACTACTGAGCCTGTGCTCTAGAGCCCATGAGCCACAACTACTGAGCCCATGAGGCACAACTACTGAAGCCTGAGCACCTAGAGCCCATGTTCCACAACAAGAAGAGCCACCACAATGAGAAGCCCGTGCACAACAACGAAGAGTAACCTCCACTTGCCACAACTAGAGAAAAGCCCACGCACTGCAATGAAGACCTAACGCAGCCAAAAATAAATAAATAAATAAATTTATGGAAAAAGAAAATAATTGAGGGAGAGATCAAGAGTTTCTCAGACTAGCAAAAGCTAAAAGAGTTCATCACTAATAAACCAGCTTTATATGCAATGCTGAAGGAATTTACTTATGCTTAAAAGAAGTCTCACTAATTATTGATAGTACCAAGAAAACAAACAAAAGTAAAAATCTCATTGAAAAAAGTATACATAGAGTAAGGGTAGTAGATCAAACATTTATTAAGCTTCTGTAAAGAATAAAAGACAATAGTAGTATGTTTTTTATAAAAAGAGAGGACCCAAATAAATCAGAAATGAAAGCAATGATGTTACAACAGACACCACAGAAATACAAAGTATCCTAAGATACACACAGGGTAACTCAGGGCTCAGACTGGACAGAGCCCACTCTCCATTCCCCTGTACATGAGTTACAGGAGCCTCAGGAACTGAGGAGAGGGTCCCTGAGGAGAGGTACAAAATAGAAGATGTTAGGCATTAACATGACTGCATTCATCTTAAATGAGCCTGAACTACATTCACACGAGAAGATTTTGTCCTGTATGTACATCAGCACCTCTTATTGGAACTGAAGATCTTTGGCTTCACCCCCTCCACTGATAGCATTAGCCTCACCTGCTGTGGACCGTCTCCTATAGGATTTCCACAACCACAAATCATCGAAGCTTCACAGGACTCAGAGTCTGTGAGACTCCACTCAGAGTCCCAGAGTCTCAACTCCACTCAGAGACGTAGAGTCACAACAGAGACTCGACTCTTGGAGGGCACACAACAGTGGTGTGCACATAAGGACGCAAGGGAAGGAGCAGTGACCCCATAGGAGACTGATCAGACCTACCTGCCAGTTTTAGAGGAGCTCCTGCAGAGGTAGGGGATGGCTGTGGCTCACAGTGGGGACAAGGACACTGGCAGGAGAACTTCTGGGAAGTCCTCCTTGGCATAAGCCCTCCCAGAGTCCGCCATTAGCCCCACCAAAGAACCAGGCAGGCTCCAGTGCTCAGTTGCCTCAGGCCAAAAACCAACAGAGAGGGTACTTAGCCCCGTGCATCAGCAGACAAACGGATTAAAGTTTTATTGAGCTCTGCCCACCAGAGAAACACCCCGCTCTACCCACCACCAGTCCCTCACATCAGGAAGGCTGCACAAGCCTCTAAGATAGACTCATCCACCAGAGGGCAGACAGCAGAAGAAGAACTACAATTCTGCAGCCTGTGGAAGGAAAACCACATTCACAGAAAGATAGACAAAATGAAAAGGCAGAGGACTTTGTACCAGATGAATGAACAAGATAAAACTCCAGAAAAACAACTAAATGAGGTAGAGATAGGCAACCTTCTAGAAAAATAATTCAGAAGAATGATAGTGAAGATGATCCAAGACCTTGGAAAAAGAACAGAGGCAAAGATCAAGAAGATGCAAGATATGCTTAACAAAGACCTAGAAGAATTAAAGAACAAACAAACAGAGATGAACAATACAATAACTGAAATGAAAAATACACTAGAGGGCTTCCCTTGTGGTGCAGTTGTTGAGAGTCTGCTTGCCAATGCAGGGACACGGGTTCGTGCCCCGGTTCGGGAAGATCCCACATGCCACAGAGTGGCTAGGCCCATGAGCCATGGCCGTTGAGCCTGCGCGTCCGGAGCCTGTGCTCTGCAACAGGAGAGGACACAACAGTGAGAGCCCGGCATACCGCAAACAAACAAACAAAAAACATTAGAAGGAATCAATAGCAGAATAACTGAGGCAGAAGAACGGATAAGTGACCTGGAAGAGAGAAAGGTGGAACTCACTGCTGTGGAACAGAATAAAGGAAAAAGAGTGAAAAGAAATGAAGACAGCCTAAGAGACCTCTGGGATAACATTAAAGGCAACAACAATCGCATTATAGGGGTCCCAGAAGGAGAAGAGAGAGAGAAAGGATCTGAGAAAATATTTGAAGAGATTATAGTTGAAAACTTCCCTAGCAGGGGAAAGGAAATAGCCACCCAAGTCCAGGAAGCACAGAGAGTTCCATGCAGGATAAACCCAAGGAGAAAAATGGCGAGACAAATAGCAATCGAATTGACAAAAATTAAAGACAAAAGAAAATTATTGAAAGCAACAAGGGAAAAATGGCAAATAACATACAAGGGAACTCCCATAAGGTTAACAGCTGATTTCTCAGCAGAAACTCTAAAAACAAGAAGGGAGTGGCATGGTATATTTAAAGTGATGAAAGGGAAGAAACTACAGCAAAGAGAACTCTACCCAGCAAGGATCTCATTAAGATTTGATGGAGAAATCAAAAGCTTACAGACAAGCAAAAGCTAAGAGAACTCAGCACCACCAAACCAGCTCTACAATAAATGCTAAAGAAACCTCTCTAAGAGGGAAACACAAAAGAAGAAAAGGATATACAAAAACAAACCCATAACAATAAAGAAAATGGTAATAGGAACATACATATAGATATTTACCTTAAATGTGAATGGATTAAATGCTCCAACCAAAAGACACATGCTTGCTGAATGGATACAAAAACAAGATCCATATATATGCTGTCTATAAGAGACCCATTTCAGACCTAGGGACACATACGCACTGAAAGTGAGGGGATGGAAAATGATATTCCATGCAAATGAAAATCAAAAGAAAGCTGGAGTAGCAATACTCATATCAGATAAAACAGACTTTAAAATAAAGAATGTTACATGAGGCAAGGAAGGACACTATATAATGATCAAGGCATCAATCCAAGAAGAAGATACAACAATTATAAATATATATGTACCCAACATAGGAGCACCTCAATACATAAGGCAACTGTTAACATCTGTAAAAGAGGAAATTGACAGTGACACAATAATAGCAGGGGACTTTAACACTTTATTTATATCAATGGAGATTATCCAGTCAGAAAATTAATAAGGAAACACAAGCTTTAAATGACACAATAGACCAAAGAGATTTAATTGATATTTATAAGACATTCCATCCAAAAACAGCAGATTACAGGTTCTTCTCAACTGCACATAGAATACTGTCCAAGATAGATCACATCTTGGGTCACAAATAAAGCCTCAGTAAAATTAAGAAAACTGAAATTATATCAAACATCTATTGCAACAACAAGGCTATGAGATTAGAAATCAATTACAGGGGAAAAATGTAAAAAACACAAACACATGGAAGCTAAACAATACGTTACTAAATAACCAAGAGATCACTGAAGAAATAAAAGAGGAAATCAAAAACTACCTAGAGACAAATGACAACAAAAACATGATGATTCAAAACCTATGGGATGCAGCAAAAGCAGTTCTAAGAGGAAAGTTTACAGCAATACAAGCCTACCACAAGAAACAAGAAAAATCTCAAATAAACAATCTAACCTCACATCTAAAGGAACTAGAGAAAGAAGAACAAAACCCAAAGTTAGTAGAAGGAAAGAAATCATAAAGATCAGAGCAGAAATAAATGAAATAGAAACAAAGAGAACAATAGCAAAGATCAATAAAACTAAAAGCTGCTTCTTTGAGAAGAGAAAAAAAAAAGATAAACCTTTAGCCAGACTCAAGAAAAAAAGGGAGAGGGCTTCCCTGGTGGCACATTGGTTGAGAGTCTGCCTGCCGATGCAGGGGACACGGGTTCGTGCCCTGGTCTGGGAAAATCCCACGTGCAGCGGAGCGGCTGGACCTGTGAGCCATGGCTGCTGAGACTGCACATCTGGAGCCTGTGCTCCACAATGGGAGAGGCCAAAACAGTGAGAGGCCCGCATACCACAAAAAAAAAAAAAACAAAAGAAAGAAAAAGTGGGAGAGGATTCCAATCAATAAAATTAGAAATGAAAAAGGAGAAGTTGTAACAGACACCACAGAAATGCAAAGCATCCTAAAAGACTACTACAAGCAACTCTAGGCCAATAAAATGGACAACCTGGAAGAAGTGGACAAATCCTTAGAAAGGTATAAGCTTCTAAGACTGAAAGAGGAAGAAATAGAAAATATGAACAGACCAAGCACAAGTAATGAAATTGAAACTGTGATTAAAAATCTTCCAACAAACAAAAGTCCAGAACCAGATTGCATCAGAGGTGAATTCTATCAGATATTTAGACAAAAGCTAACACACAACTTTCTCAAACTCTTCAGAAATTTGCAGGGAAAGGAACACTCCCAAACTCATTCTATGAGGCTGCCATCACCCTGATACGAAAACCAGACACAGACACTGCAGAAAAAGAAAATTAGAGACCAATATCACTGATGAATATAGATGTAAAAATCCTCAACAAAATACTAGGAAACAGAATTGAACAACACATTAAAAGGATCATACAACATGATCAGGTGGGGTTTATCCCATGGGTGCAAGGATTCTTCAATATACACAAATTAATCAATCTGATACACCATATTAACAAATTGTAGAATAAAAATATGATCATCCCAATAGATGCAAGAAAAGCTTTTGACAAAATTCAACACCCATTTATGATAAAAAGTCTCCTAAAAAGTGGGCATAGAGGGAATCTACCTCAACATAATTAACGCCGTATATAACAAACCCACAGCAAACATCATTCTCAATGGTGAAAAATTAAAAGCATTTCCTCCAAGATCAGGAAGAAGACAAGGGTGTCCACTCTCACCACTATTATTCAACATAGTTTTGAAAGTCCTAGACACAGCAGTTGGAGAAGAAAAAGAAATAAAAGGAATACAAATTTGAAAAGAACAAGAAAAATTGTCACTGTTTGCAAATGGCATGATACTATACATAGTGAATCCTAAAAATGCTACCAGAAAACTACTAGAGCTAATCAATGAATTTGGTAAAGTTGCAAGATACAAAATTAATGCACAGAAATCTCTTGCATTCCTCTACACTAACAATGAAAGATCTGAAAGAGAAATTAAGGAAACAATCCCTTTCACCATTGCAACAAAAATAATAAAATATGTAGGAATGAACCTACCTAAGGAGGTAAAAGACCTGTACTCAAAAAACTATAAGACACTGCTGAAAGAAATCAAAGATGATATAAACAGATGGAGGTATAAACCATGTTCTTGGATGAGAAGGATCAATATTGTGAAAATGACTATACTACCTAAAGCAATCTACAGATTCAATGCAATCCTTATCAAATTACCAGTGGCATTTTCTACAGAACTAGAAGAAAAATATCTTAAAATTTGTATGGAGAAACAAAAGACCCACAATAGCCAAAGCAGTCTTGAGGGAATTAAAAGAGCTGGAGAAATCAGACTTCCTGACTTCAGATTATACTACAAAGCTACAGTAATCAAGATTATATGGTACTGGCACAGAAACAGAAATATAGATCAATGGAACAAGATAGAATGCTAGGGATAAACCTATGTACCTATGGCTAACTCATCTATGACAAAGGAGGCAAGGATATACAATGGAGAAAAGACAGTCTCTTCAGTAAGTGGTGCTGGGAAAACTGAACAGCTATACGAAAAGAATGAAATTAGAACACTCCATAACACCATACACAAAAATAAACTCAAAATGGATTAGAGATCTAAATGTAAGATCAGACACTATAAAACTCCTAGAGGAAAACATAGGCAGATCATTCTATGACATAAATCACAGCAAGATCCTTTTTGACCCACCTCCTTGAGAAATGGAAATAAAAACAAAAATAAACAAACGGGACCAAATGAAACTTAAAAGATTTTGCACAGCAAAGGAAAACATAAACAAGACTAAAAGACAACCCCCAGAATGGGAGAAAATATTTTCAAATGAAGCAAATGATAAAGGATTAATCTCCAAAATTTACAAGCAACTCAGGTAGCTCAATATCACAAAAACAAACAACCCAATCCAAAAATGGGCAGAAGACCTAAATAGACATTTCTCCAAAGAAGATATACAGATTGCCAAAAAAACACATGAGAAGATGCTGAGCATCACTAATCATTAGAGAAAAGCAAATCAAAACTACAATGCTTTATTACCTCACAGCAGTCAGAATGGCAATCATCAAAAATCTACAAACAATAAATGCTGGAGAGGCATTTATTGGAGAAAAGGGAACACTCTTGCACTGTTGGTGGGAATGTAAATTGATATAGCCACTAGGGAGAACAGTATGGAGGTTCCTTAAAAAACTAAAAATAGAAGTACCATAGACCCAGCAATCCAAATACTGGGCATTTTCCCTGAGAAAACCATAATTCAAAATGAGTTATGTACAACAATTTTCATTGCAGCTCTATTTATGATAGCCAGGACATGGAAGCAACCTAAGTGTCCATCGACAGATGAATGGATAAAGAAGATCTGGCACATATATACAATGGAATATTACCCAGCCATAAAAAGAAACGAAACTGAGTTATTTGTAGTGAGGTGGATGGACTTAGATTCTGTCCTACACAGTGAAGTAAGTCACAAAGAGAAAAACAAATACCATATGCTAATACAGATATATGGAATCTAAAGAAAAAAAAGTTTATGAAGAACCTAGGAGCAACACAGGATTAAGAACACAGACGTAGATAAAGGATTTGAGGACACGGGGAGGGGGAAGGGTAAGCTGGGATGAAGTGAGAGAATGGCATGGACATGTATACATTACCAAATGTAACATCGATAGCTACTGGGAAGCAGCCACATAGCACAGGGAGATCAGCACGGTGCTTTATGACCATCCAAAGGGGAGGGATATGGAGGGTGGGAGGGAGATGCAAGAGGGAGGGCATATGGTGATATATGTATATGTATAGCTCATTCCCTTTGTTATACAGCAGAAACTAACACTTCATTGTAAAGCAATTATATTCCAATAAAGGTGTAAAAGGAAAAAAGAAAAAAGAAAGCCCACAGATAAACCTACACACCTATGGTCAACTAATCTATGACAAAGGAGGCAAGACTATACAATGGAGAAAAGACAGTCTCTTCACTCAGTGGTTCTGGGAAAAATGGACAGCTACATGTAAAAGGATGAAATTAGAACACTCCCTAACAACATACACAAAAATAAATTCAAAATGGATTAGATAACTAAATGTAAGACCGGACAGCATAGAACTCTTAGAGGAAAATTTAGGAAGAATACTCTGACATAAATCACAGCAAGATCTTTTTTGATCCACCTCCTAGTGTAATGCAATAAAAAAGAAAAATAAACAAATGGGACCTAATGAAATGTAAAAGCTTTTGCAAAGAAAAGCAAACTACAAACAAGACCAAAAGACAACCCTCAGAATGGGAGAAAATATTTACAAAATAGCTCATGCAGCTCAATATTAAAAAAACAAACAACCCAATAGAAAAATGGGCAGAAGATCTAAATAGACATTTCTTCCAAGAAGACATAGAGATGGCCAAGAAGCACCTGAAAAGCTGCTCAACATCACTAATTATTAGAGAAATGCAAATCAAAACTACAATGAGGTATCACCTCACACCTGTTAGAATGGGCATCATCAGAAAATCTACAAACAACAAATGCTGGAGGGGCTGTGGAAAAAAGGAACTCTCTTTCACTATTGGTGGGAATGTAAATTGATACAGTCACTATGGAGAACAGTATGGAGGTTCCTTAAAAAACTAAAAATAGAATTATCATATGATCCAGCAATCCCACTACTGGGAATATACTCAGAGAAAACCATAAATCAAAAAGACACATTCACCACAATGTTCATTGCAGCACAATTTACAATAGTGAGGTAATAGAAGCAACCAAAATGTCCACAGACAGACGAATGCATAAAGATGTGGTACATATATAAAATGGAATATTACTCAACCATAAAAAGGAATGAATTGGGTCATTTGTAGAGACGTCGATGGATCTAGAGACTGTCATACAGAGTGAAGTCAGAAAGAGAAAAACAAATATTGTATATTAATGCATATATGTGGAGCCTAGAAAAGTGGTACAGATGAACTGGATTGCAGGGCAGAAATAGAGACACAGATGTAGAGAGCAAACGTATGGACACCAACTGGGGGAAAGCCATGGGGGGATGGTTGTGGGATGAATTGCGAGATTGGGATTCACATGTATACACTTACATGTATAAAAGAGATAACCAATAAGAAACTGCTGTGTAAAAAATGAATAAAATAAAATTCAGAAATTAAAAATAATTAAAAAAAAGAAAAAAGTTCTTCCCTTCAAATCGATGTATTTATATGAATGAATTATTTCCATGCTTATATCTATAAATACAAAAAAGAGGAATAAAATCCACCTTGAACCAAAAAAGAAAAAAAAAAAAACAGAACCCACCAGTTATACAGAGGAAAACCTTATCAGGGCACTTGCTCCAGTGGTAAACAATTCTGAAGTTCGTCAGACGTTGGGAAACATCTCCCATGCAGCCAGCAGCCCCCCACCCCTGCAAGGAGCGTCCTCATTGCAAAGCTGAGGGACCATGCCGAGGCGTCTGTGAGTAAACGTGAGCTGAGCCCCAGGCCAGCTGCTGCTGAACTGTTCCCAACCTTCCCAGGTAAAACACCTGAATGTGTGCAAGGACTTGAAAGCCTAGAGGAAGGGCTGTGGAGCCCCACCAGCGACAGCACACAGGCCAAGTTGGTGCCTGCAGGTCAACCAGGATGGTCCCGGACACAGGTGCACTTCTGGAAGCTTTCCATTTCCCTGCCTGAGATACCCTTCCTGTTCCAGCCCCCAGTGCTTTTTTCCTTCCTCACCTCTGCTTGGGGAGAAATTCCAGTGGCAGGTATGGATGACACATCCTCTTCTTTAAGAGGTGGCAGCCTGGCAACCCCTGCAGAAAGTCCAGCAGAACCCCACTCACACTGGGCCACCCACAGAGCCGTGGCCCCTCACTCCCTCCCACCAGCCGAGCCCCAAGACTGCTGACGGGGCAGAGAATATGGCATGAGGCACAGCTGCAGGGGATCTTGCTGCCTGGAGGAATGTTTATATTGACCTCAAACCAGGCACACCTGGGGAGGGCAGGCCTTCAGCGTCAGGCTGCCCAGGTCAGCCAATTCTCTCCCCTCAGGGGCTCACAGTTGCAGAAAATGGACCTTGCTGAACCTTCCAGGTCCAAGGAACAGGTGTGGCGTCCTGATAGTCAGGATAGACAAGGGGTTGCAGCTCTGGCTTGTTTTCTAATCATTTTATCTGGCCCATGAGTGGGAGACAAATTCAAGAAGACCCTTTCCTAATGAGAGGAACCCAGGAGTCAGGGAGAGCAGGGGTGGTGGGTGGAGACAGAGGCCTGGTGCCCCGGCTGCAGTGGAAGTCTCTGGAAGACCAGGCAGAGGGAGGCTGCACAGAGTAATGCCCAGGGTCACAGACCTGTCAGAGCTGCTGTTTGTTATTTCAAGTCCTGCTCTGAGGTGCTCTGTGTCAGCTCTGACCGACAGGTGAGCTGCGGGTGCTCTGCAGTGAGGGCTATGTGCATGGATCCTGTTTGCCCAGGCTTGCTGGGTGCCTGCCCAGGTGAGCTCCATATCCTGGGAGGGGCCTGACTACGAGAGACCCGTGGGCTACTGGGTACCTGGTAAAGGACGTCAGGACTGTCTGTGAAGCCACCGACGATATACATCCAGTAGTTCCTAATTCCTACACCCTGATGGTAATTCTACCATCCACAAGGACATGGTATTCTGTATTACAGTTAGATGATGCCTTCTTCTGTATTCCATTAGTCCCAGAGTCACAAGAAATTATGGCTTGTGATTGGCAAGACTGAACATACAATGAAGACAATACTGCTGGGGCCGGCCTGCGCCAAGGGCTCAAAAATTCCCACACCACCTTTGGGGAAACTTAACTAAAACATAAAAGATCTACCTCTGGAGAAGGGAACCCTCCTTCAATATGCAGACAACATTCTGATCACCAGCCCTACTAAGGAGGCCTCTGAACCACCTAGCCAATAAAGGATAGAAGGTATCCAAGAAAAGGCTCAAATATCACAGACTAAGGTGACCTGCCTGGGCTTCATTCTCAGAGAAAGCTGGAGAAGCCCATCCCAGGAAAGGGAAGAAGCCATTTGCAGACTTACCCCTTCTAAAACTAGAAGACAGCTTAGGGGTTCCTGGGGAGGTCGGGGTTTGCCACATCTGGATCCCAAACTACAGTCTAATAGCTGGGCCTCTATATGAAACTTTGAAAGGAAAAGATGATGATCCTTTTGAATAGAATCTAGAAGTGGTCTTTCAAGAATGGAAAGAGCAATTAATTCAGATCCTTGTCCTGGACCTCCCTAATTTAGCTAAACCCTTTGACCTTTACATTCCTGGTAGAAGGTGAACTGCCCTTGGAGTATTAGTGCAAAAACTGGGACCACTTGAACTGGAACAACTCAAGTATTCCATCCAGGTAGGAGAAGCTACGGTCACCAATGGCTTGGTTAACCACCCCATCTGGCCATGATACTGGGAGTATCTAAAATCCAAACTTAGAGGAACATATGAATAGTAAAGAAAACTGACCAATATCTCTCAGGAGCATCAATGCAAAAATCCTCAACAAAATATTAACAAATCGAATTCAACAATATTTTGAGAGAATTTTATATCATGAATGAGAGGGAATAATCCCAGGTATGCAAGGCTGGTTCAATATTCTAAAATCAAATAATTATATCCATCATATCAACACCCTAAAGACAATCATTAGCATATCAATAGATTCAGAAGACCTTGGAAAAAATCTAACACCCATTCTTCATAAAAACTCTCAGTTAAAGAAGTAGACTGGAGCTTTCTCAAATTGATAACAAAGATCTACAGGAAAGTTTTATCTTACATCATGATTAATGGTCAAAAACATGAAGCTTTTCCACTAAGTTCAGGTAAAAGCAAGGATGTTCCCTTTCATGACTCCTTTTCCATATTTTACTCCAAGTTCTTGCTAATGCAATAAGGCACTAAAATAAATAAAACAAATACAGATTGGGTAGAAAAAAATGAAAGCAGCCTAAATAAAATGTCGACCAATATACTTTATGGACACCTCACCAAAGAAAACAGACACTATGCATATAAGTATACAGAAGAGTAATTCAGATTACATGCTGCCATCAAAAAGCAAATTAACAATACATTTGCATATGACTTTAGCCATTAGAATGGCTAAAATGTTAACAATGACAAGAACAAATTCTGTAGGGGATGTGGAACAATAGGAAATGTCATTTGTTATTGGTGGAAATGAAAAATAATACAGCTACTTTGGTAGTCTGATTGACACTTGCTATAATATTGAACATTCCCTTACTCTACAATCCGGCAAGTGTTCTCATGGATATTTACTGAAAGTAGTTTAAAACATACTTCAGACGAAAACCTGCATATGGATATTTACAGCACCTAATTCAATATTGCCAAAATGTGAATGAAACTAAGGTGTCCTCCAATAGGTGAATGAAATGATATAGTATTAATATATTCTGGGAATGGGATAATATTGAGCACTAAAAAAGTAAGCTATCAAGCCATAAAAATATGTGGGAATTCTTTTTTTCTTTTGAAATCTAGGCGATTTGCTTTATTTTGTAATTTAAATTTTCTTGGAGTATAGTTGATTTACAATGTTGTGTTCATTTCAACTGCACAGCAAGTGATTCAGTTACACATATGCATATATTCATTCTTTTTCAGATTCTTTTCTGATAAAGGAATCCCAGAATATTGAATAGAGTTCCCTGTGCTATACAGTAGGTCCTTGTTGCTTATCTATGTTATATATAGTAGTATTCATGTTTCCCCCAAGTTCCTGATTTATCCCTGCCCCCCACCTTTCCCCTTTGGTAACCATAAGTTTTTGTTCCAATTCTGTGAGTCTGCCTCTGTTTTGTAAGTTAGTTCATTTGTATCAATTTTTAGGTTCCACCTAGAAGTGATATCATACAATATTTGTCTTACTGTGTCTGACTTACTTTACTTAGTATAATCATCTCTAGGTCCATCCATGTTACTGCAATTGGCATTATTTTCTTCTATTTTATGGCTGTCATATTCCATTATATATATGTATCACATATTCTTTACCTATATTCATATGTTGATGGACATTTTGGTTGCTTCCACGTCTTCGCTATTGTAGAGTGTTGCAATGAACATTGGGGAAGATGTGTCTTTTCGATTTATGCTTTCCTCCAGATATGCACACAGGAGTGAACTTGCTGGATCATCTGGTATCTCTATTTTATTTTATTTCATTTCATTTCAATTTCAATTTTTTTGGAGTAGAGTTGATTTACGATGTTGTGTTACTTTCTGCTGTACAGCAGAGTGAAGCAGTTATACATATATCCAATCCTTTTTGGATTCCTTTCCCATACAGGTCATTACAGAGTATTGGGTAGAGTTCCCTGTGCTATACAGTAGGCCCTTATTTGTTATCTCTTTTATATATAGTGGTGTGTATATGTCATTCCCAATTTCCAGTTTTTCCCTCCCACCCCTTAATTTGGTAATCTCCATTCTGTGCCCCATAGTGGCTGTTACCAATTGGCATTGCCCCCAGTAACATAGTATTGGTGGTGCAGTGGTTAAGAATCTGCCTGCCAGTGCAGGGGACACAGGCTTAAGCCCTGGCCCAGGAAGATCCCACATGCTGCAGAGCAACTAAGCCTGTGTGCCACAACTACTGAGTCTGTGCTCTAGAGCCCACGAGCCACAACTACTGAGCTCACGTGCCACAACTACTGAAGCCTGTGTGCCTATAGCCTGTGCTCCACAACAAGAGAAGCCACTGCACACAGAAGGCTGCATACCACAATGATGAGTAAACCTGCTTGCTGCAACTATAGAAAATCCGCATGCAGCAACAAAGACCCAACGCAGATTAAAATAATAATAAGTAGTAGGTTTCTCTTTTTGCCACACCCTCTGAAGCATTTCTTGTTTCTAGACATTGTGAGGATGGCTATTCTGAGTGGTTCCAGGTGATAATTCTTTGTACATCTGATTTGCATTTGTCTAACATAAAGCAATGGTGAGCATCTTGATATGTGCTTTTTTTTGAACAGTGTGAGTAAAATTTACCCCCTGAAAAAGGGTTATTGAAAGGTTGCCTTGTTTTGAAGTCTATTTCGAATACCTACCCCAAGATATTTCTTGAGGGCTGTTGTCATTTACAGCTCCCCAGGCATTGTAAATATGAAATGCCTATAAGGTCCAGTTTTAGAATTGTTGTTATGGGAAAAACAGAAGGTGGCAGGATTTCTACTGTCCCTCTCTGGTTACTGACACAACCTTAGATGTAGGGAAAGTCCTGTTCCTGGGTTTTAAATTAGAGTAGAATGTGCCTGACCAAACATGTAAGGGCTTCTGTCCCATTCATTCTTCCCCCTTACCCTTCATCCCCCGAACAAGTATAAACCCCTGCAAAATCACCTGTTGAGAGTGCTGTCTTGTAGAGTGGGATGACCCTAACGAAGGAGTTGGGAGGTCAGAACCCAAACACCAGGATATATTGAGACCAGGTGATTTTCAAAATGTCATCCAGCCCAGAGAGTCCACCATCCTTTAGGAGTCAGAGGGTTGATTTAGTAATATGAGGACACACTTAGATCTGGAGATTGTGATCCCATGCAGAGGGGACCAGGTACTACATGTTCAAGGGATCAAATTAGCTGGCATATCCTCCCGAGGTCCTCAGGCCCACAACAGTCCAGGCTTGGGACCAAATTGTGTCTGTGTCCAGGGATGTGACACTAGCACATTAACTGAGACTAAAAGAATTTAGTGATCATTTTTCTTTTCTATAATTCAAATTTAAATTTATAATGGGGTATAGTTGATTTACCATGTTGTGTTCATTTTTGATATACACCAACATGATTCACTTATACAGAGATGACTATATATTCTTTCTGGAATTATTTTCCCATGGAGGTTACTAAAGGGTGTTGAGAAGAGTTCCAAGTGCTCTACAGCAGGTCCATGTTGATTACAAGTTTCCTGTCTGTAAATATATATATATATATTAACTCCAACCTCATGATTTATGCCTCCAACATATCTTTCCAGTTTGGTAACCATAAGTTTGTGTTCTAAGTCTGGGACTCTGTTTCTGTGTTGTAAGGTAGTACCTTTGTATCAATTGTTAGATTCCACTGATAAGTAATATCATATGATATTTATCATTGTCTGATTTATGACACTTAGTATAAATGTATCTATGTCCTTCCAAGTGGCTGCAAATGACCTTATTCCATTCATTTCATGGCTGATTAATATTCCATTGTACATATCTACCATAATTTCTTCATCCAGTTTTCCTTCCAAGGACGTTTATGTAGCTTCCAAGTAGAGGCTCTTGTAAACAGGGCTGCATAAATTTTGGAATGCCTGAGTCCTGTCAATTTACATTTTTTCCAAGATACAGGCCCAGGAGTGGAAGCGCCATATGCTCTGAAGCTCTGTTTTTGAGGCTTTTAAGGAATCACTACCCACTTCTCCACAGTGGCTGTTAGCAATTTACATTCCCACCATCAGCTTGTCAGGGTCCCCTTTTCTCGACGCCCTGTCCTGCATTTCAGGTTTTACACTTTATGAGCTTGGCCATTCTGACTGGTGCAAAGTGATACATCTTTGTAGTATTAATTTACATTGCCCGCCTGTTTTGTTGGCCAAAAATGGAGTAAGGGTTTTTCCTGAATATATTAAGGAATAATGCATACGGCCTTTTTTGGCAAACTGCATCATTGGCGATGTTCAGCAGCTTTGCATGTGCTTTAATGGCGAGTGCAAACTACCTCTTGAAATCCCTTTCCTGAAATTCTGCCTTACTTACAAGGCCTTTACAAATGCTTGGCTCAAGAAATGACTCCATTAGAGGTGTCAATTACAACCCTGCATGTTTGTGAATTGCAGTGCCCCTGAGCACCAGTTTTCAACTTGTTGTTTAGGGAAGCAGCCACAAAGGGGCAAGATTTCTACAGACCCATTCCGGTTACTGGGGCACCTGAAGGATAGGGAAATTCTTCTTCCAGATTAGGAAACTAGAGTGGCATATGCCTGTCCAAACATTTAATGCTTGTGTCTCATTCCATCCCCCCATTCCCCTTCTTCACACGGAAAATTCCATCCTGTGCAAAACTGGCTCTTGAGTGTGCTGTCTTCCCAAAGTGGGGAGACTCTAAGGAAAGGAGCTGGGGAACCCGAATAACAGAAGAAGTGGAGATGAGGTGACTTTCTCAAATTCTTCCCGAACAGATGGTGTACCATCCTCTGGATGTCCCATTCATGTTTTAGCTATAGGAAGGGTCCCCTGCACCTAGAGATATGGGACCCATGGAATGGGGGCCAGGCAATATTACTCTAAAAGTGCTGCATTTGCTGTCCCATCCTCACCAAGCCTCTCAGAACCACGAGTGTAGAACCTTACGTCACATCCAGCTGTGTGTCTACATGTGTTCAGTCCAGGTTGCATCACAGCCCTTGAAAAAATTTTGTAAGAATTTCTCTCTCTCTCACTGTCTTTTTTTTTCTTCTTGTTATTTAATTTTATAATGGGGTATAGCTGATTTTCAATACTGTCTTTCTTCCTACTCTACATCTAACCACTTGATTCACTTAAAGAGAGACATCAATAAAATTTTTACAGATTCTTACCAGTCGTATATATCCTTTTCTGGTGACAAGAGTGTGCTGAGTCCAACTCTTTGAGATATACAGTAGATCCTGTCGATTACCTATTTTGTTTATGGAACTGTATCTATGCTAATTTAAACCTCCTCGCTTATGCATCATCCCACCATTCTCCTTTAGCAGCCATAAGTGTGTTTTCTAAATGTGTGACTCTGTTTCTATTTTGTAATTGAGTTCATGTGTAGCCATTTTTAGATACCATCTATAAGTGATACCTTATGATAAGTCTCTTTTTATGTCTGACTTATGTCACATAGAATGATCATAACTCAGACTCCACGAGTTGCTGCAACTGGCCTTATTTCACTGATTTAATTGCTCAGTAATATCCCATTGTACATAAGTATCACATCTTCTTTATCCATTTTTTACTTCCAAGGACATGTAAGTTGTACCCAAGTCATTTTTAAACAGAGTAACACTAAACGTAGCGGTGCCTGTGTCCTGTTGATTTTTGGTTTTCCCAAGATATATGCCCAAGAGTGGAAGTGCCGTATGCTCTGTAGCTCTGCATTTTAGATGTTTTGGAAACACCATACACTTCTCCAGAGTGGCCTTGGCTATTTACATCCCCCCTATCAACCTAATAAGGCTCCCTTTTCTCCATGGTCTGTGTTGCATTTCTGGTTTTAAACTTTTCCAGGATGGCACTTTTGACGAATGTGAAGTGAGACTTCTTTGTAGTGCTGATTTGCATTCACGCTTGTTTGTATGGCCAAAAAGAGTGTATGCGTTTTTCCTGAATATATTTATTTTTGTGATGGAGTTTAGCTGATTTCCACTGCTGTGTTTATGCCACATTACACCCACTTGATTCACATACAAAGAGATATCAATAAATACTTTTTAAGATTTTTAATAGTCAGATATATTCCTCGGCAGTGAATAGGGTGTGTTGAGTCCAGTTCATAGAGCAATGAGTAGGTCTTCACTATTACATATTTGGTTTATGGAATGATATCTGTGTTAATTTCAAACTCTATTTTTATGCATCACCCCACCTCACCTTTCCCCTTAAGCAGGCATAAGTGTGTTTTCTAAATGTGTGACTCTGTTCTGTTTTGTAATTCAGTTCATGTGTAGTCATGTTTACATTCCCTCTATAAGTGATATCTCATGATAAGTTTCTTTTTCTGTGTGACTTATTTCACTTAGAATCATCGTACCTAAATCCACTTATTATGCTGCTACTAGCCTTATGACTTCATGGCTGAGGGATATTCCATTGTACATAAGTACCACAACCTCTTTATCCATTTTTCTCTTTCCTGGGATATATAAGGTATACTGAAGTCGAGGTTCTTATAAACAAAGCAGCCCTAAATTTTGGGGTGCCTAAATCCTGTCGATTTTTTATTTTCTAAAGATATACACCCATGAGTGGAAGTGCCCTATACTCTGTAGCTCTGTGTTTTTAGATGTTTTAGGAAACACCATACACTACGCCAGAGTGGCTCTTGGCAATTTACATTCCACCCATCAGTGTAACAAGGCTCCCTTTTCTCCATGGCCTGTCCTGCATTTCTGGTTTTTACATTTTTTCAGGATGGCCTTTTGAAACATGCAAAGTGAGACTTAGTTTCTGTGCTGATGTGCAGTGCCCATTTGTTTGGTTGGCCAAAAAGGGGGCATATGCCTTTTTTCCTGAATATATTCAGGAGAAAACGCATACGCCCTTTTAGGCCAACTGCATCATTGTTGACGTTCTGCTGCTTTTCATGTGATTTAAAGGATAGTCCAATCTACCTCTTGAAAACTGTTTCCTGCAATTCTGATTTGCTTTCAAATCCTCTTCGTTGCCTTACCTCAATATATTTTTGGATGATAGTTATCATTTATAACCCTTCAGGTTTGTGAATTGCAGTGCTGCTGAGCTCCATTTTTCAAATCGCCTTTTTGGAAGATGGCTGCAAAACAGCAGGATTGCTTCAGGCCCTATGCTGGTTCCGGAGGGAGGGCTGAACCTTTGTTTAATTCTTCTTCCTGATGGGAAATTAGACTGACATGTGCAGGTCGAAACACCTACAGCTAGTCTGTCATTGGTTCCCCCTCTTCCCGTTCATCCAGCACACTAATTGCAGACTGTGCAAAACAGGAGGTTAAAGGCGCTGACTCTCCAAGTGGGGAGATTATTAGTAAAGCAGTTGGAATGGCAAACCCGAGCACCAGGATGAAAAATGAGGTGCGTTGTAGAAACCATTCCCGATCACACGGTGTACCATTCTCTGGGTTTCCATGCATGTTGTAGCTGTAGGAATTTTCCCTTGAACCTGGAGAGTTGGAACCCATGGAATGGGTAGCAGGCAGTTTTTCTTTAAAGTGTCTGTATTTGCTCACCCAACCTCACCAATTCTTCTCAGCCCCAAGAGTGTCCAGTCTTATGTCTCATCCAGCTGTGTGTGTAGATGTGGTCAATCCACGATGCATCACAGCTCCTGAACGAATTTTGTAAGATGTTCTCTCTCTTTCACTATCTTTCTGTTTTGTGTTTGAAATTTATTCTTATAATGTGGTTTAGCTGATTTCACTGCTGTGTTTATGCAGATTTACACACCCATGATTCACTTACAGACAGATATCAATATATAGGTTTTAAGATTCTTACTAGTCAGATATCATCTTCTTCAGTGAGTAGGGCGTGTTGAGTCCACTTCACTGAGCAAGGGGTAGGTCTTGTCTATTAAATATTTGTTTTATGGAACAGTATTTGTGCTAATTTCAAACTCTTGGGTTATGCATCACCGCACCTCACCTTTTCACTTAAACAGGCATAAGTGTGCTTTCTAAATGTGAGACTCTGTTCTGTTTTATAATTCAGTTCATGTGTAGAGATGTTTACATTCCCTCCATAAGTGATATCTTATGATAAGTTTCTTTTTCTGTGTGAATTATTTCACTTAGGATCATCATACCTAAATCCACTCATTATGCTGCTACTGGCCTTATGACATTGATTTCATGGCTGAGCAATATTCCATTGTACATAAGTACCACAACGTCTTTATCCATTTTTCTCTTTTCTGGGATATTAAGGTGTACCAAAGTCGAGATTTTTGAAAACAGAGCAGCCCTAAACTTTGAGGTGGCTGTGTCTTGTTGCTTTAAAGTTTTCCTAAGATATATGCACATGAGTGGAAGTGCCCTATGCTCTGTTTCTCTGTTTTATAGATGTTTCAGGAAACACCATACACTTCTCTAGAGTGGCTGTTGGCAATTAACATCCCACACATCAAGGTAACAAGGCTCCCTGTTCTCTATGGTTTGTACTGCCTCTCTGGTTTTTACACTGTTTTCAGATGGCCCTTTGGACCGGTGGGAAGTGAGACTTTGCTGTAGTGCAGATTTGAATTGCCCGCTTGCTTGGTTGGCCAAAAAGTTCATATGCGTTTTTTCTTGAATATATTCAGGAAAAAACGCATATGCCCTTTTTGGCCAACTGCATCATTGTCGAAGTTCTGCCGCTTTTCATGTTCTTTAAAGGAGACTCCAATCTACCTCTTGAAAGCTGTTTCCTGCAATTCTGCCTTGGTTTCAAATCCTCTTCTTTGCCTTAGCTGAATATATTTTTCGATGATAGTTGTCGTTTATAACTCTGCAGGTTTGTGAATTGCAGTGCCCCTGAGCTCCATTTTTCAACTTGCATATTTGTGAGCTGGCCACAAAACTGCAGGATTGTTTCAGGCCCTATTCTGGTTCTGGGGCAGGAGGCTGAGCCCTTGTTTTATTCTTCTACCTGATGGGAATTTATAGTGATATGTGCCCATCCAAACACCTACAACTATTCTCTCATTGGTTTCATTGGTTACCCCTCATCCCGTTCAACTCCGCACTATTTGCAGACTGTGAAAACAGGAGGGTAAAGGCACAGACTGTTCAAGTGGGGAGATTGTTAGTAAAGCGGCTGGAATGGTGAACCCGAGCATCAGGACCGGAAAAATAAGGTGCATTTTAGAAACCATTCCCGATCATATGGTGTACCATCCTCTGGGTTTCCCATGCATGTGTTAGATGTAGGAAGATTCCCTTAAACCTGGAGAGTTGGGACCTATGGAATGGGTAGCACGCAGTATTGCTTTAAAGGGTCTGCATTTGCTCACCCAACCTCACGAATCCTCTCAGCCCCAAGTGTCCAAACTTATGTCTCATCCAGCTGTGCATATAGATATGGTCATTCCAAGGTGCATCAAAGCCGCTGAACGAATTTTGTAAGAATTTCTCTCTCTTTCACTGTCTTTGTGGGTTTTTTTTGAAATTTATTTTTATAATGGGGTTTAGCTGATTTTCACTGCTGTGTTTATGCCACTCTACACACACTTGATTCCCTTATGGAGACATATCAATACATAGATTTTAACATTCTTACTTGTCAAATATATTCCGCTGCAGTGCATACAGGGTGTTGAGTCCAGTTCATTGAGCAAAGAGGAGGTCTTGTCTATTACATATTTGGTTTATGGAAAGGTATCTGTGCTAATTTCAAACTCTGGTTTTATGCATTACCCCACCTCACATTTCCTCTTAAGCAGGCATAAGTGCATTTTCTAAATGTGTGACTCTGTTCTGTTTTGTAATTCAGATCAGGTATAGCCATGTTTACATTCCCTCTATTAGTGATATCTTAGGATAAGTTTCTTCTTCTGTGTTAATTATTTCACTTAGAATCACCGTACCTAAATCCACTCATTATGCTGCTACTGGCCTTATGACATTAATTTTATGGCTGAATGATACTCCATTGTACATAAGTACCAAAACTTCTTTATCCATTTTTCTCTTTCCTGGGATATTTAAGGTGTACCAAAGTGGAGGTTTTTGTAAACAGAGCAGCCCTAAACATTGGGGTGGCTGTGTCTTTTTCATTTTTATATTTCTCAAGATGTATGCCCATGAGTTGATGTGTGCTATGCTCTGTTGATATGTTTTACGTGTCTCAGGAAACACCATAAACATCTCCAGAATGGCTGTTCGCAATTTACATCTTGCCCATCAGGGTAACAATGCTCCCTGTTCTCCATGGCCTGTCCTGCCTCTCTGGTTTTTTCAATGTTTTGGTTGGCCCTTTGGACTGGTGGGAAGAGAGACTTCTTTGTTGTGCAGATTTGCATTGCCCGCTTGCTTCATTGGCCAAAAAGGGCGTATGCATTTTTCCCTGAATATATTCAGGAAAAAACGCATACGCCCTTTTTGGCCAAGTGCATCATTGTCGAAGTTCTGCCACTTTTCAAGTGCTTTAAAGGAGACTCCAATGTACCTGTTGAAACCTGTTTCCTGCAATTCTGCCTTGGTTTCAAATCCTCTTCTTTGCCTTACCTGAATATATATTTTGACGAAAGTTTTCCTTTGCAACTCTGCAGGTTTGTTAATTGCAGTGTCCCTGAGCTCCATTTTTCAACTCACGTTTTTGTGAGCTGGCCGCAAAACCGCAGGATTGCTTCAGGCCCTATTCTGGTTCTGGGGCGGCACTCTGGGCCTTTGGTTAATTCTTCCTCCTGATGGGAAACTAGAGTGACATGTGCCTGTCCAAACACCTACAGCTATTCTCTCATTGGTTCCCCCTTATCCCGTTCATCCTCCACACTAATTGCAGACTCTGAGAAACAGGAGGTTAAAGGCTCTGACTCTCCAAATGGGGAGATTGTTAGTAAAGTGGCTGAAGTGGCGAACCCGAGCACCAGGAGAAGAAAAATGAGGTGCGTTTTAGAAACCATTCCCGATCACATGGTGTACCATCCTCTGGGTTTCCCATGCATGTGTTAGCTGTAGGAAGATTCCCTTAAACCTGAAAAGTTGGGGCCCATGGAATGGGTAGCACACAGTATTGCTTTAAAGGGTCTGCATTTGCTCACCCAACCTCACCAATCCTCTCAGCCCCAGTGTCCAGCCTTATGTCTCATTCAGCTGTGGGTGTAGATAAGGTCAATTCAGGGTGCATCACAGCCCTTGAACGAATTTTGTAAGAATTTCTCTCTCTTTCACTCTTTTCGTGTTTTTCTTGATATTTAAATTTTATTTTTATAATGGGGTTTAGCTGATTTTCACTGCAGTGTTTATGCTGCTCTACACATACTTGATTCCCTTACGGAGACATATCAATACACAGCTTTTAAGATTCTTACTAGGCAGCTATATTCCTCTGCAGTGCATAGGGAGTGTTGAGTCCAGTTCATTGAGCAAAGTGTAGGTCTTTTCTATTACATATTTGGTTTATGGAACGGTATTTGTGCTAATTTCGAACTCTGGTTTTATGCAGCACCCCACCTCACATTTCCCCTGAAACAGGCATAAGCCCGCCTACATATCAATACATAGGTTTTAAGATTCTTACTAGTCAGATATATTCTTCTTTGGTGAAGAGGGGGTGTTGAGTCTAGTTCATTGAGCAAGGAGTAGGTCTTGCCTATTACATATTTGATGCATATAACGGTATCTGTGCTAATTTCAAACTCTTGTGTTATGCATAACCCCATCTCACCTTTCTGCTTAAGCAGGCATAGGTGTGTTTTCTAAATGTGTGACTCTGCTTTGTTTTGTAATTTAGTTCATGTGTAGCGATGTTTACATTCCTTCTTAAAGTGATATCTTATGATAAGTTTCTTTTTCTGTGTGACTTATTTCACTTAGAATCATTGGAGTAAATCCACTCATTATGTTGCTGCTGGCCTTATGACATTGATTTCATGGCTGAGTGATATTCCATTGTACATAAGTACCACAACTTCTTTACCCATTGTTTTCTTTCCTGGGATATTTAAGGTCAACTGAAATCGAGGTTCTTGTAAACACAGCAGCCCTAAATTTTGGGTTGCTTTTGTCTTGTTGATTTTTAGTCTTCCCAAGATATTAGGCCATGAGTGGAAGTGCCCTATGCTCTGTCGCTCTGTTTTTTAAATGTTTCTGGAAACAACATCCACTTTTACAGAGTGGTTCTCAGTAATTTACACCACACACATCCCCATAATAAGGCTCCCTGTTCTCTATGGCCTGTCCTGCATTTCGGTTTTTACACTTTTTTCAGATGGCCCTTTTGACTGGTGGTAAGTGAGACTTCTTTGTTGTGCGAATTTGCATTGCCCGCCTGCTTGGATGGCCAAAAGGGACATATGCGTTTTTTCCTGAGTATATTCAGGGAAAAACGCATACGCCCTTTTTGGCCAACTGCATCATTGTTGAAGTTCTGACGCTTTTCATGTGCTTTAATAGCTAGACCAATCTACCTCTTGAAATCTGTTTCCTGAAATTCTGCCTTGCATTCAGAGCCTCATTGTTGTCTTACCTCAATATATTTTTGGTCGTTAGGTGTCATTTATAACTCTGCAGGTTTGTGAAGTGCACTGCCCATGAGCTCCATTTTTCAACTCGCTTTTTTTGTGAGCTGGCCGCAAAACCACAGGATTTCTTCAGGCCTATTCTCGTTTCAGGCCGGCAGGTTGAGCCTTTGGTTAATTCTTCTTCCCAATGGGAAATTTGACTGACATATGCCTGTCAAAACACCCACAGCTGGTGTCTCATAGTTTTCCCCTCTTCCCGTTCATCCTCTGCACAAATTGCAAACTGCGAAACAGGAGGTTAAAGGCACTGATTCTCCTAGTGGGGAGAAGTTTTAGTAAAGTGGCTGGAATGGCAAACCTGGACACCAGGAGATGAAAAAAGAGGTGCATTTTAGACACCTTTTCCGTCCACACGGTGTACAGTCCTCTGGGTTTCCCATGCATGTTTTACCTGTAGGCAGTTCCCTTGAACCTGCAGATTTGGGACCCATGCAATGGGTACCAGGCAGTATTACTTTAAAGGGTCTGCATTTCCTCACCCAACCTCACTAATTCTCTTAGCGCAATCAGTTTTCAGCCTTATGTCTCATCCTGCTGTGCGTCTATATGTGTTCAATCCATGTTGATTAACAGCCCCTGGGCAAAAGTTGTAAGAATTTTTCTGTCTCACTGTCTTTTTAAAAAATTTATTATTATATTCGTTACAGCTGATTTTCAATGGTCTGCTTCTTGCTGCTGTACATCCACTTGATTCACGTATAGAGAGACATCAATAAATTCTTCTTCGGATTCTTACCAGTCATATATATTCTTTTCCAGTGACTTGAGTGTGCTGAGTGCCGTTCTTTGAGGTACCATATAGGACTTTTCAATTATCAATTTGGTATTTGGAATGGTATATTTGCTAATTTCAGCCTCCTGGATAATGCCTCACCCCTCCTTACCTTTCTCCTTTAGCAGCCTTATGTGTGTTTTCTACATATTTGACTATGTTTATCTTTTGTAATTTATTTCATGTGTAGCCATTTTTGATTCCACATTTAAGTGGTATCTTATGATATGTGTCTTTTTCTTTTTGACTTATGTCACTTAGAATGATTGTATGTAACTCCTTTGGAGTTGTTGCAACTGGCCTTATTTCATTGATTTCTGGGCTGAGTAATATTCCACCCTGCATAAGTACCACATCTCTTTTATCCATTTTTTTTCCTTCCAGGGACATTTAGGTTATATCAAAGTCTTTTAAACAGAGAGGCAGTAAATGCTGGGGTGCCTGTGTCCTGTCGATTTTTGTTTTTCCCAAGATATACACCCATGAGTGCAAGTGCCCTATGCTCTGTAGCTCATTTTTCAGATGTTTTAGTAAACACAATACACTTCTCCAGAGTGGCCGTTGGCAATTTACATTTCCACTATCAGCCTCACAGGGCTCCCTTTTCTCCTCGCCCAGTCCTGCATTTTTGGTGTTCACACTTTATGAGGACGGCTCTTCTGACTGATGCGAAGTGATACCTTTTGTAGTATTGATTTCCAGTGCCCACCTGCTTGGTTGGCTAAAAAGGGCCTATGCCCTTTTCTTGAATATATTCAGAAAAAACGCATATGCCCTTTGTGGCCAACTGCATCGTTGGCGATGTTCAGCCCCTTTTCTTGTGCTTTAATGGTGAGTCCTTTCTACCTCTTCAAATCCCTTTCCTGCCATTCTCCCTTGCTTACAAGTCCTTTTTGGTGACTTACCTCAAAACATTTTTCAACGATAGATATTTTCAACTCTTTAGTTTCATGAATTTCAGTGCCCCTGAGTTCCATTTTTCAACTTGTGTTTTTGGGAAATGGCCACAAAACAGCAGGATTTTGTCAAGCCCTATTCTGTTTCCATGGGTAATCTTAGCATTTGGTCAATACGTCTTCCTGATTGGAAATTAGAGTGACATGTGCCTGTCTGAACACCTAGGACTTGTCTCTCATTGTTTCTCATCCTTCGGCTTCATCCTCTGGACAAATTCCAAACTGCGTGCAACAGGTTATAGGTTATTGCAAAATATTGATGGTGCTGACATCGCCAACTGGGGAGATTGTTAGGAAAGATGCTGGAGGGGTGAACCCTAGCACCAAGAGATGAGGAGATGAGATGCCTTTTCCAAACTCTTCCTGATCAAATGGTGTACCATCTCCTGGGTGTGACAGGCATGTTTTAGCAGTAGGAAGGGTCCCGTGCATGTAAGGAGAACACCAGTGATTTTTTCAAATCAGTGTCTCCCGGAACACCAAACTGGGGAATTTTTAAGCTACGGCTACACGTATGTTCATTAAGGGCCTTTGGAAGTAGGCAGAGTCCGAACTTTAGTTGATTGAAGTGTTCAAGTTCAGAAGCGCTCACCATCAGCTTCCCTTAGGTTACATTTTATCTGTCGTTGATAGATGATGTCGATAAAAATACCTATTCTTTTTCAGATTATTTCCCCTTATAGGTTATTGCAAAATATTGACTGTAGTTCCCTGTGCTATACAGTAGTTCCTTGTTGATGATCTATCTTATACATAGCAGTGTGTATGTGTTAATCCCACACTGTTAATTTATCCCTCCACCCACCTTTCCCCTTTGGTAATAATAAATTATAAGGTTTTATACTTCTCAGAAATGGGGGAGCTGAAAGAGAGGTAGCATTTTCAATGGAAAAGCATTCAAAACAAGATTGAAGCTTCGGCCAAGATTATTAGATGTACATCCTTGGGAAGAAATCACTTCATTTCTCTAATGTTGACCTGACAAATAAGACAAAACTCTTCACTGAAATTGCTTATAATAAAGTGATGGAAATAGCAAATGGAAGTGCTAGAAACATGTTATTTTACCAGAGCCTTAGAGCCTACTCTATGTTAATTACAGTTTGGCTCACATATCTGTTCATTGAAGTTACAATGTTCTCAATTTCTGTTACTGATACTCCAGAGTGGGCCCCAACAAGGTTCCGCCTGCCCAGTGTCATTGGAGCCAACGGATCGAGACTGAGTTTGGTTCAGAAGCAAAGGAAACTTTATATTTTGATCAGAGAATGGAGGGGTGAGAGCAAGAGCTCCTCCGTGGGCTGTGGGTCGGGCTGCTGTTTAGGGATCCCAGCAGCGTCAGTGGGAGGGAGGGGGCGGAGCTCTCGAGGGCCGGGTTGGCTGCAGCTCAGGCTCTATGTCGTGGAGTTGGCATGGGGTCCCACGAGCTGAGGTGTTGATCCAGCCATTCTGCGTTAGGAAATCGGGTCTGAAGTGCCGGGTGTGGGACCTCGGCATGCGGAACCCTAGAAGCACGTGAAATCAGACAAAGCACAAAGGAAAAAAGGTTAGACTTTATTTTATTGCCCAGATTCTACTTTTATCTCCCAGGAATTTTTCATGGGCTTTGCCGGTGACAAACCCCTCCTCTTCCTTTTGTCCCGTTCCTCATTCTTGGAGTGCTGAGGGTGCAGACCCCTCTTCTGTAACTGCTTCGTGCTGAGTTGGGAGTCCTCATACCTGGGGTGAGGGGCAGAACTTCTCCTCAGCAGCCACCAGGTGAGGTTGATTGTCCCCAGGCTTCCTGCCTCACTGCTCGTCTGCCTGAGCATCAGCATTGGAAGTGTTATAGATTCTAATGATCTTTAAGGGTCCAGGAAAATGATACTCAGAGATGCTGGGGGGGCCGGTTTTACCCCACCCCACATTTGTTCGGCCACCTTAGACTGAAGGTTTCTGCCAGCATAGATGCTCTGACCAGTAGTCTGTGTTGTCTTCAATTAGGCCCCTGAATTAACGTACAAACAGCATCAGGTGTCAGAGCCCTGCCTGCTCAACTCCCAGCCAGTCCAGGGTGGTGATCCAGGACCATGACGGCCACTGGGACAATGGCCTTTTGAAGTAGCCAGGAGTCCAGCCGGTCTTATTGGCCGCCATCACCACGGTGCCTGCAGGCTTTTCTATGGTGACAACATGATATACGGTTCCCCTGCCAAGCTTATTAGCTCCCGTCTGGATGCAGTAAGTCCTGCAAGCAGTAGTCTGCTCTCTTGGGGCACTCTCTTGTTGTTTTCTGAGAGAAGCTCCAGGTCAAGTGATGGTCACACGAGTCGTCATGGGGGCACGTTACCCCTGGTTGTCTCTCCGAAGGTTGGAGTTGGAGGGCCTCCTCACTCGAGGTCAGTGTGCCCACGGAGCGAACCCTGAAACTTCAGGGCATGGTGGGTGGTTAGGATCACCACGTGGGGTCCTTTTCCCTTAGGAGTAAGCTGGCCTTGCAGGCTGCTGATTTCCAGGTTTTTAGATACTCCCAGTCTCCTGGCCAGATGGGGCAGCAGGTTAATCCCTTGGTGACCATAGTTTATCCTACCTTGAGGGCATTCTTGCATTGTTCCATTTCAAGTGGTCCCAGTTTTGGCACTAATACTCCAAGGGCGATTCACCTTTCACCGGGAATGTAAAGGTCAATGGGTTTAGCTAAATTAGGCAGTTCCAGGACAAGGGTCTGAATTGACTGCTCTTTCCATTCTTGAAAGTTCACTTCTGGATTCTATACAAAAGGATCATCATCTTTTCCTTTCAGTGTTTCATATATAGGCCCAGCTATTAGACTGTAGTTAGAGATCCAGATGCAGCAAACCACGGCCTCCCCAGGAACCCCTAAGCTGTCTTCTAGTTTTAGAAGTGGTAAGGTTGCAAATGGTTTCTTCCATTTCCAGGGATGGGCTTCTCCGTCCTTCTGTGAGAATGAAGCCCAGGCAGGTCACCTTAGTCTGTAATATTTGAGCCTTTTACTTGGACACCTTCTATCCTTTATTGGCTATGTAGTTCAGAGGCCACCTTATTAGGGCTGGAAATCAGAATGTCATCTGCATATTGAAAGAGGGTTCCTTTTTCCAGAGGTACAACTTTTAGGTCTTTCCCCAAAGATGGTGTGGGAATTTTTGAACCCTTGGGGCAGGATGGCCTAACAGTAATGTTTTTGTTGTATGTTGAATCCTGTCACTCAGAAGCCAAAATTTCTTGTGACTCGGGGACTAATGGGATACAGAAGAAGGCATCATTGAAGTCTAATACAGCATACCATGTCCTTGTGGATGGTAGAATGACCAGCAGGGTGTAGGAATTAGGAACTACTGGATGTATATCCTTGGTGGCTTCACTGACTGTCATGACATCCATTACCAGGTCCCCAGCAGCTCACGGGGCTCTCATGGTCACGCCCCTCCCAGGATATGGAGCTCACATGGGCAGGTACCCAGCAGTCCATGGGGCTCTCATGGTCAGGTCCCTCCCAGGATATGGAACTTCTCTGGACAGGTACCCCGGCAGGGCTGGGCACACAGGAACCGTGCACATAGCCCTCATTGCAGAGCACTCCCAGCTCACCTGTCGCTCAGATCTGACACAGAGCACCTCAGAGCAGGACTTGAACTAACAAACAGCAGCTCTGACAGGTCTGTGACACTGGGCATCACTCTGTGCGGCCCCACTCTGCCTGGTCTTCAAGAGACTTCCACTGCAGCCGGGGCACCAGGCCTCTGTCTCCTCCCATCAGCCCTCCTCTCCCTGACTCCTGGGTTCCTCTCATTAGGAGCGGGTCTTCATGAAATTGTCTCCCACTCATGGGCTAGATAAAATGATTAGAAAACAAGGTGGAGCTGCAGCCCCTTGTCTATCCTGACTCTCAGGATCCCACACCTATTCCTTGGACCTGGCCAGTTCAGCAACGTCCAGTTTCTGCACTGTGAGCCTCTGAGGCGTGAGGATTGGCTGTCCTCAGGTGTGTCCTGAGGCCAGTCCTCCCCAGGTGTGCCTGGTGTGAGGTCAATATAAACACTGTTCCAGGCAGCAAGAGCTCCTGCAGCTGTGCCTGACGCCATATTCTCTGCCCCATCAGCAGTGTCGGAGCTGGGCTGGTGGGAGGGAGTGAGGGGTCACGGCTCTGTGTGTGGCCCGGTGTGAGTGGGGCTCTGCTGGACTTTCTGCAGGAGTTGCCAGGCTGCCACCTGCTAAAGAAGAGGATGTGTCACCCATACCTGCTGCTGGAATTTCTCCCCAGACAGAGGTGAGGAAGGAAAAAAGCAGCGGGGGCTGGGACAGGAGGGGTATCTCAGGCAGGGAACTGGAATGCTTCCAGAAGAGGGCCATGGCCAGCACCATCCTGGCTGGCCTGCTGACACCAAGTCGGCTGGCGTGCTGTCACTGGTGTGGCTCCATGGCCCTTCCTCTAGGCTTTCAAGTGCTTGTACCTATTCAGGTGTTTTACCTGAGAAGGGTGGGAACAGTTCAGCAGCAGCTGGCCTGGGGCTCAGCTCACGTCTACTCACAGATGCCTCGGCACGGTCCCCCAGCTTTGCAATGAGGATACTCCTTGCGGGGGTGGGGGTTGCTGGCTTCCCCTCCTCTGACCAACTTCAGAATCGTTTACCACTGGAGCCAGTGCCCTGATAAGGTTTTCCTCTGTTTAACTGGTGGTTTCTGGGTTGTGTTTCTTTTTTCCTTTTTTGGTTCAAGGTAGGTTTTATTCCTCTTCTTCGTATTTATAGATATAAGCATGGAAATAATTCACTCATATAAATACATCTATGGGAAGGGAAGAACTTTGTTTTCTGTTTTATTATTTTATTTCATTTTTAAATTTTATTTTTTTTATACAGCTCGTTCTTATTGGTTATCTATTTTATACATATAAATGTATACATGTCAATCCCAATCTCCCAACTCATCCCCCCACCACCCCACCACAGCTTTCCTCCTTGGTGTCCGTACGTTTGTTCTCTACATCTGTGTCTCTATTTCTGCAAACCAGTTCAGCTGTACCAGTTGTCTAGGTTCCACATATATGCATTAATATACAGTATTTCTTTTTCTCTTTCTGACTTACTTCACTCTGTATGACAGTCTCTAGATCTTTCGACGTCTCTACAAACGACCCAATTTCATTCCTTTTTTTGTCTGAGTAATATTACATTTTATATATGTACCACATCTTTATCCATTTGTCTGTCTGTGGGCATTTATGTTGCTTCCATTACCAGGCTATTGTAAATAGTGCTGCAATAAACATAGTGGTAAATGTGTCTTTTTGATTTATGGTTTTCTCTGGTTATATGCCTAGTAGTGGGATTGCTGTATCATATGGTAATTCCATTTTTAGGTTTTTAGGGAACCTCCATACTGTTCTCCATAGTGACTGTATCAATTTATATTCCCACCAATAGTGGAAGAGGGTTCCTGTTCTCCACACCCTCTCCAGCATTTGTTGTTTGTAGATTTTCTGATCATGCCCATTCTAACAGGTGTGAGGTGATATGTCATTGTAGTTTTGATTTACATTTCTCTAATAATTAGTGATGTTGAGCAGCTTTTCATGTGCGTCTTGGCCATCTCTATGTCTTCTTAGAAGAAATGTCTATTTAGATCTTCTGCTTGTTTTTGCATTGGGTTGTTTTTTTTTTAATATTGAGCTGCATGAGCTGTTTATATATATTGGAGATTAAACTTTTGTCCATTGATTCATTTGCAAATATTTTCGCCTATTCTGAGGGTTGTCTTTTGGTCTTGTTTGTAGTTTCCTTTGCTTTGCAAAAGCTTTTACGTTTCATTAGATCCCATTTGTTTAGTTTTCTTATTTATTGCTTTACTCTAGGAAGTGGATCAAAACAGATGTTGCTATGATTTATGTCAGAGTATTCTTCCTGTTTTCCTCTAAGAGTTTTATACTGTCTGGTCTTACATTAAGGTCTGTAATCCATTTTGAATTTATTTTTGTGTATGGCATTAGGGAGTGTTCTAATTTCATTCTTTTACATGTAGCTGTCCATTTTTCCCAGAACCACTGATTGAAGGTCTGTCTTTACTCCGTTGTAAAGTCTTGTCTCCTTTCTCATAGGTTAGTTGACCATAGGTGTGTAGGTTTATCTCTGGACTTTCTTCTTTTTTTCCTTTTACACCTTTATTGGAGTATAATGGCTTTACAATGGAGTGTTAGTTTCTGCTGTATAACAAAGTGAATCAGCTATACATATACATATATCACCATATCCCCTCCCTCTTGCATCTCCCCCCCCACCCTCTGTATCCCACCCCTTTAGGTGGTCACAAAGCACCGAGCTGATCTCCCTGTGCTATGTGGCTGCTTCGCAGTAGCTATTGATGTTACATTTGGTAATGTATATATGTCCGTGCCTCTCTCTCACTTTGTCCCAGCTTACACTTCCCCCTCCCTGTGTCCTCAAGTCCTTTATCTATATCTGTGTCCTTAATCCTATCCTGCCCCTAGGTTTTTCATAAACATTTTTTTCCTTTAGATTCCATATATCTCTGTTAGCATACGGGATTTGTTTTTCTCTTTCTGACTTACTTCACTGTGTAGGACTGACTCTAAATCCATCCACCTCACTACAAATATCTCAGTTTTGTTTCTTTTCATGGTTGAGGAATATTCCATTTTATATATGGGTTAGATCTTCTTTATCCATTCATCTTTCAATGGACACTTAGGTTGCTTCCATGTCCTGGCTATTGTAAATAGAGCTGCAATGAACATTGTTGTACATAACTCTTTTTGAATTATGGTTTTCTCAGTGTAAATGCCCAGTACTTGGATTGACGTGTTGTATGGTACTTCTATTTTAGTTTTTTAAGGAACCTCCATACTGTTCTCCCGAGTGGCTATATCAATTTACATTCCCACCAACAGTGCAAGAGTGTTCCCTTTTCTCCAATAAATGCCTCTCCAGCATTTATTGTTTGTAGATTTTTTGATGATTGCCATTCTGACTGCTGTGAGGTGATAAATCATTGTAGCTTTGATTTGCATTTCTCTAATGATTAGTGATGTTCAGCATCCTTTCATGTTTTTGTTGGCAATCTGTATATCTTCTTTGGAGAAATGTTTATTTAGGTCTTCTGCCCATTTTTGGATTGGGTTATTTGTTTTTGTGATATTGAGCTACCTGAGCTGCTTGTAAATTTTGGAGATTAATCCTTTATCATTTGCTTCATTTGAAAATATTTTCTCCCATTCTGGGGGTTGTCTTTTAGTCTTGTTTATGTTTTCCTTTGCTGTGCAAAAGCTTTTAAGTTTCATTAGGTCCCATTTGTTTATTTTTGTTTTTAATTTCCATTTCTCAAGGAGGTGGGTCAAAAAGAATCTTGCTGTGATTTATGTCATAGAATGATCTACCTGTTTTCCTCTTGGAGTTTTATAGTGTCTGATCTTACATTTAGATCTCTAATCCATTTTGAGTTTATTTTTGTGTATGGTGTTATGGAGTGTTCTAATTTCATTCTTTTATGTGTAGCTGTTCAGTTTTCCCAGCACCACTTATTGAAGAGACTGTCTTTTCTCCATTGTATTATCCTTGCCTCCTTTGTCATAGATGAGTTAGCCATAGGTACGTAGGTTTAACTCTGGGCTTTCTATCCTGTTCCATTGATCTATATTTCTGTTTCTGTGCCAGTACCATATAGTCTTGATTACTGTAGCTTTGTAGTATAATCTGAAGTCAGGATGTCTTATTCTTCCAGCTCTTTTAATTTCCCTCATGACTGCTTTGGCTATTGGGGGTCTTTTGTGTCTCCATACAAATTTTAAGATTTTTTTTTGCTCCAGTTCTGTACAAAATGCCACTGGTAATTTGATAGGGATTGCATTGAATCTGTAGATTGCTTTGGGTAGTATAGTCATTTTTACAATATTGATCCTTCTCATCCAAGAACATGGTTTATACCTCCATCTGTTTATATCATCTTTGATTACTTTCAGCAGTGTCTTATAGATTTCTGAGTTCAGGTCTTTTACCTCCTTAGGTAGGTTCTTTCCTACGTATTTTATTCTTTTTGTTGCAATGGTGAATGGGATTGTTTCCTTAATTTCTCTCTCTGATCTTTCATTGTTAGTGTAGAGGATTGCAAGAGATTTTTGTGCATTAATTTTGTATCCTGCAACTTTGCCATATTCATTGATTAGCTCAAGTAGTTTTCTGGTGGCATCTTTAGGATTCATTATGTGTAGTATCTTGTCATTTGCAAACAGACAATTTTACTTCTTCTTTTCCAATTTGTATTCCTTTTATTTCTTTTTCTTCTCTGATTTCTGTGTCTAGGACTTCCAAAACTATGTTGAATAATAGTGGTGAGAGTGGATATCCTTGTCTTGTTCCCGATCTTAGAGGACATGCTTTTATTTTTTCACCATTGAGAATGATGTTTGCTGTTGGTTTGTCATATACGGCCTTTATTATGTTGAGGTAGATTCCCTCTATGCCCACTTTTTGGCGACTTTTTATCATAAATCGGTGTTGAATTTTGTCAAAACATTTTCCTACATCTTTTGGGATGATCATATTTTTATTTTACAATTTGTTAATATGGTATATCAGATTGATTGATTTGTGTATATTGAAGAATCCTTGCATCCCTGGGATAAACCCCACCTGATCACGGTGTATGATCCTTTTAGTGTGTTGTTCAATTCTGTTTCCTAGTATTTTGTTGAGGATTTTTACATCTATATTCATCAGTGATATTGTTCTCTAATTTTCTTTTTCTGCAGTATCTTTGTCTGGTTTTGGTATCAGGGTGATAATGGCCTCATAGAATTGGTTTGGGGGTGTTCCTTTCCCTGCAAATTTCTGAAGAGTTTGAGAAGGTTGGGTGTTAGCTCTTGTCTAAGTGTTTGATAGAGTTCACCTCTGATGCCATCTGGTTCTGGACTTCTGCTTGTTGGAAGATTTTTAATCACAGTTTCAATTTCATTACTTGTGATTGGTCTGTACATATTTTCTATTTCTTCCTGGTCCAGTCTTGGAAGTTTATACCTTTCTAAGAATTTTTCCATTTCTTCCAGGTTGTCCATTTTATTGGCATAGAGTTGCTTGTAGTAGTCTCTTAGGATGCTTTGTATTTCTGTTGTGTCTGTTACAACTTATCCTTTTTCATTTCTAATTTTATTGATTTGAGTCCTCTCCCTCTTTTTCTTGATGAGTCTGGCTAATGGTTTATCAATTTTGTTTATCTTCTCAAAGAACCAGCTTTTAGTTTTATTGACCTTTGCTATTGCTTTTATTTCATTTATTTCTGCTCTGATCTTTATGATTTCTTTCCTTCTACTAACTTTGGGTTTTGTTCTTCTTTCTCTAGTTCCTTTAGGTGTGAGGTTACATTGCTTATTTGAGATTTTTCTTGTTTCTTGTGGTAGGCTTGTATTGCTATAAACTTCTCTCTTAGAACTGCTTTTGCTGCATCCCATAGGTTTTGGCTCATCATGTTTTTTGTTGTCATTTGTCTCTAGGTAGTTTTTGATTTCCTCTTTTATTTCTTCAGTGATCTCTTGGTTATTTAGTAACGTATTGTTTAGCCTCCATGTGTTTGTGTTTTTTACGTTTTTTTCCTTGTAATTGATTTCTAATCTCATAGCATTGTGGTCAGAAAAGCTGCTTGATATGAGTTCAGTTTTCTTAAACTTACTGAGGCTTTATTTTTGACCCAAGATGTAATCTATCCTGTAGAATGTTCTGTGTGCCATTGAGAAGAAACTTGTAATCTGCTGTTTTTGGATGGAATGTCCTATAAATATCCATTAAATCTATCTGGTCTCGTGTCATTTAAAGCTTGTGTTTTTCTATTAATTTTCTGTCTGGATGATCTCCATTGGTGTAAGTGTGGTGTTAAAGTGTCCCGCTCTTACTGTGTTACTGGCGATTTCCCCTTTTATAGCTGTTAGCAGTTGCCTTATATATTGAGGTGCTCCTATGTTGGGTATATATATATATATATATATATATATATATATATATATATATATATACTGATAATTGTTATATCTTCTTGGATTAATGCCTTGATCATTATGTAGTGTCCTTCCTTGTCTCTTGTAACATTCTTTATTTTAAAATCTATTTTATCTGATATGAGTATTGCTACTCCAGCTTTCTTTTGATTTTCATTTGCATGGAATATATTTTTCCATCCCCTCACTTTCAGTCTGTATGTGTCCTTAGGTCTGAAATGGGTCTCTTGTAGACAGAATATATATGGATCTTGTTTTTGTATCCATTCAGTGAGCCTGTGTCTTTTGGTTGGAGCATTTGATCCATTCAGGTTTAAGGTAATTATCAATATGTATGTTCCTATTACTATTTTCGTAATTGTTATGGGTTTGCGTGGTGGGTCCTTTTCTAGTCTTGTTTCCCACTTAGAGAAGTTCCTTTAGCATTTGTTGTAGAGATGGTTTCGTGGTGCTGAATTCTCTTAGCTTTTGCTTGTCTGTAAAGCTTTTGATTTCTCCGCCAAATCTGAATGAGATCCTTGCTGTGTGGAGTACTCTTGGTGGTAGGTTCTTCCCTTTCATCACTTTAAATTTATCATGCCACTCCCTTCTGGCTTGTAGATTTTCTGCTGAAAAATCAGCTGTTAAACTTATGTGAGTTCCATTGTATGTTATTTGTCATTTTTCCCTTGTTGCTTTCAATAATTTTTCTTTGTCTTTAATTTTTGTCAATTTGATTACTGTGTGTCTCGGCATTTTTCTCTTTTGGTTTATCCTGCCTGGGACTCTGTGCTTCGTGGACTTCGGTGGCTATTTCTTTTCCCATGCTAGGGAAGTTTTTGACTATAATCTCTTCAAATATTTTCTTGGGTCCTTTCTCTCTCTCTTCTCCATCTGGGACCCCTATAATGTGAATATTGTTGCATTTAGTGTTGCCCCAGAGGTCTCTTACGGTGTCTTCATTTATTTTCATTCTTTTTCTTTATTCTATTCCATGGCAGTGATTTCCACCTTTCTGTCTTCCAGGTCACTTATCCGTTCTTCTGCCACAGTTATTCTGCTACTGATTCTTTTTAGTGTATTTTTCATTTCAGTTATTGTATTGTTCATCTCTGTTTGTTTGTTCTTTAATTCTTCTAGGTGTTTGTTCCTTAATTCTTCTAGGTCTTTGTTACGCATTTCTTGCATCTTCTCGATCTTTGCCTCCATTCTTTTTCCAAGGTCTTGGATCATCTTCACTATCATTATTCCGAATTCTTTTACTAGAAGGTTGCATATCTCCACCTCATTTCATTGTTTTTCTGGGGATTTATCTTGTTCCTTGATCTGGTATAAAGTCCTCTGCCTTTTCATTTTGTCTATCTTTCTGTGAATGTGGTTTTCCTTCCACAGGCTGCAGAATTGTAGTTATTGCTTCTGCTGTCTGCCCTACGGTGATTGAGTCTATGTTAGAGGCTTGTGCAAGCTTCCTTATGGGAGGGACTGGTGGTGGGCAGAGCTTTAATCTGCTTGTCTGTGGATTAAATAAAAGTTGAATAAAAAGTTTAATCCGCTTGACTGCTGATGCATGGGGCTTTGTTCCCTCCCTGTTGGTTGTTTGGCCTGAGGTGACCCAGCACTGGAGCCTACCTTGCTCTTGGTGGAGCTAATGGCGGACTCTGGGAGGGCTTATGCCAAGGAGTATTTCCCAGAACTTCTGCTGCCAGTGTCGTTGTCCTGATGGTGATCCACAGCCACTCCCTGCCTCTTCAGGAGACCCTCTAACACTAGAAGTTAGGTATGGTCATTCGCCTATGGGGTGACTGCTCTTTCCCCTCGGTCCTGATGTGCTCACTACTTTGTGTGTGCCCTCCAAGAGTGGAGTCTCTGTTGAGACTCTGAGTCTCTGAGTGCAGTTGAAACTCTGAGACTCATAGTGGAGTTGCACAGACCCTGGGTCCTGTGAAGCTTCAATGTTTTGTGGTTGTAGAAATCCTATAGGAGACCGTCCACAGCAGGTGAAGCTAATGCTGTCAGTAGAGGTGGTGAAGCCAAAGATCTTCAGTTCCGATAAGAGGTGCTGATGTATATACAGGACAAAATCTTCTCGTGTGAATGTAGTTCAGGCACATTTAAGATGAATGCAGTCATGTTAATGCCTAACATCTTCTATTTTTTGCCTCTCCTCAGGGACCACCTCCTCAGTTTCTGAGGCTCCTATAAGTCATATATAGGGGAATGGAGAGTGGGCTCTGTCCAATCTGAGCCCTGAGTTACCCTGTGTGTATCTTACGATACTTTGTATTTCTGTGGTGGCTGTTGTAATATCATCTATTTCATTTCTGATTTATTTGGGCCCTCTCTTTTTAACAAAACATACCACTGTTGTCTTTTATTCTTTACAGAAGTTTAATAAGTGTTTGATCTACTACCCTTACTCTGTGTATACTTTTTGCAGTGATATTTTTACTCTTGTTTATCTTATTGTTACTATTAATAATTAGTGAGACTTCTTTTAAGTTACCTTCAACATTGCTTATAAAGCTGCTTTATTAGTGATGACAGAGCCTTAATGAAGTCATGTTCTGGTTGTAAATTAGAATGCAATGTGCTAGCAAAAAGCCCCTTAAGTTTATGTCTCATTACTTCTTCTTTTTTCAATTTAATTTTTATTTTTTATCAGAGTAAATTTGATTAAAATGATTTGTTTATTCTAGGTGTGCAAGATGTGGTTTTTTTACACATATAGTATCTATACTTCTGCAGATCATTTGCTCATGTAGCCTATGACACAATGTTGAGTAGTCTCTTGGTATTCCATAGGTCTCTGGTGATTATATATTTCAAATGTGTTTCTATATCTATGTTAACACCAATATCCTAATGTATCCAATCCTCACACCTTTTACTTGGTGAACTATGACTTTGTTTAATGAATCTGTGATTGCCTTTCTCTGTGGAAATATCTTCATTGATATCAATTTTTAGCTAACACCTATAAGTGATATTATAGGATATGTGTCTTTTGCTGTCTGACTTAGTACAATTTGCCTGATTACCTCTAGAATCATCTACGGTGCTGCAAATGGCCTTGTTTTATTTTATCCCTAGCTAATATTCCATCTGTACATGTACCAGTTCTTCTTTGTGCACTCACCTCTTGATGGACCTTTTGGTTGCTTCCATGTCTTGGCTATTGTAATACTGCTGCAATGCACATTTGCCTGCCTGTGTCTTTCCAATTCTGTCTTCTTATGTTATAGACCCAGGAGTGGGTCTCCTGTACCATATTGTATCTCAGGGTTTACCTTTTAAATGTACCACGATTCTCTTCTCATTAGTGGCTCTTTCCAGGTTACATCCCACTTAAAGTTGAGGGTATGCATTTCTCCACAACACCTTCAGCATTTATTGTTTGTAGTTTTCTTGCTGATGGATATTCTGAGTGGTGTGAGCTGATACATCTTTGTGGTTGAATTTGCATGTGACTCATAATCCCTTGAAATTGAGCTTTAAGGCATGTCCTTTTTATTTTTCAAACTGTGATTACAGCTTAGTTCTTCAAAGTGTTTTCTTAAAGTATGTGTCACATTTTGAAATTTATTGGCCATTATATCCCTCAAGACATTTTGAGGGAAGGTTTCACTTACAGCCCTGCAGTACTTGTTCACATGAAGTGACCATTAGCACAGGCTTTAAAGCTTCTTTTGCAGGTAACAACCACAGTGTGGCAGTCTTTCTTCATTCCCCATGTTGGTACTAGAGAAACAGACCTTCTGGCCAGTGGTCTTCCTTGGTTATAAATTAGAGTGGAATGTGCCCGGATAAACCCTGAAAAGCTGATGTCTCCTTAATATTGCTTGTTTTTAAAATTTAATTTATATTTTTATTGGAGTAATATTCCATTGTGTATATGGACCACTTCTTGATGCATTCTTCTGTTGATGGACAGTTTCATTGCTTCCAAGTGTCAGCTATATTAAATATTGCTGGAGTGCAAGATTGCCAACCTGTGACTTTTTGATTCTCATTTTCTCAGGTGACAGGCCCAGCAGTGGGTGTGACTGATTGACTAGTAGCTCAATGTTTACCTTTTCAAAGCACCTCCATTGTGTTTTCATTAGTGGCTCTTACCACACCCCCCTTAAAACCAAGGGTACGAATTTCTCCACAATCCCTTCAGCATTTATTGTTTGCAGCATTTTTACTAATGCCCATGCTGACTGCTGTGACCTGATAGGTTTTTGTAATTTGGGTTTGCATGTCTTTAAAAATTCCTAAAATTCATGATTTTTCCATGCCTTTTTTTTCTGTTAAAAAAATGTGTGAGTACAATATATCTCTTGAACTTTTCTTCCTGGAAGGTTGCCCTCTTTTGGATTTTTGGTCTATATTCGACCCCAGGATCTTTTGGAGGGGAAGTGTCATTACAGAACTGCAAGTTTGGTGAATATTTAGTGACCATTAGCACTGGGTTTAAATCTGCTGTTGTGGAAAATGGTCACAAGGAGGCAGCATTTCTCCATTCCCAAATCTGGGTACTAGGGCTGCAGAACCTTTCTGGATGTCCTGTTCCTAGAGTGTAAGTTAGAATGGAATGTGCCAGGAGAAACGCCCATAAGTTTATGTCTCATTACTTCTTGGTTTTTAAAATTTATTTAATCGGGGTAATGATTAGATGTTGTTTGTCCAGGTGTACACAATCTTGTTCATTTGTACTATATATATATATAACTATATATATATATATATATATGTCTATTCATATTCAGATCCTCTTCCCATGTAAAATATTAGAGTGTTTCGTAGACCTCCCTTGCTATATGGTCGGTCTTTTTGATATATGTTTATAATATGTATTTGTATACGTATGGTAACGCTAATCTTAATTTATCCATTCTGCCCAACTTTCCTTTTAGATAAGCATACTTAATTTCTTAGTCTGTAAGTGTCTTTCTCTTTGGAAGTATGTTCATTTGTGTTAGTTATTAGATAACACCTATAAGTGATAGCATAGGATATAGATCTTTTGCTTTCTGATTTACCTCATGTTCTGTGATTATCTCCAAGCTCATCTATGGTGCCTCAAATAGCAGTGTTTCATTGTTTTCCATGGCTAATATTCTATTGTGTACATGGACCACTTCTTCTTTATCCATTCATCTGTTGATGGACATTTTGGTTGCTTCACTGTCTTGGCTATTGTGAATAAGGCTGCAGTGCAGCTTTTGCAGCCTGGGTCTTCTCGACTCTGGTCTTCTCAGGTGAGAGGCCCAGTGGTGTGATTGCTGGATTGAACGGTACCTCAATTTTTACTTTTAATCGCAGCTCCTTTCTGTTCTCATTATTGGCTGTTAGCACTTTGCATCTCACCAGCAACTAGAGGGTACACAGTTCTCTATAACCCCTTCAGAATTTATTGTTTGTAGACTTTTTGCTGATGGTCAGTGGATTGGTGTGAGTTGAAACCTTTTTGTAGATTAGATTTGCATGAGTCTAATAATTCCTGAGGTTGAGCTTTTACCCATTTTCCTTTTTCTTAAAAAAGAGTGAGTCAAACTTACTTCTTCACACTATCTTCTTGAAAAACTTGCCAGTTTTGAATTTTATTGGCCATTCCCTACCTCTGCACAATTGTTTAGGGAAGGTGTCCTTTACAGGCCTGAGTCCTTGTGAATGTTAAGAGACCATTAGCTGCGGGCTTAAAGCCGCTCTTGAGGGAAATGGCCACAAGATGGCAGAATTTCTACATTTCTAACTCTGGGGTTTTGGGCAGCAGAGCCTTCCTGGAAATCGTGTTAGTAGGCTTCAAATTAGAGTGGAATGTGCCAGGGCACATCCGAAGAGATTATATCTCCTTACTTCTTGTTTGTTTTTTTAATTTCATTTTTATTAATTATCAGAGAAAATTTGAAAAAATGTAGATTCTCCTAGGTGTACAGAATCTGGTTCACCATATCAATGTATCTGTCTATTCCTATTTGGAACCTTTCCCGTATATGTTATTATAGAGTGTTGAGTAGACCTCTCTTGGTATTCCATAGGTATTTTGTGATTATATATTTCATATGTATTGATACAGGTGTGTTAACCCCCATATCATAATTCATACATTCCTTACACTTTTTTATTTGGTTAAACATAATTTTTTTTCTTAATCCATGCTTTTCCTTCTCTTGGAAATAAGTTCATGAATACCAATTTTTAGGTAACATCTATAAGTGATGTCATAGGATATCTGTCTTTCACTTTCTTTCTTTCTTCAAGTTGGGTGATTATCTCTAAGTCCTTATATGGTGGTGCAAACTGCACTGTTTCATTATTTTCCATAGCTAATATTCAATTGTTTACATGGACCACTTCCTCTTTGTGCATTTTTCTGTTGATGGACATTTTGGTTTATTCCAAGTCTTGGCTATGTTAAATGTTCTTGCAGTGCAGGATTGCCAGCCTGTGTCTTTTCCATTCTGCTCTGCTCAGGTGATAGGCACATCAAAGCACCTACCAGATCACATGGTAGCTCAATTTTTACCCTTAATCTCACCTCCGTTATGTTCTCACTACTTTTTGTTACCAGTTTATATCCCCCCAGCGGCTAGAGGGTACACAGTTCTCTGAAACCCCATTCGGCATTTATTCTTTGTAGACTTTTTTCTGAAGAACATTCTGACAGCTGTGAGGTGAACATTTCTGTAATTGGATTTGCATGGCTTTATTAATTGCTGATGTTGCACATTTTCCAATTTCCTTTTATTTTAAAGAAAAAAAAAAGACAAAATGTGCGTAAAATATGCCTCTTGAAATTGTCTTCTTGAAATGTTGACGTCTTTTGAATTTTCTGGTCGATTTATGACCCCGGGATTTTTTTTGATGGCAGGTGTTATTTACAGGCCTGCAATTATTTTGAATATTAAGTGACCATTACTGCTGTTGTGTGAAATGACCAGAAGGCGGCAGCACTTCTCCTTACCAAATCTGCTTAATAGGGCAGCAGAGCCATAATGGAAGTTGTGGTGTAGGTTGTAAATTAGAATGGAATGTGCCAGGAAAAACCCCTTAAGATGATGTCTCATTACTTGTTTGTTATTTTAATTTAATTTTTATTCTTTATCACAGAAAATTAGATTACAATGTTTTGTTTGTTCTTGGTGTGCAAGATGTGGTTCTTTTACACATACACATATATCTATTCTTCTTCAGATCCTTTTCTCATGTAGGTTATGACACAATATTGAGTAGTCTTCTCTTGGTATGCCGTAGGTTTTTGGTGATTATATATTTCACATGTGTTTGTATATCTCTGTTAACCCCAATATCGTAATGTATCCAATCCTCACACCTTTCCATTTGGTGAATCATAAGTTTGTTTAATGAATCTGTGGTTGCCTTTCTCTCTGGAAATACCTTCATAAGTATCAATTTTTAGGTAACACCCATAAGTGATATGATAGGATAGGTGTCTTTTGCTTTCTCACTTACTACCAGTTGCATGATTACCTCTAGACTCCTCTATGGTCCTGTAAATGGCATTGTTTCATTTTTTTCCTTAGCTAATATTCCATCTGTACATGTACCAGTTCTTTGTCCACTCATCACTTGATGGACGTTTTGGTTGCTTCCATGTCTTGGCTATTGTAATACTTCTACAGTGCAGATTTGCCTGCCTGTGTCTTCCTAATTCTGTCTTCTTAAGATATAGCCCGAGAAGTGGGCCTGCTGGAACATATAGTAACTCAAGGTTTACCTTTTAATGGCACCTCCATTCTGCTCCCATTAGTGGCTCTTAGCTGGTTACATCCCACTTCAAATTGAGGGTATGCATTTCTCCAAAACCTCTTCAGCATTGATCGTTTGTAGATTTTTTGCTGATGGTTATTCTGAGTGGTGTGATCTGATACCTCTTTGTGGTTGGATTTGCATGTGTCTCATACTCCCTTGAAATTGAGCTTTCAGGCATGTCCTTTTATTTTTCAAACTGTTATTACACCTGACTTCTTCAAATTGTTTTCTTGAAGTATGTGCCACACTTTGAATTTTTTTGGCCTTTACCTGCATCAAGACATTTTAAGGGCAGGTTTCATTTGCAGCCCTGCAGTACTTGTGCAAATGAAGTGCCCATTAGCACAGATTTCAAAATTGCTGTTGCAGGTATCAGCCAGAGGATGGCAACATTTCTACATTCCCCACTCTGGTACCTAGAGAAACAGACTTTCCTGCCAGTGGTGTTCCTCAGTTATAAATTAGAGTGCAATGTGCCTTGATATACCCCCAAAAGCTTATGTATCCTTACTTATGTTTGCTTTTTAAATTTAATTTTATTTTTTAGTGGAGTAATATTCCATTCTGTACATGGACCACTTCTTCTTTGTGCATTCCTCTCTTGATGGACATTTTTGTTGCTTCACAGTGTTGCCTATGGTAAATATTGCTGGAGTGCAGTATTGCCAGCCTGTGACTTTTGATTCTCATTTTCTCAAGTGATGGGCCCAACAGTGGGTATGATTCATTGACTGGTAGCTCAATGTTTACCTTTTCAAGGAACCTGCATTGTGTTTTCATTAGTGGCTCTTACCACGTCCCAATTAACACTGAGGGTACACATTTTTCCACAACCCCTTCAGCATTTATTGTTTGCAGAATGTTTGCTCATGGCCATTCTGACTGGTGTGAGCTGATAGGTTTTTGTAATTTGGATTTGCATGCCTTTAATAATTCCTAATATTCAGAATTTTTCCACATCTTTCTCTTTTATTTAGGAAAAAAGTGTGAGTACAATATGCCTCTTGAAATTGCCTTCTTGGAAGGTTGCCATCTTTTGAATTTTGTGGTCGACTTTCGACCACAGGATTTTTTTTTGAGAGCAGGTGTCATTTACATGCCTGCAATGATTGTGAATATTTAGTGACAATTAGCACTGGGTTTAAAGCTGGTGTTGTGGGAAACGGCCACAAGGCAGCAGCATTTCTCCATTTGCAAATCTGGTTACTAGGGCAGCAGAGCCTTTCTGGAAGTCCTCTTACTAGGTTGTAAATTAGAATTGAATGTGCCAGGAAAAAGCCCCTGAAGTTTATGTCTCATTACTTCTTGTTCGTTTTTTAAATTGTTTTAACCGGGGTAATGATTAGAATACAGTTTGTCCTAGGTGTACACAATCTGGTTCATTGTACATCATATATATCTATTCATGTACAGATCCTTTTCTTACATAAAGGATTACAGAGTGTTCTGTAGACCTCCCTTGCTATGTGCTCGGGCTTTTTGATATATGTACTTAATCTGTATTTGTATAGGTATGGTAAACCTAATCTTAATTTATCCATTGCCACCACCTTTCCTTTTAGATATGCATAGTGTGTTTTTTAAGTCTGTGTGTGTCTTTCTCTGTGGAAGTGTGTCCATTTTTGTCAGTTGTTAAGTAACACCTATAGGAGATATCATAGGATATATGTGTTTTGCTTTCCAACTTACCTCATGTTCTGTGTTTATCTCTAGGCTCATCTATGGTACCTCAAAGAGCAGTGTTTCATTGTTTTCCATGGCTAATATTGCATTGTGTACATGGACCACTTCTTCTTTATCCATTCATCTGTTAATGGACATTTAGGCTGCTTCCATGTCTTGGTTATTATGAATAAGGCTGCAGTGCAGGTTTTGCAGCCTCTGTATTCTGGATGCTGGTCTTCTCAGGTGAGAGGCACAGCGGTGTGCCTGCTGCATTGAATGGTAGCTCAATTTTTACTTTTAAATGCAGCTCCTTTCTGTTCTCATTATTGGCTGTTACCACGTTACATCTCACCAGCAGCTAGAGGGTACACAGTTCTCTAAAACCCCTTCAGAATTTATTGTTTGTAGACTTTTTGTTGACGGTGAGTCGACCTGTGTGAGTTGAAACCTTTTTGTAGATTAGACTTGCATGAGTGTAATAATTCCTGAGTTTGAGCTTTTATCCATTTTCCTTTTTTTTTAAAGACAGTGAGTAAAACTTACATCTTCATATTATCTTCTTGAAAACTGTGCCTGTTTTGAATTTTGTTGGCCATTCCCTACCTCAGCACAACTTTTTAGGGCAGGTGTCATTAACAGACCTGAGTCCTTGTGAATGTTAAGTGACCATTAGCTGTGGGTTTAAGGCCGCTCTTGCGGGAAAGGGCCACAAGGCGGCAGCATTTCTACATTTCCAACTCTGGGTTTTTGGGCAACACAGCATTCCTGGAAATCGTGTTAGTAGGCTTCAAATTAGAGTGGAATGTGCCAGCACAAACCCCCAAGAGCTTATATCTCCTTAATTGTTGTTTGTTTTTTAAATTTAATTTTTATTAGGTATCAGAGCAAATTTGATTAAAATGTTGTTTCTCCTAGGTGTACAGAATCTGGTTCATCATATCAAAGTATCTGTCTATTAATCTTTGGATCCTTTCTCATGTTGGTTATTACAGAGTGTTGAGTAGACATCTCTTGGTATTCCATTCGTATTTTGTGATTATATATTTCATATGTGTTAGTACATGTCTGTTAACCCCATATCATAATTCATTTACTCCTTATACCTTTTCATTTGGTTAAACATAATTTTATTTTCTTAGTCCATGTTTTTTCTTCTCTTGGAAATAATTTCATGGGCATCAATTTTTAGGTAACACCTAGAAGTGATGTTATAGGATATCTGTCTTTCAGTTTCTTTCTTACTTCAAGTTGGGTGATTATCTCTAGGACTTTATATCGGGGTGCAAACGGCACTGTTTCATTGTTTTCTGTGGCTAATATTCCATTGTGTACATGGACCACTTCCTCTTTGTGCATTTTTCTGTTAATGGACATTTTGGTTTATTCCAAGTCTTGGCTATGTTAAATGTTCTTGCACTGCAGGATTTCCTGCCTGTGTTTTTTTCATTCTTGTCTTCTCAGGTGATAGGCGCATCAAAGCACCTACCAGATCACATGGTAGCTCATTTTTTACCATTAAACGTACCTTCATTATGTTCTCACTACTAACAGTTACTAGTTTACATCCCCCCAGCAGCTAGAGGGTACACAGTTCTCTCAAACCACTTCAGCATTTATTCTTTGTAGACTTTTTGCTGATGGTCAGTCGACTGGTGTGAGTTGAAACCTTTTTGTAGATGACATTTGCATGAGTCTAATAATTCCTGAGCTTGAGCTTCTATCCATTTTCCTTTTTTTAACAAGAGAGTAAGTCAAACGTACCGCTTCGTACTACCTTCTTGAAAATTTTGCTTTTTTTGAATATTTTTGGCCATTCCTCACCTCAGGACATTTTTCGAAGGCAGGTGTCCTTTAGAGCCCTGAGTTCTTGTGAATATTAAGTGACCATTAGTTGTTGGTTTAAAGCCGCTCTTGTGGGAAACCGCCACAAGGCGGCAGCATTTCCACATTTCCGACTCTGGGTTTTTGGGCAACAAAGCCTTCCTGGAAATCGTGTTAGTAGGCTCCAAATTAGAGTGGAATGTGCCAGGGCACCCCCCCAAGATCTTATATCTCCTTACCTCTTGTTTGTTTTTTTAATTTAATTTTTATTTATTATCTGAGCAAATTTGATAAAAATGTGTTTGTTCTAGGTGTAGAGAATCTGGTTCATTATATCTATGTATCTATCTGTTCAACTTTGGTTCCTTTCCCGTGTAGGTTATTACAGAGTGATGAGCTCAATTTTTAACTTTAAACACACCGCCATTCTCATCTCATTACTGGCTGTTACCAGTTATCGTCCCAGCAGCAGCTTGAGGCTACACAGTTCTCTAAAACCCTTTCAGCATTCATGTTTTGCAGACTATTTTGCTGATGATCAGTCTGACGGTGGTAAGGTGAAAGTTTCTGTAGATTGGATTTGCATGGCTTTATTAGTTCCTGATATTCATCATTATTCCATGCATTTATTTAAACAAAAAAAAGAAAAAAATATGCAAAAAATATGCCTCTTGACATTGTCTTTTTGAAATATTGATGTCTTTTGAATTTTCTGGTTGATTTACGACCCCAGGAATTTTTTGAGGCCCGGTGTCCTTTACAGTCCTGCACATATTTTGAATATTAAGTGATCATTAGTGCTTCGTTTAAAGCTGCTGTTGTGTGAAACAGCCACAAGACGTTTCAACAGCCACAACAGCATTTCTCCTTTACCAAATCTGGTTACCAGGGAAACAGAGCCTTAATGGAAGTCCTGTTCTACATTGAAAATTAGAATGGAATGTGCCAGGAAAAGCCCCTTAAGATTATGTCTCATTACTTCTTGTTCGTTATTTTAATTTAATCTTTATTTTTTATCACAGCAAATTTGATTACTATGTTTTGTTTGTTCTAGGTGTGCAAGATGTGGTTCTTTCACACATATATATATATCTATTCTTCTTCGGATCCTTTTCCCATGTAGGTTATGACACAATATTGAGTAGTCTTTTCTTGGTATTCTTTTATTTTTTTTTAAACATCTTTATTGGGGTATAATTGCTTTACAATGGTGTGTTAGTTTCTGCTTTATAACAAAGTGAATCAGCTATACATATACATATGTTCCCATATGTCTTCCCTCTTGCGTCTCGCTCCCTCTCACTCTCCCCATCCCACCCCTCCAGGCTGTCACAAAGCACCGAGCTAATATCCCTGTGCCTTGTGGCTGCTTCCCCCTAGCTATCTACCTTACTACGCTTGTTAGTGTGTATATGTCCATGACTCTCTCTCGCCCTGTCAAAACTCACCCTTTCCCCTCCCCATATACTCAAGTCTGTTCTCCAGTAGGTCTGCGTCTTTATTCCTGTCTTACCCCTAGGTTCTTCATGACATTTTTTCCCCTTAAATTCCATATATATGCGTTAGCATACGGTATTTGTCTTTTTCTTTCTGACTTACTTCACTCTGTATGACAGACTCTAGGTTTATCCATCTCATTACAAATAGCTCAATTTCATTTCTTTTTAAGGCTGAGTAATATTCCATTGTGTATATGTGCCACATCTTCTTTATCCATTCATCCAATGATGGGCGCTTAGGTTGTTTCCATCTCCGGGCTATTGTAAATAGAGCTGCCATGAACATTTTGGTACATGACTCTTTTTGAATTTTGATTTTCTCAGGGTATATGCCCAGTAGTGGGATTGCTGGGTCATATGGTAATTCTATTTGTAGTTTTTTAAGGAACCTCCATATTGTTTTCCATAGTGGCTGAACCAATTCACATTCCCACCAGCAGTGCAAGAGTGTCCCCTTTTCTCCACACCCTCTCCAGCATTTATTGTTTCTAGATTTTTTGATGATGGCCATTCTGACTGGTGTGAGATGATATCTCATTGTAGTTTTGATTTCCTTTTCTCTAATGATTAATGATGTTGAGCATTCTTTCATGTGTTTGTTGGCATTCTGTATATCTTCTTTGGAGAAATGTCTATTTAGCTCTTCTGCCCATTTTTGGATTGGGTTGTTTGTTTATTTGTTATTGAGCTGCATGAGCTGCTTGTAAATTTTGGAGATTAATCCTTTGTCAGTTGCTTCATTTGCAAATGTTTTCTCCCATTCTGAGGGTTGTCTTTTGGCCTTGATTATGGTTTCCTTTGCTGTGCAAAAGCTTTGAAGTTTCATTAGGTCCCATTTTTTTTTAAAACATCTTTATTGGGGTATAATTGCTTTACAATGGTGTGTTAGTTTCTGCTTTATAACAAAGTGAATCAGCTATACATATACATATGTTCCCATATGTCTTCCCTCTTGCGTCTCCCTCCCTCCCACTCTCCCCATCCCACCCTTCCAGGCTGTCACAAAGCACCGAGCTAATATCCCTGTGCCTTGCGGCTGCTTCCCCCCAGCTATCTACCTTACTACGTTTGTTAGTGTGTATATGTCCATGACTCTCTCTCGCCCTGTCAAAACTCACCCTTCCCCCTCCCCATATCCTCAAGTCCGTTCTCCAGTAGGTCTGCGTCTTTATTCCTGTCTTACCCTTAGGTTCTTCATGACATTTTTTCCCCTTAAATTCCATATATATGTGTTAGCATACGGTATTTGTCTTTTTCTTTCTGACTTACTTCACTCTGTATGACAGACTCTAGGTCTATCCATCTCATTACAAATAGCTCAATTTCATTTCTTTTTAAGGCTGAGTAGTATTCCATTGTGTATATGTGCCACATCTTCTTTATCCATTCATCCGATGATGGGCGCTTAGGTTGTTTCCATCTCCGGGCTATTGTAAATAGAGCTGCCATGAACATTTTCGTACATGACTCTTTTTGAATTTTGGTTTTCTCGGGGTATATACCCAGTAGTGGGATTGCTGGGTCATATGGTAATTCTATTTGTAGTTTTTTAAGGAACCTCCATACTGTTCTCCATAGTGGCTGAACCATTTCACATTCCCACCAGCAGTGCAAGAGTGTCCCCTTTTCTCCACACCCTCTCCAGCATTTATTGTTTCTAGATTTTTTGATGATGGCCATTCTGACTGGTGTGAGATGATATGTCATTGTAGTTTTGATTTGCATTTCTCTAATGACTAATGATTTTGAGCATTCTTTCATGTGTTTGTTGGCATTCTGTATATCTTCTTTAGAGAAATGTCTATTTAGGTCTTCTGCCCATTTTTGAATGGGGTTTTTTGTTTTTTTGTTATTGAGCTGCATGAGCTGCTTGTAAATTTTGGAGATTAATCCTTTGTCAGTTGCTTCATTTACAAATGTTTTCTCCCATTCTGAGGGTTGTCTTTTGGTCTTGGTTATGGTTTGGTTTGCTGTGCAAAAGCTTTGAAGTTTCATTAGGTCCCATTTGTTTATTTTTGTTCTTATTTCCATTACTCTAGGAGGTGGGTCAGAAAGGATCTTGCTGTGATTTATGTCATAGAGTGTTCTTCCTATGTTTTCTTCTAAGCGTTTGATAGTTTCTGGCCTTACATTTAGGTCTTTAATCCACTTTGAGCTTATTTTTGTGTATGGTGTTAGGGGGTGACCTAATCTCATACTTTTACATGTACCTGTCCAGTTTTCCCGGCACCATTTATTGAAGAGGCTGTCCTTTCTCCACTGTACATTCCTGCCTCCTTTATCAAAGATAAGGTGTCCATATGTGCGTGGGTTTATCTCTGGGCTTTCTATCCTGTTCCACTGATCTATCTTTCTGTTTTTGTGCCAGTACCATACTGTCTTGATTGATGTTGCTTTGTAATATAGTCTGAAGTCAGGGAGCCTGATTCCTCTAGCTCCTTTTTTCGTTCTCAAGATTGCTTTGGCTATTCGGGGTCTTTTGTGTTTCCATACAAATTGCGAAATTTTTTGTTCTAGTTCTGTGAAAAATGCGAGTGGTAGTTTGATAGGGATTGCATTGAATCTGTAGATTGCTTTGGGTAGTAGAGTCATTTTCACAATGTTGATTCTTCCCATCCAAGAACATGGTATATCTCTCCATCTATTTGTATCATCTTTAATTTCTTTCATCAGTGTCTTATAATTTTCTGCATACAAGTCTTTCGTCTCCTTAGGTAGGTTTATTCCTAGATATTTTATTCTTTTTGTTGCAATGGTAAATGGGAGTGTTTTCTTGATTTCACTTTCAGATTTTTCATCATTAGTGTATAGGAATGCCAGAGATTTCTGTGCATTAATTTTGTATCCTGCTACTTTACCAAATTCATTGATTAGCTCTAGTAGTTTTCTGGTAGCATCTTTAGGATTCTCTATGTATAGTATCATGTCACCTGCAAACAGTGACAGCTTTACTTCTTCTTTTCCGATTTGGATTCCTTTTATTTCCTTTTCTTCTCTGATTGCTGTGGCTAAAATTTCCAAAACTATGTTGAATAAGAGTGGTGAGAGTGGGCAACCTTGTCTTGTTCCTGATCTTAGTGGAAATGCTTTCAGTTTTTCACCATTGAGGATGATGTTTGCTGTGGGCTTGTCATATATGGCCTTTATTATGTTGAGGAAAGTTCCCTCTATGCCTACTTTCTGGAGGGTTTTTATCATAAATGGGTGTTGAATTTTGTCGAAAGCTTTCTCAGCATCCATTGAGATGATCATATGGTTTTTCTCCTTCAATTTGTTAATATGGTTTATCACATTGATAGATTTGCGTATATTGAAGAATCCTTGCATTCCTGGAATAAACCGCACTTGATCATGGTGTATGATCCTTTTAATGTGCTGTTGGATTCTGTTTGCTAGTATTTTGTTGAGGATTTTTGCATCTATGTTCATCAGTGATATTCTTTGTGACATCCTTGTCTGGTTTTGGTATCAAGGTGATGGTGGCCTTGTAGAAGGAATTTGGGAGTGTTCCTCCCTCTGCTATATTTTGGAAGAGTTCGAGAAGGATAGGTGTTAGTTCTTCTCTAAACGTTTGATAGAATTCACCTGTGAAGCCATCTGGTCCTGGGCTTTTGTTTGTTGGAAGATTTTTAATCACAGTTTCAATTTCAGTGCTTGTGATTGGTCTGTTCATATTTTCTATTTCTTCCTGATTCAGTCTTGGCAGGTTGTGTATTTCTAAGAATTTGTCCATTTCTTCCAGATTGTCCATTTTATTGGCATAGAGTTGCTTGTAGTAATCTCTCATGATTTTTTAAATTTCTGCAGTGTCAGTTGTTACTTCTCCTTTTTGATTTCTAATTCTATTGATTTGAGTCTTCTCCCTTTTTTTCTTGATGAGTCTGGCTAGTGGTTTATCTATTTTGTTTATCTTCTCAAAGAACCAGCTTTTAGTTTTATTGATCTTTGCTCTCGTCTCCTTCATTTCTTTTTCATTTATTTCTGTCTGATTTTTATGATTTCTTTCCTTCTGCTAGCTTTGGGGTTTTTTTGTTCCTCTTTCTCTAATTGCTTGAGGTGCAAGGTTAGGTTGTTTATTCGAGATGTTTCCTGCTTCTTAAGGTGGGCTTGTATTGCTATAAACTTCACCCTTAGGACTGCTTTTGCTGCATCCCATAGGTTTTGGGTCGTTGTGTCTCCATTGTCATTTGTTTCTAGGTATTTTTTTATTTCCTCTTTGATTTCTTCAGTGATCACTTCATTATTAAGTAGTGTATTGTTTAGCCTCCATGTGTTTGTATTTTTTACAGATCTTTTCCTGTAATTGATATCTAGTCTCATGGCGTTGTGATCAGAAAAGATACTTGATACAATTTCAGTTTTCTTAAATTTACCAAGGCTTGATTTGTGACCCAAGATATGATCTATCCTGGAGAATGTTCCATGAGCACTTGAGAAAAATGTGTATTCTGTTGTTTTTGGATGGAGTGTCCTATAAATATCAATTAAGTCCATCTTGTTTAATGTATCATTTAAAGCTTGTGTTTCCTTATTTATTTTCATTTTGGATGATCTGTCCATGGGTGAAAGTGGGGTGTTAAAGTCCCCTACTGTGAATGTGTTACTGTTGATCTCCCCTTTTATGGTTGTTAGTATTTGCCTTATGTATTGAGGTGCTCCTATGTTGGGTGCATAAATATTTACAATTGTTATATCTTCTTCTTGGATCGATCCCTTGATCATTATGTACTGTCCTTCTTTGTCCTTTTAAATAGTCCTTATTTTAAAGTCTATTTTGTCTGATATGAGAATTGCTACTCCAGCTTTCTTTTGGTTTCCATTTGCATGGAATATCTTTTTCCATCCCCTTACTTTCAGTCTGTATGTGTCTCTAGGTCTGAAGTGGGTCTCTTGTAGACAGCATATATAAGGGTCTTGTTTTTGTATCCATTCAGCCAATCTGTGTCTTTTGGTGGGAGAATTTAGTCCATTTACATTTAAGGTAATTATCGATATATATGTTCCTATTCCCATTTTCTATATTGTTTTGGGTTCGTTACTATAGGTCGTTTCCTTCTCTTGTGTTTAGTGTCTAGAGAAGTTCCTTTAGCATTTGTTGTAAAGCTGGTTTGGTGGTGCTGAACTCTCTCAGCTTTTGCTTGTCTGTAAAGGTTTTAATTTCTCCATCAAATCTGAATGAGATCCTTGCTGGGTAGAGTAGTCTTGGTTGCAGGCTTTTCTCCTTCATCACTTTCAGTATGTCCTGCCACTCCCTTCTGGCTTGTAGGGTTTCTGCTGAGAGATCAGCTGTTAACCTTATGGGGATTCCCTGTGTGTTATTTGTTGTTTTTCCCTTGCTGCTTTTAATATGCTTTCTTTGTATTTAATTTTTGACAGTTTGATTAATATGTGTCTTGGTGTGTTTCTCCTTGTATTTATCCTGTATGGGACTCTCTGTGCTTCCTGGACTTGATTAACTATTTCCTTTCCCATATTAGGGAAGTTTTCAACTATAATCTCTTCAAATATTTTCTCAGTCCCATTTTTTCTTTCTTCTTCTTCTGGAAACCCTATAATTCGAATGTTGGTGCGTTTCATGTTGTTCCAGAGGTCTCTGAGACTGTCCTCAGTTCTTTTCATTCTTTTTTCTTTATTCTGCTCTGCAGTAGTTATTTCCACTACTTTATCTTCCAGGTCACTTATCCGTTCTTCTGCCTCAGTTATTCTGCTATTGATCCTATCTAGAATGGTTTTAATTTCATTTATTGCATTGTTCATCATTGCTTGTTTCATCTTTAGTTCTTGTAGGTCCTTGTTAACTGTTTCTTGCATTTTGTCCATTCTACTTCCAAGATTTCGGATCATCCTTACTATCATTATTCTGAATTCTTTTTCAGGTAGATTTCCTATTTCCTCTTCATTTGTTAGGTCTGGTGGGTTTTTATCTTGCTCCTTCATCTGCTGTGTGTTTTCCTGTCTTCTCATTTTGCTTATCTTACTGTGTTTGGGGTCTCCTTTTTGCAGGCTGCACGTTCATAGTTCCCGTTGTTTTTGATGTCTGTCTCCAGTGGCTAAGGTTGTTTCAGTGGGTTGTGTAGGCTTCCTGGTGGAGGGGACTAGTGCCTGTGTTGTGCTGGATGAGGCTGGATCTTGTCTCTCTAGTGGGCAGGTGGTGTGTTTTGGGGTGTCTGTGGCCTTATTATGATTTTAGGCAGCCTCTCTGCTAATGGGTGGGGTTGTGTTCCTGTTTTGCTAGTTGTTTGGTTAGGTTGTCCAGCACTGTGGCTTGCTGGTCGTTGAGTGAAGCTGGGGGCTGGTGTTAAGATGGAGGTCTCTGGGAGATTTCCACTGTTTAATATTATGTGGAGCTGGGAGGTCTCTTGTTGACCAGTGTCCTGAAGTTGGCTCTCCTACCTCAGAGGCAGAGCCCTGACTCCTGGCTGGAGCACCAAGAGCCTTTCATCCACACGGCTCAGAATAAAAGGGAGAAAAACTAGAGAGAATTAGTAGAAGTATGAGGAAAGAAAGAAGGAAAGGAGGAAAGGAAGCAAGGAAGAAAGAAGCAAAGAAGGAAAGAAAGGAGGGAGGGAGGGAGGGAGGGAGGGAAGAAGGAAGGAAGGAGGGAAAGAAGGAAAAAAGACAGAAAGAAAGATGATACAGTAAAAATAAAATAAAGTATAATATAGTTATTGAATTAAAAAATATTTAGAAAAAAAAAAAGGGACGGATAGAACCTTAGGACAAATGTTGGAAGCAAAGCTATACAGAGAAAATCTTACACAGAAGCATACACATACACCTTCACAAAAAGAGGTAAAGGGGGAAAAATCATAAATACTGCTCCCAGAGACCACCTCCTCAATTTGGGGTGATTCATTGTCTAAAGGAGGGAAGGAAGGAAGGAAAGAAAGAAAGAACAAAGGTAAAGTATAATAAAGTTATTACAATTAAACTTAATTATTAAGAAAAAGAATTTTTTAAAAAAAATCATGGACGGATAGAGCCCTAGGACAAATGGTGGAAGCAAGAGTATACAGACAAGATCTCACACAGAAGCATACACATACACATTCACAAAAAGAGGAAAAGGGAAAAAAAATCATAGATCTCGCTCCTAAATTCCCCCTCTTCAATTTGGGATCATTCCTTGTCTATTCAGGTATTCCACAGATGCAGGGTATATCAAGTTGATTGTGGAGCTTTAATCCGCTACTTCTGTGGCTGCTGGGAGAGATTTCCCTTTCTCTTCTTTGTTCTCACAGCTCACAGGAGCTCAGCTTTGGATTTGGCCCTGCCTCTGCGTGTAGGTTGCTGGAGGGCGTCTGTTTTTTCACTCAGACAGGACGGGGTTAAAGGAGCCGCTGATTCGGGGCCTCCGGCTCACTCAGGCCGGGGGTTGGGGGATGAGGGAAGGAGGGGCACTGCGTGCGGGGCGGGCCTGTGGCGGCAGAGGCGGCGTGACATTGCGGCAGAGGCCGGCGTGACGTTGCACCAGCCTGAGGCCCGCCGTGCGTTGTCCCGGGGAAGTTGTCCCTGGATACCGGGAACCTGGCAGTGGCGGGCTGCACAGGCTCCGCGGAAGAGGGGTGTGGAGAGTGACCTGTGCTCACACACAGGCCCCTTGGTGGCGGCAGCAGCAGCCCCAGCGTCTCCTGCCCGTCTCTGGGGTCCGCGGTTTTAGCCATGGCTTGCGCCCGTCTCTGGGGTTCGCGCTTCCCGTGGCGGCGCGCGACCGTCTCAGGGGCTCGCGTCCTCAGCCGCGCCTCGCACCCGTCTCTGGGGTTCGCGCTTTTAGCCACGGCTCGCACCCGTCTCTGGAGATCCTTTAAGCAGCGCTCTTAAACCCCTCTCCTCGCGCACCAGGAAACAAAGAGGGAAGAAAAAGTCTCTTGCCTCTTCGGCTGGTGCAGGCTTTTCCCCGAACTCCCTCCCGGCTAGTCGTGGTGCACTAACCCCTTCAGGCTATGTTCAAGCCGCCAACCCCAGTCCTCTCCCTGAGCTCCGTCCAAAACCGAAACCCGAGCCTCAGCTCGCAGCCCCGCCCACCCCGGCGGGTGAGCAGACAAGCCTCTCGGGTTGGTGAGTGCTGGTCGGCACCGATCGTCTGTGCAGGAATCTCCCCGCTTTGCTCTCCGCACCCGTCGCTGTGCACTACTCCGCGGTCCCGAATCTCCCCCCTCCGCCTCCCGCAGTCTCCGCCCGCGGAGGGGCTTCCTAGTGTGTGGAAACTTTTCCTCCTTCACAGCTCCCTCCCACTGGTGCAGGTGCCGTCCTTATTCTTTTGTCTCTGTTTTTTCTTTTGCCCTACCCAGGTACGTGGGGAGTTCCTTGCCTTTTGGGAGGTCTGAGGTCTTCTGCCAGCCTTCAATAGAGTTCTGTAGGAGTTGTTCCACGTGTGGATGTATTTCTGGTGTATCCGTGGGGAGGAAGGCGATCTCCGCGTCTTACTCTTCCGCCATCTTCAAGGTCCCCTCCCCATTTGTTTATATTTATTTCCATTACTCTAGGAGGTGGGTCAGAAAGTATCTTGCTGTGATTTATGTCATAGAGTGTTCTTCCTATGTTTTCCTCTAAGAGTTTGATAGTTTCTGGCCTTGCATTTAGGTCTTTAATCCATTTTGAGCTTATTTTTGTGTATGGTGTTAGGGAGTGATCTAATCTCATACTTTTACATGTACCTGTCCAGTTTTCCCAGCACCATTTATTGAAGAGGCTGTCCTTTCTCCACTGTACATTACTGCCTCCTTTATCAAAGCAAGGTGTCCATATGTGCGTGGGTTTATCTCTAGGCTTTCTATTCTGTTCCACTGATCTATCTTTCTGTTTTTGTGCCAGTACCATACTGTCTTGATTACTGTTGCTTTGTAGTATAGTCTGAAGTCAGGGAGCCTGATTCCTCCAGCTCCTTTTTTCGTTCTCAAGATTGCTTTGGCTATTCGGGGTCTTTTGTGTTTCCATACAAATTGCGAAATTTTTTGTTCTAGTTCTGTGAAAAATGCCAGTGGTAGTTTGATAGGGATTACATTGAATCTGTAGATTGCTTTGGGTAGTAGAGTCATTTTCACAATGTTGATTCTTCCCATCCAAGAACATGATATATCTCTCCATCTATTTGTATCATCTTTAATTTCTTTCATCAGTGTCTTATAATTTTCTGCATACAGGTCTTTCGTCTCCTTAGGTAGATTTATTCCTAGATATTTTATTATTTTTGTTGCAGTGGTAAATGGGAGTGTTTTCTTGATTTCACTTTCAGATTTTTCATCATTAGTATATAGGAATGCCAGAGATTTCTGTGCATTAATTTTGTATCCTGCTACTTTACCAAATTCATTGATTAGCTCTAGTAGTTTTCTGGTACCATCTTTAGGATTCTCTATGTATAGTATCATGTCATCTGCAAACAGTGACAACTTTACTTCTTCTTTTCTGATTTGGATTCCTTTTATTTCCTTTTCTTCTCTGATTGCTGTGGCTAAAACTTCCAAAACTATGTTGAATAAGAGTGGTGAGAGTGGGCAACCTTGTCTTGTTCCTGATCTTAGTGGAAATGCTTTCAGTTTTTCACCATTGAGGATGATGTTTGCTGTGGGCTTGTCATATATGGCCTTTATTATGTTGAGGAAAGTTCCCTCTATGCCTACTTTCTGGAGGGTTTTTATCATAAATGGGTGTTGAATTTTGTCGAAAGCTTTCTCGGCATCTATTGAGATGATCATATGGTTTTTCTCCTTCAATTTGTTAATATGGTTTATCACATTGATAGATTTGCGTATATTGAAGAATCCTTGCATTCCTGGAATAAACCCCACTTGATCATGGTGTATGATCCTTTTAATGTGCTGTTGGAATCTGTTTGCTAGTATTTTGTTGAGGAGTTTTGCATCTATGTTCATCAGTGATATTGGCCTGTAGTTTTCTTTCTTTGTGACATCCTTGTCTGGTTTTGGTATCAAGGTGATGGTGGCCTCGTAGAAGGAATTTGGGAGTGTTCCTCCCTCTGCTATATTTTGGAAGAGTTCGAGAAGGATAGGTGTTAGCTCTTCTCTAAACGTTTGATAGAATTCACCTGTGAAGCCATCTGGTCCTGGGCTTTTGTTTGTTGGAAGATTTTTAATCACAGTTTCAATTTCAGTGCTTGTGATTGGTCTGTTCATATTTTCTATTTCTTCCTGATTCAGTCTTGGCAGGTTGTGCATTTCTAAGAATTTGTCCATTTCTTCCAGATTGTCCATTTTATTGGCATAGAGTTGCTTGTAGTAATCTCTCATGACTTTTTTTAATTTCTGCAGTGTCAGTTGTTACTTCTCCTTTTTGATTTCTAATTCTATTGATTTGAGTCTTCTCCCTTTTTTCTTGATGAGTCTGGCTAGTGGTTTATCTATTTTGTTTATCTTCTCAAAGAACCAGCTTTTAGTTTTATTGATCTTTGCTATCGTTTCCTTCATTTCTTTTTCATTTATTTCTGTCTGATTTTTATGATTTCTTTCCTTCTGCTAGCTTTGGGGTTTTTTGTTCTTCTTTCTCTAATTGCTTGAGGTGCAAGGTTAGGTTGTTTATTCGAGATGTTTCCTGCTTCTTAAGGTGGGCTTGTATTGCTATAAACTTCACCCTTAGGACTGCTTTTGCTGCATCCCATAGGTTTTGGGTCGTTGTGTCTCCATTGTCATTTGTTTCTAGGTATTTTTTTATTTCCTCTTTGATTTCTTCAGTGATCACTTCATTATTAAGTAGTGTATTGTTTAACCTCCATGTGTTTGTATATTTTACAGATCTTTTCCTGTAATTGATATCTAGTCTCATGGCGTTGTGGTCAGAAAAGATACTTGATACAATTTCAGTTTTCTTAAATTTACCAAGGCCTGATTTGTGACCCAAGATATGATCTATCCTGGAGAATGTTCCATGAGCACTTGAGAAAAATGTGTATTCTGTTGTTTTTGGATGGAGTGTCCTATAAATATCAATTAAGTCCATCTTGTTTAATGTATCATTTAAAGCTTGTGTTTCCTTATTTATTTTCATTTTGGATGATCTGTCCATGGGTGAAAGTGGGGTGTTAAAGTCCCCTACTGTGAATGTGTTACTGTTGATCTCCCCTTTTATGGTTGTTAGTATTTGCCTTATGTATTGAGGTGCTCCTATGTTGGGTGCATAAATATTTACAATTGTTATATCTTCTTCTTGGATCGATCCCTTGATCATTATGTACTGTCTTTCTTTGTCCTTTTAAATAGTCCTTATTTTAAAGTCTATTTTGTCTGATATGAGAATTGCTACTCCAGCTTTCTTTTGGTTTCCATTTGCATGGAATATCTTTTTCCATCCCCTTACTTTCAGTCTGTATGTGTCTCTAGGTCTGAAGTGGGTCTCTTGTAGACAGCATATATAAGGGTCTTGTTTTTGTATCCATTCAGCCAATCTGTGTCTTTTGGTGGGAGAATTTAGTCCATTTACATTTAAGGTAATTATCGATATATATGTTCCTATTCCCATTTTCTATATTGTTTTGGGTTCGTTACTATAGGTCGTTTCCTTCTCTTGTGTTTAGTGTCTAGAGAAGTTCCTTTAGCATTTGTTGTAAAGCTGGTTTGGTGGTGCTGAACTCTCTCAGCTTTTGCTTGTCTGTAAAGGTTTTAATTTCTCCATCAAATCTGAATGAGATCCTTGCTGGGTAGAGTAGTCTTGGTTGCAGGCTTTTCTCCTTCATCACTTTCAGTATGTCCTGCCACTCCCTTCTGGCTTGTAGGGTTTCTGCTGAGAGATCAGCTGTTAACCTTATGGGGATTCCCTGTGTGTTATTTGTTGTTTTTCCCTTGCTGCTTTTAATATGCTTTCTTTGTATTTAATTTTTGACAGTTTGATTAATATGTGTCTTGGTGTGTTTCTCCTTGTATTTATCCTGTATGGGACTCTCTGTGCTTCCTGGACTTGATTAACTATTTCCTTTCCCATATTAGGGAAGTTTTCAACTATAATCTCTTCAAATATTTTCTCAGTCCCATTTTTTCTTTCTTCTTCTTCTGGAAACCCTATAATTCGAATGTTGGTGCGTTTCATGTTGTTCCAGAGGTCTCTGAGACTGTCCTCAGTTCTTTTCATTCTTTTTTCTTTATTCTGCTCTGCAGTAGTTATTTCCACTACTTTATCTTCCAGGTCACTTATCCGTTCTTCTGCCTCAGTTATTCTGCTATCGATCCTATCTAGAATGGTTTTAATTTCATTTATTGCATTGTTCATCATTGCTTGTTTCATCTTTAGTTCTTGTAGGTCCTTGTTAACTGTTTCTTGCATTTTGTCCATTCTACTTCCAAGATTTCGGATCATCCTTACTATCATTATTCTGAATTCTTTTTCAGGTAGATTTCCTATTTCCTCTTCATTTGTTAGGTCTGGTGGGTTTTTATCTTGCTCCTTCATCTGCTGTGTGTTTTCCTGTCTTCTCATTTTGCTTATCTTACTGTGTTTGGGGTCTCCTTTTTGCAGGCTGCACGTTCATAGTTCCCGTTGTTTTTGATGTCTGTCTCCAGTGGCTAAGGTTGTTTCAGTGGGTTGTGTAGGCTTCCTGGTGGAGGGGACTAGTGCCTGTGTTGTGCTGGATGAGGCTGGATCTTGTCTCTCTAGTGGGCAGGTGGTGTGTTTTGGGGTGTCTGTGGCCTTATTATGATTTTAGGCAGCCTCTCTGCTAATGGGTGGGGTTGTGTTCCTGTTTTGCTAGTTGTTTGGTTAGGTTGTCCAGCACTGTGGCTTGCTGGTCGTTGAGTGAAGCTGGGGGCTGGTGTTAAGATGGAGGTCTCTGGGAGATTTCCACTGTTTAATATTATGTGGAGCTGGGAGGTCTCTTGTTGACCAGTGTCCTGAAGTTGGCTCTCCTACCTCAGAGGCAGAGCCCTGACTCCTGGCTGGAGCACCAAGAGCCTTTCATCCACACGGCTCAGAATAAAAGGGAGAAAAACTAGAGAGAATTAGTAGAAGTATGAGGAAAGAAAGAAGGAAAGGAGGAAAGGAAGCAAGGAAGAAAGAAGCAAAGAAGGAAAGAAAGGAGGGAGGGAGGGAGGGAGGGAGGGAAGAAGGAAGGAAGGAGGGAAAGAAGGAAAAAAGACAGAAAGAAAGATGATACAGTAAAAATAAAATAAAGTATAATATAGTTATTGAATTAAAAAATATTTAGAAAAAAAAAAAGGGACGGATAGAACCTTAGGACAAATGTTGGAAGCAAAGCTATACAGAGAAAATCTTACACAGAAGCATACACATACACCTTCACAAAAAGAGGTAAAGGGGGAAAAATCATAAATACTGCTCCCAGAGACCACCTCCTCAATTTGGGGTGATTCATTGTCTAAAGGAGGGAAGGAAGGAAGGAAAGAAAGAAAGAACAAAGGTAAAGTATAATAAAGTTATTACAATTAAACTTAATTATTAAGAAAAAGAATTTTTTAAAAAAAATCATGGACGGATAGAGCCCTAGGACAAATGGTGGAAGCAAGAGTATACAGACAAGATCTCACACAGAAACATACACATACACATTCACAAAAAGAGGAAAAGGGAAAAAAAATCATAGATCTCGCTCCTAAATTCCCCCTCTTCAATTTGGGATCATTCCTTGTCTATTCAGGTATTCCACAGATGCAGGGTATATCAAGTTGATTGTGGAGCTTTAATCCGCTACTTCTGTGGCTGCTGGGAGAGATTTCCCTTTCTCTTCTTTGTTCTCACAGCTCACAGGAGCTCAGCTTTGGATTTGGCCCTGCCTCTGCGTGTAGGTTGCTGGAGGGCGTCTGTTTTTTCACTCAGACAGGACGGGGTTAAAGGAGCCGCTGATTCGGGGCCTCCGGCTCACTCAGGCCGGGGGTTGGGGGATGAGGGAAGGAGGGGCACTGCGTGCGGGGCGGGCCTGTGGCGGCAGAGGCGGCGTGACATTGCGGCAGAGGCCGGCGTGACGTTGCACCAGCCTGAGGCCCGCCGTGCGTTGTCCCGGGGAAGTTGTCCCTGGATACCGGGAACCTGGCAGTGGCGGGCTGCACAGGCTCCGTGGAAGAGGGGTGTGGAGAGTGACCTGTGCTCGCACACAGGCCCCTTGGTGGCGGCAGCAGCAGCCCCAGCGTCTCCTGCCCGTCTCTGGGGTCCGCGGTTTTAGCCATGGCTTGCGCCCGTCTCTGGGGTTCGCGCTTCCCGTGGCGGCGCGCGACCGTCTCAGGGGCTCGCGTCCTCAGCAACGCCTCGCACCCGTCTCTGGGGTTCGCGCTTTTAGCCACGGCTCGCACCCGTCTCTGGAGATCCTTTAAGCAGCGCTCTTAAACCCCTCTCCTCGCGCACCAGGAAACAAAGAGGGAAGAAAAAGTCTCTTGCCTCTTCGGCCGGTGCAGGCTTTTCCCCGAACTCCCTCCCGGCTAGTCGTGGTGCACTAACCCCTTCAGGCTATGTTCAAGCCGCCAACCCCAGTCCTCTCCCTGAGCTCCGTCCAAAACCGAAACCCGAGCCTCAGCTCGCAGCCCCGCCCACCCCGGCGGGTGAGCAGACAAGCCTCTCGGGTTGGTGAGTGCTGGTCGGCACCGATCGTCTGTGCAGGAATCTCCCCGCTTTGCTCTCCGCACCCGTCGCTGTGCACTACTCCGCGGTCCCGAATCTCCCCCCTCCGCCTCCCGCAGTCTCCGCCCGTGGAGGGGCTTCCTAGTGTGTGGAAACTTTTCCTCCTTCACAGCTCCCTCCCACTGGTGCAGGTGCCGTCCTTATTCTTTTGTCTCTGTTTTTTCTTTTGCCCTACCCAGGTACGTGGGGAGTTCCTTGCCTTTTGGGAGGTCTGAGGTCTTCTGCCAGCCTTCAATAGAGTTCTGTAGGAGTTGTTCCACGTGTGGATGTATTTCTGGTGTATCCGTGGGGAGGAAGGCGATCTCCGCGTCTTACTCTTCCGCCATCTTCAAGGTCCCCCCCCCATTTGTTTATATTTATTTTTATTTCCATTACTCTAGGAGGTGGGTCAGAAAGTATCTTGCTGTGATTTATGTCATAGAGTGTTCTTCCTATGTTTTCCTCTAAGAGTTTGATAGTTTCTGGCCTTGCATTTAGGTCTTTAATCCATTTTGAGCTTATTTTTGTGTATGGTGTTAGGGAGTGATCTAATCTCATACTTTTACATGTACCTGTCCAGTTTTCCCAGCACCATTTATTGAAGAGGCTGTCCTTTCTCCACTGTACATTACTGCCTCCTTTATCAAAGCAAGGTGTCCATATGTGCGTGGGTTTATCTCTAGGCTTTCTATTCTGTTCCACTGATCTATCTTTCTGTTTTTGTGCCAGTACCATACTGTCTTGATTACTGTTGCTTTGTAGTATAGTCTGAAGTCAGGGAGCCTGATTCCTCCAGCTCCTTTTTTCGTTCTCAAGATTGCTTTGGCTATTCGGGGTCTTTTGTGTTTCCATACAAATTGCGAAATTTTTTGTTCTAGTTCTGTGAAAAATGCCAGTGGTAGTTTGATAGGGATTACATTGAATCTGTAGATTGCTTTGGGTAGTAGAGTCATTTTCACAATGTTGATTCTTCCCATCCAAGAACATGATATATCTCTCCATCTATTTGTATCATCTTTAATTTCTTTCATCAGTGTCTTATAATTTTCTGCATACAGGTCTTTCGTCTCCTTAGGTAGATTTATTCCTAGATATTTTATTATTTTTGTTGCAGTGGTAAATGGGAGTGTTTTCTTGATTTCACTTTCAGATTTTTCATCATTAGTATATAGGAATGCCAGAGATTTCTGTGCATTAATTTTGTATCCTGCTACTTTACCAAATTCATTGATTAGCTCTAGTAGTTTTCTGGTACCATCTTTAGGATTCTCTATGTATAGTATCATGTCATCTGCAAACAGTGACAACTTTACTTCTTCTTTTCTGATTTGGATTCCTTTTATTTCCTTTTCTTCTCTGATTGCTGTGGCTAAAACTTCCAAAACTATGTTGAATAAGAGTGGTGAGAGTGGGCAACCTTGTCTTGTTCCTGATCTTAGTGGAAATGCTTTCAGTTTTTCACCATTGAGGATGATGTTTGCTGTGGGCTTGTCATATATGGCCTTTATTATGTTGAGGAAAGTTCCCTCTATGCCTACTTTCTGGAGGGTTTTTATCATAAATGGGTGTTGAATTTTGTCGAAAGCTTTCTCGGCATCTATTGAGATGATCATATGGTTTTTCTCCTTCAATTTGTTAATATGGTTTATCACATTGATAGATTTGCGTATATTGAAGAATCCTTGCATTCCTGGAATAAACCCCACTTGATCATGGTGTATGATCCTTTTAATGTGCTGTTGGAATCTGTTTGCTAGTATTTTGTTGAGGAGTTTTGCATCTATGTTCATCAGTGATATTGGCCTGTAGTTTTCTTTCTTTGTGACATCCTTGTCTGGTTTTGGTATCAAGGTGATGGTGGCCTCGTAGAAGGAATTTGGGAGTGTTCCTCCCTCTGCTATATTTTGGAAGAGTTCGAGAAGGATAGGTGTTAGCTCTTCTCTAAACGTTTGATAGAATTCACCTGTGAAGCCATCTGGTCCTGGGCTTTTGTTTGTTGGAAGATTTTTAATCACAGTTTCAATTTCAGTGCTTGTGATTGGTCTGTTCATATTTTCTATTTCTTCCTGATTCAGTCTTGGCAGGTTGTGCATTTCTAAGAATTTGTCCATTTCTTCCAGATTGTCCATTTTATTGGCATAGAGTTGCTTGTAGTAATCTCTCATGACTTTTTTTAATTTCTGCAGTGTCAGTTGTTACTTCTCCTTTTTGATTTCTAATTCTATTGATTTGAGTCTTCTCCCTTTTTTCTTGATGAGTCTGGCTAGTGGTTTATCTATTTTGTTTATCTTCTCAAAGAACCAGCTTTTAGTTTTATTGATCTTTGCTATCGTTTCCTTCATTTCTTTTTCATTTATTTCTGTCTGATTTTTATGATTTCTTTCCTTCTGCTAGCTTTGGGGTTTTTTGTTCTTCTTTCTCTAATTGCTTGAGGTGCAAGGTTAGGTTGTTTATTCGAGATGTTTCCTGCTTCTTAAGGTGGGCTTGTATTGCTATAAACTTCACCCTTAGGACTGCTTTTGCTGCATCCCATAGGTTTTGGGTCGTTGTGTCTCCATTGTCATTTGTTTCTAGGTATTTTTTTATTTCCTCTTTGATTTCTTCAGTGATCACTTCATTATTAAGTAGTGTATTGTTTAACCTCCATGTGTTTGTATATTTTACAGATCTTTTCCTGTAATTGATATCTAGTCTCATGGCGTTGTGGTCAGAAAAGATACTTGATACAATTTCAGTTTTCTTAAATTTACCAAGGCCTGATTTGTGACCCAAGATATGATCTATCCTGGAGAATGTTCCATGAGCACTTGAGAAAAATGTGTATTCTGTTGTTTTTGGATGGAGTGTCCTATAAATATCAATTAAGTCCATCTTGTTTAATGTATCATTTAAAGCTTGTGTTTCCTTATTTATTTTCATTTTGGATGATCTGTCCATGGGTGAAAGTGGGGTGTTAAAGTCCCCTACTGTGAATGTGTTACTGTTGATCTCCCCTTTTATGGTTGTTAGTATTTGCCTTATGTATTGAGGTGCTCCTATGTTGGGTGCATAAATATTTACAATTGTTATATCTTCTTCTTGGATCGATCCCTTGATCATTATGTACTGTCTTTCTTTGTCCTTTTAAATAGTCCTTATTTTAAAGTCTATTTTGTCTGATATGAGAATTGCTACTCCAGCTTTCTTTTGGTTTCCATTTGCATGGAATATCTTTTTCCATCCCCTTACTTTCAGTCTGTATGTGTCTCTAGGTCTGAAGTGGGTCTCTTGTAGACAGCATATATAAGGGTCTTGTTTTTGTATCCATTCAGCCAATCTGTGTCTTTTGGTGGGAGAATTTAGTCCATTTACATTTAAGGTAATTATCGATATATATGTTCCTATTCCCATTTTCTATATTGTTTTGGGTTCGTTACTATAGGTCGTTTCCTTCTCTTGTGTTTAGTGTCTAGAGAAGTTCCTTTAGCATTTGTTGTAAAGCTGGTTTGGTGGTGCTGAACTCTCTCAGCTTTTGCTTGTCTGTAAAGGTTTTAATTTCTCCATCAAATCTGAATGAGATCCTTGCTGGGTAGAGTAGTCTTGGTTGCAGGCTTTTCTCCTTCATCACTTTCAGTATGTCCTGCCACTCCCTTCTGGCTTGTAGGGTTTCTGCTGAGAGATCAGCTGTTAACCTTATGGGGATTCCCTGTGTGTTATTTGTTGTTTTTCCCTTGCTGCTTTTAATATGCTTTCTTTGTATTTAATTTTTGACAGTTTGATTAATATGTGTCTTGGTGTGTTTCTCCTTGTATTTATCCTGTATGGGACTCTCTGTGCTTCCTGGACTTGATTAACTATTTCCTTTCCCATATTAGGGAAGTTTTCAACTATAATCTCTTCAAATATTTTCTCAGTCCCTTTTTTTCTTTCTTCTTCTTCTGGAACCCCTATAATTCGAATGTTGGTGCGTTTCATGTTGTTCCAGAGGTCTCTGAGACTGTCCTCAGTTCTTTTCATTCTTTTTTCTTTATTCTGCTCTGCAGTAGTTATTTCCACTACTTTATCTTCCAGGTCACTTATCCGTTCTTCTGCCTCAGTTATTCTGCTATTGATCCTATCTAGAATGGTTTTAATTTCATTTATTGCATTGTTCATCATTGCTTGTTTCATCTTTAGTTCTTGTAGGTCCTTGTTAACTGTTTCTTGCATTTTGTCCATTCTACTTCCAAGATTTCGGATCATCCTTACTATCATTATTCTGAATTCTTTTTCAGGTAGATTTCCTATTTCCTCTTCATTTGTTAGGTCTGGTGGGTTTTTATCTTGCTCCTTCATCTGCTGTGTGTTTTCCTGTCTTCTCATTTTGCTTATCTTACTGTGTTTGGGGTCTCCTTTTTGCAGGCTGCACGTTCATAGTTCCCGTTGTTTTTGATGTCTGTCTCCAGTGGCTAAGGTTGTTTCAGTGGGTTGTGTAGGCTTCCTGGTGGAGGGGACTAGTGCCTGTGTTGTGCTGGATGAGGCTGGATCTTGTCTCTCTAGTGGGCAGGTGGTGTGTTTTGGGGTGTCTGTGGCCTTATTATGATTTTAGGCAGCCTCTCTGCTAATGGGTGGGGTTGTGTTCCTGTTTTGCTAGTTGTTTGGTTAGGTTGTCCAGCACTGTGGCTTGCTGGTCGTTGAGTGAAGCTGGGGGCTGGTGTTAAGATGGAGGTCTCTGGGAGATTTCCACTGTTTAATATTATGTGGAGCTGGGAGGTCTCTTGTTGACCAGTGTCCTGAAGTTGGCTCTCCTACCTCAGAGGCAGAGCCCTGACTCCTGGCTGGAGCACCAAGAGCCTTTCATCCACACGGCTCAGAATAAAAGGGAGAAAAACTAGAGAGAATTAGTAGAAGTATGAGGAAAGAAAGAAGGAAAGGAGGAAAGGAAGCAAGGAAGAAAGAAGCAAAGAAGGAAAGAAAGGAGGGAGGGAGGGAGGGAGGGAGGGAAGAAGGAAGGAAGGAGGGAAAGAAGGAAAAAAGACAGAAAGAAAGATGATACAGTAAAAATAAAATAAAGTATAATATAGTTATTGAATTAAAAAATATTTAGAAAAAAAAAAAGGGACGGATAGAACCTTAGGACAAATGTTGGAAGCAAAGCTATACAGAGAAAATCTTACACAGAAGCATACACATACACCTTCACAAAAAGAGGTAAAGGGGGAAAAATCATAAATACTGCTCCCAGAGACCACCTCCTCAATTTGGGGTGATTCATTGTCTAAAGGAGGGAAGGAAGGAAGGAAAGAAAGAAAGAACAAAGGTAAAGTATAATAAAGTTATTACAATTAAACTTAATTATTAAGAAAAAGAATTTTTTAAAAAAAATCATGGACGGATAGAGCCCTAGGACAAATGGTGGAAGCAAGAGTATACAGACAAGATCTCACACAGAAACATACACATACACATTCACAAAAAGAGGAAAAGGGAAAAAAAATCATAGATCTCGCTCCTAAATTCCCCCTCTTCAATTTGGGATCATTCCTTGTCTATTCAGGTATTCCACAGATGCAGGGTATATCAAGTTGATTGTGGAGCTTTAATCCGCTACTTCTGTGGCTGCTGGGAGAGATTTCCCTTTCTCTTCTTTGTTCTCACAGCTCACAGGAGCTCAGCTTTGGATTTGGCCCTGCCTCTGCGTGTAGGTTGCTGGAGGGCGTCTGTTTTTTCACTCAGACAGGACGGGGTTAAAGGAGCCGCTGATTCGGGGCCTCCGGCTCACTCAGGCCGGGGGTTGGGGGATGAGGGAAGGAGGGGCACTGCGTGCGGGGCGGGCCTGTGGCGGCAGAGGCGGCGTGACATTGCGGCAGAGGCCGGCGTGACGTTGCACCAGCCTGAGGCCCGCCGTGCGTTGTCCCGGGGAAGTTGTCCCTGGATACCGGGAACCTGGCAGTGGCGGGCTGCACAGGCTCCGCGGAAGAGGGGTGTGGAGAGTGACCTGTGCTCGCACACAGGCCCCTTGGTGGCGGCAGCAGCAGCCCCAGCGTCTCCTGCCCGTCTCTGGGGTCCGCGGTTTTAGCCATGGCTTGCGCCCGTCTCTGGGGTTCGCGCTTCCCGTGGCGGCGCGCGACCGTCTCAGGGGCTCGCGTCCTCAGCAACGCCTCGCACCCGTCTCTGGGGTTCGCGCTTTTAGCCACGGCTCGCACCCGTCTCTGGAGATCCTTTAAGCAGCGCTCTTAAACCCCTCTCCTCGCGCACCAGGAAACAAAGAGGGAAGAAAAAGTCTCTTGCCTCTTCGGCCGGTGCAGGCTTTTCCCCGAACTCCCTCCCGGCTAGTCGTGGTGCACTAACCCCTTCAGGCTATGTTCAAGCCGCCAACCCCAGTCCTCTCCCTGAGCTCCGTCCAAAACCGAAACCCGAGCCTCAGCTCGCAGCCCCGCCCACCCCGGCGGGTGAGCAGACAAGCCTCTCGGGTTGGTGAGTGCTGGTCGGCACCGATCGTCTGTGCAGGAATCTCCCCGCTTTGCTCTCCGCACCCGTCGCTGTGCACTACTCCGCGGTCCCGAATCTCCCCCCTCCGCCTCCCGCAGTCTCCGCCCGTGGAGGGGCTTCCTAGTGTGTGGAAACTTTTCCTCCTTCACAGCTCCCTCCCACTGGTGCAGGTGCCGTCCTTATTCTTTTGTCTCTGTTTTTTCTTTTGCCCTACCCAGGTACGTGGGGAGTTCCTTGCCTTTTGGGAGGTCTGAGGTCTTCTGCCAGCCTTCAATAGAGTTCTGTAGGAGTTGTTCCACGTGTGGATGTATTTCTGGTGTATCCGTGGGGAGGAAGGCGATCTCCGCGTCTTACTCTTCCGCCATCTTCAAGGTCCCCCCCCCATTTGTTTATATTTATTTTTATTTCCATTACTCTAGGAGGTGGGTCAGAAAGTATCTTGCTGTGATTTATGTCATAGAGTGTTCTTCCTATGTTTTCCTCTAAGAGTTTGATAGTTTCTGGCGTTGCATTTAGGTCTTTAATCCATTTTGAGCTTATTTTTGTGTATGGTGTTAGGGAGTGATCTAATCTCATACTTTTACATGTACCTGTCCAGTTTTCCCAGCACCATTTATTGAAGAGGCTGTCCTTTCTCCACTGTACATTACTGCCTCCTTTATCAAAGCAAGGTGTCCATATGTGCGTGGGTTTATCTCTAGGCTTTCTATTCTGTTCCACTGATCTATCTTTCTGTTTTTGTGCCAGTACCATACTGTCTTGATTACTGTTGCTTTGTAGTATAGTCTGAAGTCAGGGAGCCTGATTCCTCCAGCTCCTTTTTTCGTTCTCAAGATTGCTTTGGCTATTCGGGGTCTTTTGTGTTTCCATACAAATTGCGAAATTTTTTGTTCTAGTTCTGTGAAAAATGCCAGTGGTAGTTTGATAGGGATTACATTGAATCTGTAGATTGCTTTGGGTAGTAGAGTCATTTTCACAATGTTGATTCTTCCCATCCAAGAACATGATATATCTCTCCATCTATTTGTATCATCTTTAATTTCTTTCATCAGTGTCTTATAATTTTCTGCATACAGGTCTTTCGTCTCCTTAGGTAGATTTATTCCTAGATATTTTATTATTTTTGTTGCAGTGGTAAATGGGAGTGTTTTCTTGATTTCACTTTCAGATTTTTCATCATTAGTATATAGGAATGCCAGAGATTTCTGTGCATTAATTTTGTATCCTGCTACTTTACCAAATTCATTGATTAGCTCTAGTAGTTTTCTGGTACCATCTTTAGGATTCTCTATGTATAGTATCATGTCATCTGCAAACAGTGACAACTTTACTTCTTCTTTTCTGATTTGGATTCCTTTTATTTCCTTTTCTTCTCTGATTGCTGTGGCTAAAACTTCCAAAACTATGTTGAATAAGAGTGGTGAGAGTGGGCAACCTTGTCTTGTTCCTGATCTTAGTGGAAATGCTTTCAGTTTTTCACCATTGAGGATGATGTTTGCTGTGGGCTTGTCATATATGGCCTTTATTATGTTGAGGAAAGTTCCCTCTATGCCTACTTTCTGGAGGGTTTTTATCATAAATGGGTGTTGAATTTTGTCGAAAGCTTTCTCGGCATCTATTGAGATGATCATATGGTTTTTCTCCTTCAATTTGTTAATATGGTTTATCACATTGATAGATTTGCGTATATTGAAGAATCCTTGCATTCCTGGAATAAACCCCACTTGATCATGGTGTATGATCCTTTTAATGTGCTGTTGGAATCTGTTTGCTAGTATTTTGTTGAGGAGTTTTGCATCTATGTTCATCAGTGATATTGGCCTGTAGTTTTCTTTCTTTGTGACATCCTTGTCTGGTTTTGGTATCAAGGTGATGGTGGCCTCGTAGAAGGAATTTGGGAGTGTTCCTCCCTCTGCTATATTTTGGAAGAGTTCGAGAAGGATAGGTGTTAGCTCTTCTCTAAACGTTTGATAGAATTCACCTGTGAAGCCATCTGGTCCTGGGCTTTTGTTTGTTGGAAGATTTTTAATCACAGTTTCAATTTCAGTGCTTGTGATTGGTCTGTTCATATTTTCTATTTCTTCCTGATTCAGTCTTGGCAGGTTGTGCATTTCTAAGAATTTGTCCATTTCTTCCAGATTGTCCATTTTATTGGCATAGAGTTGCTTGTAGTAATCTCTCATGACTTTTTTTAATTTCTGCAGTGTCAGTTGTTACTTCTCCTTTTTGATTTCTAATTCTATTGATTTGAGTCTTCTCCCTTTTTTCTTGATGAGTCTGGCTAGTGGTTTATCTATTTTGTTTATCTTCTCAAAGAACCAGCTTTTAGTTTTATTGATCTTTGCTATCGTTTCCTTCATTTCTTTTTCATTTATTTCTGTCTGATTTTTATGATTTCTTTCCTTCTGCTAGCTTTGGGGTTTTTTGTTCTTCTTTCTCTAATTGCTTGAGGTGCAAGGTTAGGTTGTTTATTCGAGATGTTTCCTGCTTCTTAAGGTGGGCTTGTATTGCTATAAACTTCACCCTTAGGACTGCTTTTGCTGCATCCCATAGGTTTTGGGTCGTTGTGTCTCCATTGTCATTTGTTTCTAGGTATTTTTTTATTTCCTCTTTGATTTCTTCAGTGATCACTTCATTATTAAGTAGTGTATTGTTTAACCTCCATGTGTTTGTATATTTTACAGATCTTTTCCTGTAATTGATATCTAGTCTCATGGCGTTGTGGTCAGAAAAGATACTTGATACAATTTCAGTTTTCTTAAATTTACCAAGGCCTGATTTGTGACCCAAGATATGATCTATCCTGGAGAATGTTCCATGAGCACTTGAGAAAAATGTGTATTCTGTTGTTTTTGGATGGAGTGTCCTATAAATATCAATTAAGTCCATCTTGTTTAATGTATCATTTAAAGCTTGTGTTTCCTTATTTATTTTCATTTTGGATGATCTGTCCATGGGTGAAAGTGGGGTGTTAAAGTCCCCTACTGTGAATGTGTTACTGTTGATCTCCCCTTTTATGGTTGTTAGTATTTGCCTTATGTATTGAGGTGCTCCTATGTTGGGTGCATAAATATTTACAATTGTTATATCTTCTTCTTGGATCGATCCCTTGATCATTATGTACTGTCTTTCTTTGTCCTTTTAAATAGTCCTTATTTTAAAGTCTATTTTGTCTGATATGAGAATTGCTACTCCAGCTTTCTTTTGGTTTCCATTTGCATGGAATATCTTTTTCCATCCCCTTACTTTCAGTCTGTATGTGTCTCTAGGTCTGAAGTGGGTCTCTTGTAGACAGCATATATAAGGGTCTTGTTTTTGTATCCATTCAGCCAATCTGTGTCTTTTGGTGGGAGAATTTAGTCCATTTACATTTAAGGTAATTATCGATATATATGTTCCTATTCCCATTTTCTATATTGTTTTGGGTTCGTTACTATAGGTCGTTTCCTTCTCTTGTGTTTAGTGTCTAGAGAAGTTCCTTTAGCATTTGTTGTAAAGCTGGTTTGGTGGTGCTGAACTCTCTCAGCTTTTGCTTGTCTGTAAAGGTTTTAATTTCTCCATCAAATCTGAATGAGATCCTTGCTGGGTAGAGTAGTCTTGGTTGCAGGCTTTTCTCCTTCATCACTTTCAGTATGTCCTGCCACTCCCTTCTGGCTTGTAGGGTTTCTGCTGAGAGATCAGCTGTTAACCTTATGGGGATTCCCTGTGTGTTATTTGTTGTTTTTCCCTTGCTGCTTTTAATATGCTTTCTTTGTATTTAATTTTTGACAGTTTGATTAATATGTGTCTTGGTGTGTTTCTCCTTGTATTTATCCTGTATGGGACTCTCTGTGCTTCCTGGACTTGATTAACTATTTCCTTTCCCATATTAGGGAAGTTTTCAACTATAATCTCTTCAAATATTTTCTCAGTCCCTTTTTTTCTTTCTTCTTCTTCTGGAACCCCTATAATTCGAATGTTGGTGCGTTTCATGTTGTTCCAGAGGTCTCTGAGACTGTCCTCAGTTCTTTTCATTCTTTTTTCTTTATTCTGCTCTGCAGTAGTTATTTCCACTACTTTATCTTCCAGGTCACTTATCCGTTCTTCTGCCTCAGTTATTCTGCTATTGATCCTATCTAGAATGGTTTTAATTTCATTTATTGCATTGTTCATCATTGCTTGTTTCATCTTTAGTTCTTGTAGGTCCTTGTTAACTGTTTCTTGCATTTTGTCCATTCTACTTCCAAGATTTCGGATCATCCTTACTATCATTATTCTGAATTCTTTTTCAGGTAGATTTCCTATTTCCTCTTCATTTGTTAGGTCTGGTGGGTTTTTATCTTGCTCCTTCATCTGCTGTGTGTTTTCCTGTCTTCTCATTTTGCTTATCTTACTGTGTTTGGGGTCTCCTTTTTGCAGGCTGCACGTTCATAGTTCCCGTTGTTTTTGATGTCTGTCTCCAGTGGCTAAGGTTGTTTCAGTGGGTTGTGTAGGCTTCCTGGTGGAGGGGACTAGTGCCTGTGTTGTGCTGGATGAGGCTGGATCTTGTCTCTCTAGTGGGCAGGTGGTGTGTTTTGGGGTGTCTGTGGCCTTATTATGATTTTAGGCAGCCTCTCTGCTAATGGGTGGGGTTGTGTTCCTGTTTTGCTAGTTGTTTGGTTAGGTTGTCCAGCACTGTGGCTTGCTGGTCGTTGAGTGAAGCTGGGGGCTGGTGTTAAGATGGAGGTCTCTGGGAGATTTCCACCATTTAATATTATGTGGAGCTGGGAGGTCTCTTGTTGACCAGTGTCCTGAAGTTGGCTCTCCTACCTCAGAGGCAGAGCCCTGACTCCTGGCTGGAGCACCAAGAGCCTTTCATCCACACGGCTCAGAATAAAAGGGAGAAAAACTAGAGAGAATTAGTAGAAGTATGAGGAAAGAAAGAAGGAAAGGAGGAAAGGAAGCAAGGAAGAAAGAAGCAAAGAAGGAAAGAAAGGAGGAAGGGAGGGAGGGAAGAAAGAATGAAGGAAGGAGGGAAAGAAGGAAAAAAGACAGAAAGAAAGAAGATACAGTAAAAATAAAATAAAGTATAATATAGTTATTGAATTAAAAATATTTAGAAAAAAAAAAGGGACGGATAGAACCTTAGGACAAATGTTGGAAGCAAAGCTATACAGAGAAAATCTTACACAGAAGCATACACATACACGTTCACAAAAAGATGTAAAGGGGGAAAAATCATAAATCTTGCTCTCAGAGAGCACCTCCTCAATTTGGGGTGATTCGTTGTCTAAAGGAGGGAAGGAAGGAAGGAAGGAAAGAAAGAAAGAAAGAACGAAGGTAAAGTATAATAAAGTTATTACAATTAAAATTACTTATTAAGAAAAAAAAATTTCTTTTAAAAACCGTGAACGGATAGAGCCCTAGGACAAATGGTGGAAGCAAGAGTATACAGACAAGATCTCACACAGAAGCATACACGTACCCATTCACAAAAAGAGGAAAAGGGAAAAATTCATACATCTCGCTCCTAAATTCCACCTCTTCAATTTGGGATCATTCCTTGTCTATTCAGGTATTCCACAGATGCAGGGTATATCAAGTTGATTGTGGAGCTTTAATCCGCTGCTTCTGTGGCTGCTAGGAGAGATTTCCCTTTCTCTTCTTTGTTCTCACAGCTCACAGGAGCTCGTCTTTGGATTTGGCCCTGCCTCTGCGTGTAGGTCGCTGGAGGGCGTCTGTTTTTTGCTCAGACAGGACGGGGTTAAAGGAGCCGCTGATTTGGGGGCTCCGGCTCACTCAGGCTGGGGGTTGGGGGATGGGGGAAGGAGGGGCACTGCGTGTGGGGTGGGCCTGCGGCGGCAGAGGCGGCGTGACGTTGCGGCAGAGGCCGGCTTGACGTTGCACCAGCCTGAGTCCCGCCGTGCGTATTCCCGGGGAAGTTGTCCCTGGATCCCAGGAACCTGGCAGTGGCGGGCTGCACAGGCTCTGCAGAGGAGGGGCGTGGAGAGTGACCCGCGCTCGCACACAGGCCCCTTTGTGGCGGCAGCAGCAGCCTTAGCGTCTCCCACCTGTCTCTGGGGTCCACGGTTTTAGCCACAGCTCGCGCCCGTCTCTGGAGTTCGCGCTTTTAGTTGCGGCTCGCGCCCGTCTCCGGGGTTCACGCTTTTAGCCACGGCTCGCGCCCATCTCTGGGGTTCACGCTTTTAGCCACGGCTCGCGCCCGTCTCTGGAGTTCCTTTAAGCAGCACTCTTAAACCCCTCTCCTCGAGCACCAGGAAACAAAGAGGAAAGAAAAAGTTTCTTGCCTCTTCGGCAGGTGTAGGCTTTTCCCTGAACTCCCTCCCGGTTAGTCGTGGTGCACTAACCCCTTCAGGCTTTGTTCAAGCCGCCAACCCCAGTCCTCTCCCTGCGCTCCGTCCAAAACCGAAACCCGAGCCTCAGCTCGCAGCCCCGCCCGCCCCCGGGAGTGAGCAGACAAGCCTCTCAGGTTGGTGAGTGCTGGTCAGCACCGATCGTCTGTGCAGGAATCTCCCCGCTTTGCCCTCCGCACCCGTCGCTGTGCACTACTCCGTGGTCCCGAAGCTCCCCCCTCCGCCTCCCGCAGTCTCCGCCCGCGGAGGGTCTTCCTAGTGTATGGAAACTTTTCCTCCTTCACAGCTCCCTCCCACTGGTGCAGGTGCTGTCCTTATTCTTTTGTCTCTGTTTTTTCTTTTTTTCTTTTGCCCTACCCAGGTACGTGGGGAGTTTCTTGCCTTTTGGGAGGTCTGAGGTCTTCTGCCAGCCTTCAGTAGGTTTTCTGTAGGAGTTGTTCCACGTGTAGATGTATTTCTGGTATATCCGTGGGGAGGAAGGCGATCTCCGTGTCTTACTCTTCCGCCATCTTCAAGGTCCCCCCTTCTCTTGGTATTCTATAGGTCTTTGGTGATTATATATTTCACATGTGTTTGTATATCTCTGTTAATGTCAGTATCATAATGGATCCAATCCTCATACCTTTCCATTTCGGGAACCATAAGTTTGTTTAATGAATCTGTGACTGTCTTTCTCTGTGGAAATATCTTCATTGTTATCAATTTTTAGGTAACACCTATAAGTGATATCATACGTTAGGTGTCTTTCGCTTTCTCACTTACTACAAGTTTCATGATTATCTCTAGACTGATATATGGGGCTGCAAATGCCATTGTTTCATTTTTTTCCGAGCTAATATTCCATCTCTACATGTAGCAGTTCTTCTTTATCCACCCATCTGTTGATGGACTTTTGTTTGCTTCCATGTCTTGGCTATTGTAATACTGCTGCAGTGCAGATTTGCCTGCCTGTGTCTTTCCAATTCTGTCCTCTTCGGTTATAGGCCCAGTAGTGGGCCTGCTGGATCATATAGTAGCTCAATGTTTACCTTTTAAAGGCACATCCATTCTGTTTCCATTAGTGGCTCTTACCAGGTTACGTCCCACTTCAAATTAAGAGTATGCATTTCTGCACAACCTCTTCAGCATTGATCGTTTGTAATTTCTTTCCTGATGGTTATTCTGAATGGTGTGAGCTGATACCTCTGTGTGGTTGCATTTGCATGTGTCTCATACTCCCTTGAAATTGAGCTTTCAGGCATGTCCTTTTATTTTTCAAACTGTTATTACAGCTTACATCTTCAAATGGTTTTCTTGAAATATATTCCACATTTTGAAATATTTTGGCCTTCACTTCCATCAAGACATGATGAGGGCAGGTTTCCTTTACAGCCCTGCAGTACTTGTTCATATGAAGTGACCATTAGCATAGGGTTTAAAGCTGCATTTTCAGGTAACGGCCAGAGCGTGGCAGCATTTCATAATTCTATGAAATGTAATTGAACACAAAATATATATATTTTTTCTTTTAAATTTCCATTGTTACTTTTGTAAAGTACAATTATAATTCAATTTCTTAGTAACAAGTGAAATTTAAAAGACTAAGGAAAAGATAATATTTTACCACTTGCCATCCTTTCCCATTTACAGAAACGACCAGCATAGTGTGTAGATTTCTCATTTTATCCAGGTGTTCTCTACATCTGGAACATCATGTTTCTCACTGTAGAAAAACATATTTAGCTCTCACACTTTTTATAGGCTACACAACAGTCCATAGAACAGAAGTAGCAAATATTTCAGACTTAGCTTTTTGAGGAACACTCAGGATACTTTCTCTTTTATTTTGTTGTTCTGCTAATTTTTTTTTAGCCACAGAAAAATATTTTTTTAAAATAGAAAAAATAAAAAGAAAATTAAGTTAGGGGTAAGGGTTAGGGTTTAGGATACGGGTTAGGTTATGGGTTAGGGTACAGGTTAGTGTAAGGCTTAAGGTAAGAGTTAGGGTTACGGATAGGGAACAGGTACAGTTTAGAGTACAGGTTAGAGTATGACAATGGGTTAGGGCTTGGGTACATGTTAGGGTATGGATCAGTGTTAGTGTACAGTTTAGGTTTAGAGTACGGATTAGGGTAAGTGTTAGGGTTAGGGTTATGGTTGGGGAATGGGTACAGTTTAGGTTAGAGGCTTAGGGTATGAAAACAGGTTTGGGTTAGAGTACGTGTTAGGGTATGGGTTAGTGTTAGTGTATGGGTTAGTATTACGGTATGGATTAGGTTAAGGGTTAGGGTTAGGGTTAGGGTTAATGAAAGGTTACAGTTTAGGGTACAGCTTAGGGTACAAAAAAGCATTAGGATTAGGGTACGTTTTATGGTATTGGTTACTGTTAGTGTACGGGTTATGATTAGCATACAGTTTAAGGTAAGGTTTAGGGTTAGGAAATGGGTACGGTTTAGGGTACAGGTTAGGGTATGTCAACAGGTTAGGGTTAGGGTACGTGTTAAGGTATATGTTAGTGTTAGTGTATGAGTTAGGATTAGGGTACGGGTTAGGGTAAGGATTAGGGTTATAGTTAGAGTTAGGTTTAGGATTAGGGAAAGTGTACGGTTTAGGGTAAATGTTAGTGTACGACAATAGGTAAAGTTTAGCGTGGGTGTTAGGGTACAGGTTAGGGTTAGTGTACGGGTGTGGGTTAGAGTTAGGGTTAGGGTACAGCTATGGGTTAGGGTTAGAGTACGTGTTAAGGTATGGGTTAGGGTATAGGATAAACTTAGGGTACAGTTGAGGGAATAGCTGTGGTTTACAGTTAGGGTACGGGTGAGGTTATGGTTTACTGTTAGGATACGAGTTAGGATTAGCGTACAGGTTTAGGTTCCATTTGGGGCTAGTGTAGGGCATAGGGTTAGGGTACGTGTTAGGGTTAGGGTACAGCTTAGGTTATGCCTATGGGTACAGGTTAGTGTATGGGTTAGGGTACAGGTGAGTTTATGGGTTAGGGTATGGGTTAGGGTTAGTGTATGGGTTAGAGTTATGGTACAGGTAAGGGTTAGGGTATGGGTTAGGTTGAGGGTACCTTTAAGGGTATAGCTACAAGTTCATTGTATGGTACGGGTTAAGGTACGGGTTAGTGTTAGGATATGGGTTTGTATTAGGTTATGGTTTAGAGTACAGTTTAGGGTTAGGTTTAGGGTTAGTTTTACGGTGAGGGTATGGTTTAGGGTACTGGTTGGGGTACCACAAAGGCTTGGGTTTAGGGGTTGGGTTAGGTTTAGGGTACAGTTTAGGGTTAGGGTACTGGTTACGGTTAGTGTATGAGTTAGGCATAGGGTATGGTATGGGTTTAGGGTAGGTGTTAGGTTTAGAGTACGGGTAAGGTTTAGGGAACTGTTTAGGGTATGGCTACAGGTTAGTGTTAGGGTATGTGTTAGGGTACCGATTAGTGTTAGTATATGGATTAGTATTAGGGTATGGGTTAGGGTACAGGTTAGTGTTAGTGTACAGGTTAGTTTTACGGTATGGGTAAGGGTAAGGTTTAGGGTTAGGGAATGAGTTTGGTTTAGGGTACAGGGAAGAATACGTATACACGTTAGGATTAGGGTAGGTGTCAGGAAACTGGATAGTGTTAGGGTATGGGTGAGGGTTAGGGTACAGGTTAGGATAAGGTTTAGGGAACGTGTATGTTTTAGGGTACAGGGTAGGGTACGACAACGGGTTAGGGTTAGGGTATGTGTTAGGGTAAGTGTTAGTGTAACATTTAGGATTAGGGTACCAGTTAGTCTAAAGCTTAGGGTAAGGGTTAGGGTTAGGGTTAGGGTTAGGGAATGGGTACAGTTTAGGGTACAGGTTCATGTACGACAACGTGTTAGGGTACTGTTAGGGTATGAATCAGTGTTTGTGTGCGGGTTAGAGTAAGGCTTAGGGTAAGGGTTAGCGTTAGGTTTAGGATTAGGGTTAGGGAACGGGTATGGTTCAGGGTACAGGTTCAGTAATGACAATGGGTTAGGGTTAGGGAACATGTTAGGTTACAGGTTAGTGTTACTGTAGGGGTTAGGATTAGGGTATGGGTTAGGGAAAGGCTTAGGGTAAGGGTTAGGTTTAGGTTTAGGGTTAGGGTTAGGTAACGTGTACGGTTTAGGTTACAGGTTAGATTACAACAAATGTTTAGAGTTAGGGTACGTGTTACGATATGGGTTAGTGTTAGTGTATGGGTTAGGATTAGGGTATGAGTTATGGTAAGGCTTAGGGTAAGGGTTAGGTAGAGGGATAGGAATGGTACAGCTTAGGTTACATGTTAAGGTACGACAAAGAGTTATGGAAAGGGTACGTTTTAGGGTATGGGTTAGTGTTAGTGTACAGGTTAGGATTAGGGTACATGTTGAGGTAAGTCTTAAGGTAGTGTTAGGTTTAGCTTTAGGGTTAGGTAAAGGGTACGAATTAGGGTACAGTTTATTATATTATAAAGTGCTAGGATAAGGGTAAGTGTTAGTGTATGGGCTAGTGTTAGTGTACGTGTTAGGAATAGGGTATGGGTTAGGGTAAGACTTAGGGTTAGAGTTAGGTTTAGGGTTAGGGATAGGTAATGGGTATGGTTTATGGTTAAGTTCAGGGAACAACAATGGGTAAGTGTTAGGGTACGTGTTAGGGTATGGTTTAGTGTTAGTGTACGGGTTAGGGTAAGGCTTTGGGTATGGGTTACGGTTAGGTTTAGGGTTAGGGAATGGGTACAGTTTAGGGTACAGGTTTGGGTATGACAATGGGTAAGGTTTAGGGTACGTGTTAAGGTACGGGTTAGTGTTAGTTTACAGGTTAGGATTAAGGTACGGGTTAGGGTAAGGCTTCGGGTAAGGGTTAGGTTTAGGGTTAGGATTAGGGAATGGTTACAGTTTCAGGAACAGGTTACGGTATGACAATGGTTTAGGGTTAGCATACGTGTTAGTGTATGGGTTAGTGTTAGTGTATGGGTTAGGATTAGGGTACAGGTTAAGGTAAGGCTTCAGGTAAGGGTTAGGGTAGGGTTACAGTTAGGGAACGGGTACAATTTAGGGTACAGGTTCGGGTACAACAACGGGTATGGGTTAGGGTACGTGTTAGGGTACGGATTAGTGTTAGTGTATGGGTAAGGATTAGGGTACGGGTTAGGGTCAGGCTGCAGGTAAGAGTTCAGGATCAGGTTAGGATTAGGGTTAGGGTTAGGGTAACGTTTAGGGTACAGGTTAGGGTACGACAACGGTTTAGTGTTAGTGTACGTGTTAGGGTATGGGTTAGTGTTAGTATACGTGTTAGGATTAGGGTACGGGTTAGGTTAAGGCTTCGGGTAAGCGTTAGGTTTAGGGTTAGGGAACGGGTACGGTTTAGGGTACAAGTTAGGGTATGAAAAAGTGTAAGGTTTAGGGTACGTGTTAGGGTATGGGTTAGTGTTAGTGTACAGCTTAAGATTAGGGTACGGGTTAGGGAAAGGCTTCAGGTAAGCATTCGGATTAGGGTTTAGGTTAGGTTTAGGGATGGTGTTAGGATTAGGTTTAGGGAATGTGTATGTTTTAGGGTACAGTTTAGGGTACAACAACGTGTAAGGGTTAGGATACTTGTTAGGGTATGGGCTAATGATAGTGTACATGTTAGTATTAGGGTATGGGTTAGGGTAAGGATTCGGGTAAGGGTTATGGTTAGAGTTATGGGTTAGGGTACAAGTTAGGGTATGACAACGGGTAAGGGTTAGGGTACGTGTTAGGGTATGGGTTAGTGTTAGTGTATAGGTTAGTATAAGGGTAGGGGTTAGGGACAGGCTTCGGGTAAGCATTCACGATAGGGTGAGGGTTAGGGAACAGGTAATGTTTAGGGTACAGGTTAGTGTACAACAACGTCTTAGTGTTAGCATACATGTTAATGTATGGGTTAGTGTAAGTGTATGGGTTAGAATTAGGGTATGGGTTAGGTTAAGGGTTAGGTTTCAGGTTAGGGTTAGGGTTATGGAAGGGGTACGGTTTAGGGTACAGGTTAGGGTACCACAAAGTGTAAGGTTTAAAGTACGTGTTAGGGTATGGGTTAGTGTTAGTGTACGGGTTAGGATTAGGGTACGAGTTAGGGTAAGGGTTAGGGTAAGGGTTAGGATTAGGGTTAGGGTATGGTTAAGAGTAGAGTTTAGGGTATGACAATGATATAGTGTTAGTGTATGTTGTAGGGTACGGGTTAGTGTTCGTATATGGATAAGGATTAGGTTATGGGTTAGTGTAAGACTTTGGGTAAGTGTTAGGGTTAGGTTAAGGTTAGGGTCAGGGTTACGGAACAGGTATGGTTTAGGGTACAGGTTAGGGTATGACAAAGTGTAAGGGTTAGGGTACGTGTTAGGGTATGCTTCAGTGTTAGTGTACGGGTTATGATTAGGGTACAGGTTAGGGTAAGGCTTCTGGTAAGCATTAGTGTTAGTGATAGGGTTAGGGTTAGGGAACGGGTACAGTTTAGTGTACAGGTTAGGATACGACAACTATTTAGGGTTACCGTACGTGTTAGGGTAAGGGTTAGTGTTAGTGTACGGGTTAGGATTAGGATACGAGTTAGGGTAAGGCTTAGGGTAAGTGTTAGGGTTAGGTTTAAGGTTAGGGAATGTGTACGGTTTAGGGCACGGGTTAGGGTACGAAAGCAGGTAAGGGATAGAGTACATGTTAGTGTATGGTTTACTGTTAGTGTATGGGTTAGAATTAGGATATGCGTTAGGTTAAGGCTTCAGGAAAGTGTACGTGTTGGGGTTAGGGTTAGTGAACGCATATGATTTAAGGTACAGTTTAGGGTACAACAATGGTTTCGGGTTAGCATACATGTTAGGGTACATGTTAATGTTAGTTTATGGGTTAGGATTAGGGTACGGGTTAGGGTAATGCTTCGGGTAAGATTTATGTTTAGGGTTACATTTAGGGTTAGGGTTAGGGAATGAGTAGGGTTTAGGGTACAGGTTAGGGTACGACAAATCTTTAGGGTTAGGGTAAGTGTTAGGCTATGGGTTAGTGTTAGTGTATGGGTTAGCATTAGGGAATGGGTTAGGGTAAGGTTTCGGGTAAGGGTTAGGGTTAGGGTTAATATTAGGGAATGGGTAATGTTTAGGGTACAGTTTAGGGTATGAGAAGTGTTTAATGTTAGCGTTTGTGTTACGGTACTTCTTACTGTTAGAGTACGGGTTAGGATTAGTGTACGGGTTAGGGTAAGGCTTTGAATAAGAGTTACAGTTAGGGTTATGGTTAGGGTTTGGGTTGGGGAATGAGTACGGTTTAGTGTACAGGTTAGGGTACGACAATGCGTAAGGGTTAGGGTACGTGTTAGGGTACGGGTTAGTGTTAGTGTATGGGTTAGGTTTAGGGTATGTATTAGGGTAAGGCTTCGGGTAGGCATTATGGTTAGGGATAGTGTTAGGATTAGGGAACAGCTACGGTTTAGGGTAGAGGTTAGTGTACGATATAGCTTAAGGGTTAGGGTACGTGTTAGTGTATGGGTTAGTATTAGCATATGGGTTAGGATTAGGGTACGGGTAAGGGTAAGGCTTTGGGTAAGCATTCAGCTTAGCATTACAATTAGGGTTACAGTTATGGAACGAGTATGGTTTAGGGTACAGGTTATTGTATGACAACCGATTATTATTAGTGTACATGTTAGGGTACAGGTTAGTGTTAGTGTATGGGTTAGGATTACGTTATGGATTACGGTAAAGCTTCGAGTAAGGATTAGGGTTAGGGTTAGGTTTAGGGTTAGGAAATGGGTATGGTTTAGGGTACAGTTTCGGGTACTACAAAGGTTTAGTGTTAGCGTACGTGTTAGGGTATGGGTTAGTTTCAGTGTACGGGTTAGGATTAGCGTACGGGTTAGGGTAAGGATTAAGGTAAGTGTTAGGGTTAGGGTTAGGGAACGAGTACGTTGTAGGGAACAAGTTAGGGTATGACAAAGGTTTAGGGTTAGCATACGTGTTAGGGTACAGGTTAGTTTTAGTGTATGGGTTACGATTAAGGTACGGGTTAGGGTAAGGCTTCTGGTAAGGATTCAAGTTAGGGTTAGGCTTAGGGAACGGGTACGGTTTAGGATACAGGTTAGGATACTAAAATGATTTAGGATTAGTGTACATATTAGGGTATGGGTTAGTTTTAGTGTACCGGTTAAGATTAGGGTATGGGTTAGGGTAAGTCTTTGGGTAAGCGATAGGATTAGGGTTAGGGTTAGGGTTAGGGAACGGGTATGGTTTAAGGTGCAGGTTAGGTTATGACAACAGTGTAGGGTTAGCGTACGTGTTAGGGTATGGGTTAGTGTTCATGTACGGGTTAGGATTATGGTGCCATTAGTGTAAGGCTTCGGGTAAGGGTTAGGTTTCGGGTTAGGGAATGTGTATGGTTAGCGTACAGTTTAGTGTACGAAAACGATTTAGGGTTAGCGTACATGTTAGAGTAGGGTTTAGTGTTAGTATATGGTTTAGGATTTGAACAGGGGTTAGGGTAACGCTTTGGGATATGGTTAGGGCTATGGTCAGGGAACGGGTACAATTTAGGGAACAGGTTTGTGTACGAAAATGATCAATGTATAGCTTATGTGTTAGGGTACAGGTTAGTGTTAGTGTACGGTTTTGGATTAGGATGTGGGTTAATTTAAGGCTTCAGGTAAGGGCTAGGGTTAGGGTTAATGTTAGGGAATGGGTACAGTTTAGGGTACAGCTTAGGGTATGACAATGGTTTAGGGTTAGCATTCAGGTTAGGGTATGGGTTAATGTTAGTGAAAGGGTGAGTATTAAAGAATGAGTTAAGGTAAGGCTTTGGATAAGGTTTAGATTTAGGGAGAGTGTTAGGGTTAGGGAACAGTTACCATTTAGGGTATAGCTTAGGGAAAGACAGCGGTTTAGGGTTATCATACATGTTAGGGTACAGGTTAGTGTTAGTGTACGGGTTAGGATTAGGGTATGGGTTAGGGTAAGGATTAGGGTGATGGTTAGGGTTAGGGTTAGGGAACAGGCATGGTTTAGCATACAGGTTAGGGAGTGACAATGGTTTAGGGTTAGTGTACGTGGAAGGGTAACTGTTAATGTTAATGTGTGGTATAGGATTAGGGTATGGGTTATGGTAAGGCTTCAGGTAAGCGTTAGGTTTAGTGCTAGGGTTAAGGTTAGGGTTAGGCAACAGGTACGGTTTAGGGTACAGGTTAGTGTATGACAACAGTTTACGGTTAGAGTATGTGTTAGGGTTCAGTTTAGTGTTCGTGTACGGGTTAGGTTTAAGGTACGTGTTAGTGTAAGGCTTTGGGTAAGGTTTAGGTTTAGTGTTAGGGTTAGGGTTAGGGAAAGGGTATTGTTTGGGGTACAGGATAGGGTACGAAAATGATTTAGGGTTAGCGTACATGTTAGGGTAGAAGTTAGTGTTAATGTATGGTTTAGGATTAGAACATGGGTAAGGCTAAGGCTTAGGGATAGGGTTAGGGTCAGGGAATGGCTAAACTTTAGGGAACAGGTAAGGGTACGAAAAAGATTTAAGGTTAGCTTATGTGTTAGTGTATGGCTTAGTGTTAGTGTATGGTTTAGGATTAGAGTATTGGTTAGTTTAAGGCTTCGGGTAAGGGTTAGGGTTAAGGTTAGCATAAGGGTTAGGGAATGGGTACGGTTTAGTGTACAGCTTAGGTTATGACAATGGTTTAAGGTTAGCGTACATGTTAGGGTATGGGTTAGTGTTAGTGTACGGGTTAGGATTAGTTTACGGGTTAGGGTACGGCTTCGAGTAAGGCTTAGGGTTAGGGTTAGGTTTAGGGAATGGGAACGGTTAGGGTAAGATTAGGGTATGACAATGGTTTAGGGTTAGAGTATGGGTTAGGCTATTGGTAAGAGTTAGTGTATGGGTTAGCATTAGGGAACGGGTTAGGGTAAGGTTTGGGATAACAGTTTGGGTTAGAATTAGGGTTAGGGAACGGGTACAGTTTAGTGTACAGGGTAGGGTACAACAACGGTTTAAGGTTCGCGTATGTGTAAGGGTACGGTTTAGTGTTAGTGTATGGGTTACAATTATGGTACGGGTTAGGGTAAGTTTTAGGGTAAGTGTTAGGGTTAGGGAACAGGTTAGGGTTAGGGAATGGGTTAGGGTAAGGCTTCAGGAAAAGTTTAGATTTAGGGATAGGGTTATTTTTACAGAACTGGTATGATTTAGGGTATAGTTTATGGAAAGAAAAAGGTTCAGGGTTATTGTACGTGTTAGGTATGGGTTAGTGTTAGTGTACCGGTTAGGATTAGGGTGCAGGTTAGAGTAAGGATTAGGGTAAGTGTTAGGGTTATGGTTATGGTTAGGGTTAGGGAACGGGTATGGTTTAGCATAGAGTTTAGTGTACAACAGTGGTAGAGGGATAGTGTACGTGTTAGGGTAATGGTTAGTGTTAGTGTATGGGTTAGGATTAGGGTACGGATTAGGGCAAGGCTTTGGGTAAGTGTTAGGTTTAGGCTTAGGGTTAGGGTTAATGTTAGGGAACTGGTACGGTTTAGGGTCCAGGTGAGGGTATGACAACCATTTAGGTTTAGTGTACGTGTTAAGGTACTGGTTAGTGTTAGTGTACAGGTTAGAATTAGGGTATGGGTTAGGGTAAGGCTTTGGGTAAGGGTTAGGGTTAGGTTAGGGAACGGGTATGGTTTAGGGTACAGGTTAGGTTACTAAAGAGATTCGTGTTTCGATTATGTGTTACGGTAGGAGTTAGTGTTAGTGTATGATTTAGGATTAGAACACAGTTTAGGGTACGGCTTAGGGATAGGGTTAAGGTTAGGTTTATGGTTAGGGAATGGGTACAGTTTAGGGAACAGTTTAGGGTACTAAAACGATTGAGGGTCAGCTTACGTGTTATGGTACGGGTCACTGTTATTGTATCGCTTAGGATTAGAACATGGGTTAGGTTAAGGCTTCGGGTAAGTGTTAGGGTTAAGGTTAGGGTTAGGGTAAGAGAAAGGGTATGGTTTAGGGTACAGGTTAGAATACTACAATGATTTAGGGTTAGCGTACATGTTAGGGTACAGGTTACTGTTAGTGTATGGGTTAGGGTTAGGGTACGGATTAGGGTAATGCTTTGGGTAAGGGTTAGTGTTAGGCTGAGGGTTAGGGGTAGGGAATGGATTTGGTTAGGGTACAGGTTATGGTACGACAACGGTTTAGTCTTAGCCTCTGTGTTAGGGTATGGGTTTTTGGTAGTGTACAGGTTAGGATAAGGATACGGGTTACGGTAAGGTTTCAGGTAAGCGTTAGGGTTACTGTTAGGGTTAGTGTTAGGGAATGGATGTATTTTAGGGTATAGGTTAGGGTACAAAACGGTTTAGGGTTAGCGTACATGTTAGGGTACAGGTTAGTCTTAGTGTACAGGTTAGGTTTAGGGTACAGATTAGGTTAAGGATTCGGGTAAGGGTTAGCGTTAGGTTTAGGGAACGGGTATGGTTTACGGAACAGGTTAGGGTACGACAACGGTTTAAGTTTAGCATACGTGTTAGGGTACGGGTTAGTGTTAGTGTATGGGTTAGGATTAGGGTATGGGTTAGGGTAAGGCCTCAGGTAAGTGTTAGGTTTAGGCTTAGTGTTAGGGTTAGGGAATGGGTATAGTTTATGGTATAGTTTAAGGTACAACAATGGTTTTGGGTTAGCGTACATGTTAGAGTATGTGTTAGTGTTAATGTACGGGTTAGGATTAAGGTACGTGTTAGGGTAAGGCTTCGGGTAAGGGTTAGCATTAGTGTTAGGGAACTGGTTAGTGTACAAAATAGATTTAGGGTTAGATTACATGTTAGGGTGCAGGTTAATTTTAGTGTAATGGTTAGGACTAGGGTACAGGTTAAGTTTAGGCTTCATTAAGGGTTAGGATTAAGGTTATGGTTATGGTTAGGGTTAGGGAACAGGTATGATTTAGGGTATATGTGAGGGTACAAAAACGGTTTGGGGTTAGCGTACACGTTAGGGTATGATTTTGTGTTAGAGTATGGGTTAGGATTAGAGTATGTGTTAGGGTAAGATTACGAGTAAGCATTAGGGTTATGGTTAGCGTTAGGGTTAGGGTTGGGGAACGGGTACAATTTAGGGTACAGGTCAGGGAATGACAACAGTTTAGGGTTACCGTATGTGTTAGGGCACAGCTTAGTGTTAAGATTAGGGTACGGGTTATGGTAAGCCTTTGGGTAAATATTAGGGTTATGGTTAGGGTTAGGGTTAGGGTTAGGGAATGGTACGGTTTAGGGAACAGGTGTGGGTATCACGAAGATTTAGAGTTAACATACGTGTTAGGGTATGGTTTAGTGTTAGTGTACGGGTTAGGATTAGGGTAAGGGTTGGGGTAAGGATTCGGGTAAGGTTTTGGGTTTGGGAATGGGTACGGTTTAGGGTACAGGTTAGGTTATGACAACGGTTTAGGGTTAACCTATGTGTTATGGTACTGGTTAACTTTAGTGTACAGGTTAGGATTAGGGTACGGGTTAGGGTAAGGATTCAGGTAAGGTTTAGGGTTAGGGTTAGGGAATGGGTACGTTTTAGGGTACAGGTTAGCTTATGACAATGGTTTAGAGTTAGCCTACGTGTTATTGTTTGGGTTAGTGGCAGTGTAAGTGTTAGGATTAGGTTACGAGTTAGGGTAAGGTTTCGGGTAAGTGTTAGGTTTAGGGTTACAGTTAGCGTTAGGATCAGGGAACAGGTATGGTTTAGGGTATGGCAATGGTTTAGGGTTAGCCTATGTGTTAGGTTTCTGGTTAGTGTTAGTGTACAGGTTAGGATTAGGGAACATGTTAGGGTAAGGCTTTGCATTAGGGTTAGGTTTAGGTTTAGAGTTTGTGATCAGGTACGGGTTATGGTATAGTTTAGGGTATGACAAACGTTTAGGGTTAGCGTATGTGTTATGGTATGGGTAAGTGTTAGTATGTGGGTCAGGATTTGGGTTCGGGTTAATGTTAGTGTACGGGTTAGGATTAGGGTACAGATTAGGGTAAGGCTTCAGTTAAAGGTTAGAGTTAGGGAATGGGTACAGGTTAGGGTTCGACAAAGGTTTAGTGTTAGTGTAAGGGTTAGGGTACCGGTTAATGTTAGTGTACGTGTTAGGATTAGGATACAGGTTAGGGTAAGGAATCGATTAAGGGTTAGGTTTAGGATTAGGGTTAGGGAATGGATACGGTTTAGGGTACAGGTTAGGGAACAACAATTGTTTAGGGTCAGCCTATGTGTTGGGTGTCGGGGTAGTGTTAGTGTAAGGGTCAGGATTAGGGTATGGGTTTGCGTAAGGCTTTGGGTAAGGGTTACGGTAAAGTTTAGGGTATGACATCAGTTTACGGTTAGCATAGCTGTTAGGGTACGGTTTAGTCTTAGTGTACAGGTTAGCATTAGGCTACGGGTTAGACTAAGGCTTCATATAGGGTGAGGTTTAGGGAACGTGTACAGTTTAATAAACAGGTTAGGGCACGACAACGGTTTAGGTTTAGCGTACGTGTTAGGGTACAGGTTAGTGTTAGTGTACAGGTCAGGATTAGGGTACGGGTTAGGGTAAGGCTCTTGGTAAGGCTTAAGGTTAGGGTTAGGGAATGGGTACAGTTTAGGGTACATGTTAGGGTACGACAATGGTTTAGGGTTAACGTACATGATAGGGTGCGGGATAGTGTTAGTGTACCTGTTAGGATTAAGCTATGGGTTAGGGTAAGGATTCGGGTAAGGGTTAGGGTTAGGGTTAGGGATAGGGAACGTGAACTGTTTAGGGTAAAATTTAGGGTACAACAACGGTTTAGGGTTAGAGTAAGTGTTAGGGTACTGGTTAGTGTTAGTGTACAGGTTTGGATTAGTGTACTGGTTAGTTTAAGGCTTCGGGTAAGGTTTAAGTTAGGGTTAGGGAACGGGTATGGTTCAGGGTTAGGGTTAGGGTTAGTGTTAGTGTTAGGGTTAGGGAACGGGTACATTTTAGGGTACAGTTTAGGGTATAGCAACAGTTTAGTGTTAGCGTACGTGTTAGGGTAATTGTTAGTGTTAGTGTACATATTAGGATTAGGGTACAGGTTAGGGTAAGGCTTCTGGTAAGGGTTAGGGTTACAGTTAAGGTTTGGCAGTGGGTACGGTTTACGGTACAGGATAGTGTACGACAAAGTTTTAGGGTTAGTTATGTTTAAGTGTATGGGTTAGTGTTAGTGCATGGGTCAGTATTAGGGTACGGGTTAGTGTAAGGCTTCGGGTAAGGGTTAGGATTAGGGATAGGGTTAGTGTTAGGGAGTGGGTATGGTTTAGGGTACAGGTTAAAGCATGACAACCGTTTAAGTTTACCCTATGTGTTAGGGTATGGGTTAGTGATAGTGTTTGGGTTAGGATTAGGGTAGGGGTTACTGTAAGGCTCTGGGTAAGGTTTAGGTTTAGGGTTAGGTTTAGGGAAATGGTACGGTCTAAAGTGCAGGTTAGATTTCGACAAAGGTTTAGGGTTAGCGTACGGGTTAGGGTAAGGCTTCGGGTAAGGGTTAGGGAATGGGTACATTTTCGGGTACAGGTTAGGGTACGACAATGATTTAGGGTTAGAATATGTGTTAGGGTATGGGTTAGTGTTAGTGTGCAGGTTAGAATTAGTGTATGTATTAGGGTAAGGATTCGGGTAAGGGTTAGGGTTAGGGTATGTGTATGATTTAGGGTACAGGTTAGGGTACAAAAACGGTTTAGGGTTAGCGTACGTGTCAGGGTATGGGTTACTGTTAGTGTATAAGTTAGGATTAGGGTATGGGTTACAGAAAGGCTTCGGGTAAGGTTTAGGGTTAGGGAGGGTGTGTGGTTTAGGGTATGACAACACTTTAGTGTTAGCGTACGTGTTAATGTACACTTTCGGAGTGGGGTGCAGGTTATAGTAAGGCTTCAGGTAAGGGTTAGGTTTAGGGCTTGGGTTAGGTTTAGGGTTAGGGAACAGGTATGGTTTAGGGTACAGGTTAGGGTATGACAACGCTTTAGGGTTAGCATACATGTCAGGGTACGGGTTACTGTTAGTGTGTAAGTTAGGATTAGGGTATGGGTTAAGAAATGGCTTCAGGTAAGCTTTAAGGTTAGGGAACTGGTACATTTTTGGGTACAGTTTAGGGTATGACAATGATTTATGGTTAGAATATGTGTTAGGGCACGGGTTAGTGTTAGTGTGCAGGTTAGAATTAGTGTATGTATTAGGGTAAGGCTTCTGGTAACTGTTAGGGTTAGAGAACGTGTACCATTTAGGGTACAGGTTAGGGTACGACAATGGTTTAGGGTTAGCGTACGTGTCAGGGTATGGGTTACAGTTAGTGTATAAGTTAGGATTAGGGTATGGGTTAAGGAAAGGCTTCGGGTAAGTTTTAGGATTAGGGTTAGGGAACGGGTATGGTTTAGGGTACGACAACACTTTAGGGTTAGTGTATATGTTAGTGTACACTTTAGGAGTAGGGTGCGGGTTATAGTAAGGCTTCAGGTAAGGGTTAGGTTTAGGGTTTCGGTTAGGTTTAGCGTTAGGGAACAGTTATGGTTTAGGGTACAGGTTAGGGTATGACAACGCTTTAGGGTTAGCGTACATGTCAGGGTATGGGTTACTGTTAGTGTATAAGTGAGGATTAGGTTATGGGTTAAGGAAAGGCTTCGGGTAAGCTTTAGGGTTAGGGAACGGGTACATTTTCGGGTACAGGTTAGGGTACGATAAAGATTTAGAGTTAGAATATGTGTTAAGGTAAGGGTTAGTGTTAGTGTGCAGGTTAGAAGTAGTGTATGTATTAGGGTAAGGCTTCTGGTAAGGGTTAGGGTTAGGGTATGTGTACAATTTAGGGTACAGATTATGGTACGAAAACGGATTAGGGTTAGCATATGTGTCAGGGTATGGGTTACTGTTAGTGTATAAGTTAGGATTAAGGTACGGGTTAAGGAAAGGCTTTGGGTAAGGTTTAGTGTTAGGGAACGGGTTCGGTTTAGGGTACAGGTTAGGGTATGACAACACTTTAGGGCTGGTGTACATGTTAGTGTACGCTTTAAGAGTAGGGTGCAGGTTATAGTAAGGCTTCAGGTAAGGGTTACGTTTACGGTTTGTGTTAGGGTTGGGGAACGGGTACAGTTTAGGGTAGAGGTTAGGGTATGACAACAGTTTAGGGTTAGCGTATGTGTCAGGGTACGGGTTACTGTTAGTGTGTAAGTTAGGATTAGGGTATGGGTTAAGGAAAGGCTTCGGGTAAGGTTTAGGGTTAGGGAATGGGTACGGTTTAGGGTACAAGTTAGGGTATGACAGCAGTTTAGGGTTAGCGTACGTGTCAGGGTACGGGTAAGTGTTAGTGTATGGGTTAGGATTAGGTAATGGGTTAGGGTAAGGCTTCGGGTAAGGGTTAAGGAACGAGTATATTTTCGGGCACAGGTTAGGGTACAACAATGATGTAGGGTTAGAATATATGTTAGGGTACGGGTTAGTGTTAGTGTGCAGGTTAGAATTAGTGTATGTATTAGGGTAAGGCTTCTGGTAAGGGTTAGGGTTAGGGAACATGTACGATTTAGGGTACAGGTTAGGGTACAAAAACGGTTTAGGTTTAGTCTATGTGTCAGGGTACGGGTTACTGTTAGTGTATAAGTTAGGATTAGGGTATGGGTTAAGGAAAGGCTTCGGGTAAGGTTTAGGGTTAGGATTAGTGTTAGGGAACGGGTACGGTTTAGGGTACGACAATGCTTTAGGGTTAGCGTACGTGTTAGTGTATGCTTTAGGAGTAAGGTGCGGGTTATAGTAAGGCTTCAGGTAAGGGTTAAGTTTAGAGTTTGGGTTAGGCTTAGGGTTAGGGAACGGGTACGGTTTAGGGTAGAGGTTAGGGTCCAACAGCGGTTTAGGTTTAGCCTATGTGTTAGGGTACGGGTTACGATTAGGGTACAGGTTAAGGTAAGGCTTAAGGTAAGGTTTAGGGTTAGGTTTAGTGTTTGGGATTGGGTACGGTTGATGGTAAAGGTTAGGGCACGACAAAGTTTAGTGTTAGCGTATGTGTTAGGGTATAGGTTAGGGTAAGGCTTCAGGTAAGGGTTAGGGATAGGGAAAGGGTGCAGGTTAGGTACAGGTTAGGGTACAACAATGGTTTACTGTTAGCGTACGTGTTAGGGTATGGGTTAGTGTTAGTGTACGGGTTAGGATTAGGGTACGGTTCAGGGTACAAGTTAATGTGCGACAAAGGTTTAGGGTTACGGTACGTGTTTGTGTATGGAGAGTGTGAGTGTACGGGTTAGGATTAGGTCATGGGTTAGGGTAAGGCTTCGGTTAAGGTTTAGGGTTCGAGATAAGGTAAGTGTTAGGGAAATGGTATGTTTTAGGGTACAGGCTAGTGTACGAGAAAGGTTTATGGTTAACGTACATGTTAGGGTATGGGCTAGGGTAAGGCTTAGGGTAGTGTTTAGGGTTAGGTGTACAGAACAGTTACGGTTTAGGGTACATGTTAGGGTATGACAATGGGTTAGATTTAGGGTATGTGTTATGGTACGGGTTAGTGTTAGTGTATGAGTTATGATTAGGGTACTCTTTAGGGTAAGGCTTAGATTAAGGGTTAGGTTTATGGTCAGGGTTAGGTTTAGGGTACGGGTTTGTTTCAGGGTACAGGTTACGTGTCGAAAAGAGGTTCGTGTTAGGGTACATGTTAGTTTGCGGGTTAGTGTATGGGTTAGGATTAGGGTACCGTTTAGTGTTAGGGTTAGGATTAGGGATAGGATTAGGGAACGGGTGAATTGCAGTGCTCCTGTGCTCCATATTAAACGATGGAAATTTCAAATGGAAGTATTAGAAACATCTTATTTGACCCGAGCCTTATACACTGCTGTATGTTTATTACAGTTTGGCTCACACATGTGTTCATTGAAGTGACAATGTTCTGTATCTCTGTTACTGATCCTCCAGAGTGGGCCGCAAGAAGGCTCCCCTTGCCCAGTGTCATTGGAGCCAACAGATCGAGACTGAGTTTGGTTCAGAAGCAAGGGAAACTTTATAGTTTGTTCAGAGAATGGAGAGATGAGAGCGTGCACTCCCACGTGGGCTGTGCGCTGGGCTGGGCTGCTGTGTAGAGATCCCAGGAGCGTCAGCAGGAGGGAGGGGGCGGAGCTCTCGAGGGCCGGGTTGGCTGCAGCTGAGGATGTATGTCGCAGAGTCTGCATGGGGCCCCGGGACGTGAAGTGTCGACCCAGCCATTCTGTACTAGGAAATCGGGTCTGAAGTGCTGGGTGTGGGACCTCTGCATGCTGAACCCTAGGAGAACGTGAAATTAGACAAAGCACAAAGGAAATAAAGGTTAGACTTTATTTTATTGCCCAGATTCTACTTTTATCTCCCACGAGTTTTTCATGGGCTTTGCCGATGACAAACCCCTCCTCTTTCTTTTGTACCATTCCTCATTATTGGGGTGCTGTGGGTGCAGACACCTCTTCTGTCACTGCTTCGTGCTAAGTTGGGAGTCCTCATACTCAGGGGTAGGGGCAGAACTTCTCTCCAGCAGCCTCGTGGTGTGGTTGATGGTCCCCAGGCTTCCTGCCTCACTGCTCATTCACCTGAGCACCAGCATTGGAAGTGTTATAGATTTTAATAACCTTTCAGGGTCCAGGAAAGAGATGCACAGAGACGCTAGGGGGGCCGTTTTTACCCCGCCCCACATTTGTTCGGCCACCTTAGGCTGACGGTTTCTGCCAGCGTAGATGCTCTGACCAGTAGTCTGTGCTTTCTTCAATTAGGCCCCTGAATTAAGGTACAAACAGCACCAGATGTCAGAGCCCTGCCTGCTCAACAACAAGACAGTCCAGGGCCGGTGGTCATCCAGGACCATGACGGCCACTGAGTCAACGGCCTTTTCAAGTAGCTGGGAGTCCTGCCGGTCTCATTGGCTGCTGTCACCGCGGTGTCTGTAGGCTTTTCTATGGTGACACCATGATATACGGTTACCCCGCCAAGCTTATTAGCTCACCTCTGAGTGCAGTACGTCCTGCAAGCAGTAGTCTGCTCCTTTGGGGCACACTCTTGTTGTTTTCTGAGAGAAACTCCAGGTCAAGTGATGGTCACACGAGTCGTCATGGGGGCCCGTTGCCCCCAGTTGTCTCTCTGGGTGTTAGAGTTGGAGGGCCTCCTCACTCGAGGTCAGTGTGCCCATGGAGCGACCCCTGCAAGTTCAGGGCATGGTGGGTGGTTAGGAACACCACGTGGGGTCCTTTACCCTTAGGAGTGAGCTGGCCTTGCGGCTGCTGATTTCCAGGTTTTCAGATAGCCGCAGTACCCTAGCTGGATGGGGCAGTGGGCCGAGCCCTTGGTGACCATAGTTTATCCTACCTGCAGGGCATTCTTGTGTTGTTCCATTTCAAGTGGTCCCAGTTTTTGCACTAATACTCCAAGGGTGATTCACCTTCTATGGTGATGTAAAGGTCAAAGGGTTTAGCTAAATTAGGGAGTTCCAGGGCAGGGTCTGAATTGACTGCTCTTTCCGTTCTTGAAAGGCCGCTTCTGCATTCTATTCGAAAGGATCATCAATTTTTCCTTTCAGTGTTTCATATAGAGGCCCAGCTATTAGAGTGTATTTACGGATCCAGATGCAGCAAACCCCGGCTTCCCCAGGAACCCCTAGGCTGTCTTCTAGTTTTAGAAGGAGTAAGGCTGCAAATGGCTTCTTCCCTTTCCTGGGAGGGGCTGCTCCAATCTTCTGTGAGAATGAAACCCAGGCAGGTCACCTTCGTCTATGATATTTGAGCCTTTTACTTGGACACCCTCTATCTTTGATTCCCTAGGGAGTTCAGAGTCGTCCTTAGTGGGGCAGGTGATCAGAATGTCATCTGCGTATTGAAGGAGGGCTCCCTTTTCCAGAGATAGAACTTTTAAGTGTTTAGCTAACGTTTCCCAAAAGATCGTGTGGGAATTTTTGAAGCCTTGGGGGAGGACGGTCCAGCAGTTTTGTTTTTGTTGTATGTTGAGGTCTGCCACTCAGAAGCCAAAATTGCTTGTGACTCCTGGACTAATGGAATACAGAAGAAGGCACCGTTGAAGTCTAATACAGAATATCATGTCCTGGTGGATGGTAGAATGACCGTCAGTGTGTAGGAATTAGGAACTACTGGATGTATATCCTCGGTGGCTTCACTGACTGTCCTGACATCCTTTACCAGGTCCCCAGCAGCTCACAGGGCTCTCGTGGTCAGGCCAATAACAGGATATGGAGCTCAGCTTGGCAGGTCCCCTGCAGCCAACAGGGCTCTCATGGTCACCCCGTCCCAGGATATGGAGCTCACCTGGGCAGGTCGCCAGCCTCCCACAGGGCTGTCGTGGTCAGGCACCTCCCAGGATACAGAGCTCCCCTGGGCAGGTACCACGGCAGGGCTGGGCACACAGGATCCGTGCACATAGCCCTCACTGCAGAGCACCCTCAGCTCAGCTGTCGTTCAGAGCTGACACAGAACGCCTCAGAGCAGGATTTGAACTAAGAAATAGCAGCTCCGACAGGTCTGTGACCCTGGGCATCACTCTGTGCGGCCTCCCTCCACCTGGCCTTCCAGAGACTTCCACTGCAGCTGGGGCACCAGGCCTCCCTCTCCCCCCATCAACCTTCCTCTCCCTGACTCCTGGGTTCCTCTCGTTAGGAGAGGGTCTTCTTTAAGTTGTCTCCCACTCATGGGCCAGATAAAATGATTAGAAAACAAGCCAGAGCTGCAGCCCTTTGTCTCTCCTGACTCTCAGGAGCACACACCTGTTCCTTGGACTTGGAAGGTTCATTTCCTGCAACTGTGAGCCCCTGAGGGGCGAGGATTGGCTGACTTGGGCAGCCTGACCGTGCGGGCCAGCCCTCCCCAGGTGTGCCTAGGTTGAGGTCAATATGAACACTGCTCCAGGCAGCAAGAGCCCCCGCAGCAGTGCCTGACGCCATGTTCTCTGCCGCGTCAGCAGTGGCAGGACTGGGCTGATGGGTGGGAGTGAGGGGCTACGGCTCTGTGGGTGGCCCTGTGTGAGTGGGGCTCTGCTGGACTTTCTGCAGGAGTTTCCAGGCTGCCACCTGCTAAAGAAGAGGATGTGTCACCCATACCTGCCGCTGGAATTTCTCCCTGGGCAGAGATGAGGAAGGAAAAAAGCAGTGGGGGCCGGGGCAGGAGCGGTATCTCAGGTAGGGAAATGGAAAGCTTCCAGAAGAGTGCCCGGGGCCAGGACAATCCTAGCTGGCCTGCAGGCACCAAGTCGGCCGGTGTGCTGTCGCCGGTGTGGCTCCATGGCCCTTCCTCTAGGCTTTCACGTGCTTGTACATATTCAGGTGTTTTACCTGGGGAGGGTGGGAACAATTCAGCAGCAGCTGGCCTGGGGCTCAGCTCATGTTTACTCACAGACGCCTCGGCACGGCCCCCCAGCCTTGCAATGAGGATGCTCCTTGTGTGGGGGCTACTGGCTGCATGGGAGACAATTTCCCACCTCTGACCAACTTCAGAATTGTTTACCACTGGATCAAGTGCCCTGATAGGGTATTCCCGTGTATAACTGTTGGGTTCTTTTTTTTTCTTTGCTTTTTTGGTTCAAGGTAGAATTTATTGCTCTTTTGTATTTATAGATATAAGCATGGAAATAATTCATTCATATAAATACATGTATGAGAAAGGAATAACTTTTTTCAGTTTTTAAAAATTTTATTTTTAAAAATTTTTAAATTTAGTTTTATTTATATTTTTATACAGCAGGTCCTTATTGGTTACCTATTTTATACATATAAATGTATACATGTCAATCCCAATCTCCAAACACCTCTCACCCCACCCCCAATGGCTTTACCCTCTCGGTGTCCATACGTTTGTTCTCTACATCCGTGGCTCTATTTCTGCCCTGCAAACCAGTTCATCTGTACCATTTTTCTAGGTTCCACATATATGCATTAATATACAAGATTTGTTTTTCACTTTCTGACTTACTTCACTCTGTAGTACAGTCTCTAGCTCCGTCGACGTCTCTACAAAAGACCCAATTTCATTGCTATTTATGGCTGAATAATATTCGATTCTATATATGAACCACATCTTTCTCCATTCGTCTGTCTCTGGGCATTTATGTTGCTTCCATTACCTGTCTATGGTAAATAGTGCTGCAAAGAATATTGTGGTGAATGTGTCCTTTTGATTTATGATTTTCTCTAGGTACATTCCCAGTAGTGGGATTGCTGGATCATATGGTAATTCTATTTGAAGATTGTAAGGAACCTCCATACTGTTCTCCATAGTGACTGTATCAATTTACATTACCACCAATAGTGGAAGAGTGTTCCTTTTCTCCACACCCTCTCCAGCATTTGTTGATTGCAGATTTCCTGATGATGTCCATTCTAACTGGTGTGAGGTGATATCTCATTGTAGTTTCGATTTGCATTTCTCTAATAATTAGTGATGTTGGCTTAGGGTAATTGTTAGGCTTAGGGTTAGGGTTACATTTAGGGAACGGGTACGCTTTAGGGTATAGGTGAGGGTCCTACAACGGATTAGATTTAGCTCAAGGGTACATGTTAGGGTCCAGGTTAGAGTTAGTGTATGGGTTAGGATTAGGGTACGGGTTAGTGTAAGTCTTCAGGTAAGCGTTTGGTCTAGGGTTAGGGTTAGGGAAAGGGTACGTTTTAGGTACAGGTTAGGGTACGACAAAGGTTTAGGGTTAGCGTACGTGTTAGGGTACGGGTTAGTGTCAGTGTATGGGTTAGGAATAGGGTATGGTTTAGGGTAAGGCTTCGGGTAAGTGTTAGGTTTAGGGTTAGGGTTTCAGTTAGGGTTAGGGAACGGGTACGGTTTAGGGTACAGGTTAGGGTATGACAATGATGTACGGTTAGCATATGTGTTACGTGTTACGGTTTGGGTTAATGTTAGTGTACGAGTTAGGATTAGAGTACGTGTTAGGTTAAGGCTTCGGGTAAGTGTTAGGGTTAGGATTACGGTTTGGGTTAGGGCAAGGGTACGGTTTAGGGTACAGGTTAGTGTACGACAATGGTTTAGTGTTAGCGTACATGTTAGGGTACGGGTTAGTGTACATGTTAGGATTAGGGTACGGTTTAGGGTAAGGCTTCGCCTAAGGGTTAGGGTTAGGCTTAGGGAACGGGTATGGGTTAGGATACAGGTTAGGTTATGACAACGGTTTTGCGTTAGCGTACGTATTAGCGTACGGTTTAGGGTTAGTGTATGGGTTAGGATTAGGGTACGGGTTAGGGTAAGGCTTTGGGTAAGGTTTAGGGTTAGTGTTAAGGTTAGGGAAAGGGTACGGTTAGGGTACAGGTCCCGGTAGGACAATGGTTTAGGTTTAGCGTACGTGGTAGGTATGGGTTAGTGTTAGTGTACGGGTTAGGATTACGTGATGGTTTAGGGTAAGGATACAGGTAAGAGTTAGGTTTAGGGTTAGGGTTAGGCATAGGGAACGGGTACGGACTATGGTACAGGTTAGATTATGACAAGGCTTTAGGGTTAGCGTACGTGTTAGGGTACGTGTTACTGTTAGTGTAGGGGTTAGCATTAGGGTATGGGTTAGGGTAAGGTTTCGGATAAAGGTTAGGGTTAGGATTAGGGTTAGGTTAAGGGGATGGGTACAGGTCAGGGTACAACAACGGGTATGGGTTAGCATTAGTGTTAGGATTAGGTTATGGGTTAGGGTAAGGGTTCGGGTAAGTGTTAGGTTTAGGGTTATGGTTGGGGTTAGGATTAGGGAACGGGTACGGTTTAGGGTACAGTTTAGGGTATGACTACGGTTTACGGTTAGCGTATGTGGTAGGTGTCGGGTAGGTGTCGGGTAGTGTTATTGTACGTGTTAGGATAAGGGTACGGGTTAGGGTAAGGCTTTGGGTAAGGGTTAGAGTTAGGGTTTGTTTTTGGGAATGGGTATGGTTTATGGTACACGTTAGGGTACGACAAACGTTTAGGGTTAGCATATGTGTTAGGGTATGGGTTAGCATTAGTGGACGGTTTAGGATTAGCATACGGGTTAGGGTAAGGCTTCGGGTAAGGGTTAGGTTTAGGGAATGGGTACGGTTTAGGGTACGACAATGGTTTACGTTTAGCGTACGTGTTAGGGTATGGGTTAGTGTTAGTGTACGGGTTAGGTTTAGGGTACGGGTTAGGGTAAGGTTTCGGGTAAGTGTTAGCGTTAGGTGTAGGGTTAGGGTTAGTGTTAGGGTTAGGTAACAGGTACGGTTTAGGGTACAGGTTAGGGTACGACAACGGTTAGGGTTACTGTACGTGTTCGGGCACAGGACAGTGTTAGTGTATGGGTTAGGATTAGGGTTCGGTTTAGGGTTAGGGAAAGAGTGCAGTTTAGGGTACAGTTAGGGGATGACAAAGGTTTAGGTTTAGCATACGTGTTAGGGTATGGGTCAGTATTAGTGTACGGGTTAGGATTAAGGTATGGGTTATGGTAAGGCTTCGGGTTAGGGAGCGGGCACGGTTTAGGGTACAGGTTAGAGTACGACAACGGTTTAGTGTTAGTATCCGTGTTAGTGTAAGGGTTAGGATTAGTGTACGGATTATAGTGAGGCTTCGGGTAAGGTTTAGGTTTAAGGTTTGGGTTAGCATTAGGGTTAGGGTGAGGGAAAGGGTACCTTTTAGGTTACAGGTTAGGGTACGACAGCGGGTTATTGTTAGCGTAGGGTGTAACCAGTAGGGTGTAACCATTAGGGTGTAACCAGTAGTTAGTGTTAGTGTACGGGTTAGGATTAGGGGACGGGATAGGGTAAGGCTTCGGTTAAGGGTTAGGGTTAGGGGATGGGGACGGGGACGGTTTAGGGTACATGTTACTGTATGACAACGGTTTAGGGTGAGTGTACGTGTTAGGGTATGGGTTAGTGTTAGTGTATGGGTTAGGATTAGGGGATGGGTTAGGGTAAGGCTTCGGGTAAGGGTTAGGGCTAGGGTTAGGTTTAGGGTTAGGGGACGGGGATAGGTACAGTTTAGGGTACAGGTTAATGTACGACAACGGTTTAGGGTGAGCGTACGTGTTAGGGTATGGGTTACTGTTAGCGTACGGGTTAGAATTAGGGGACAGGTTAGGGTAAGGCTTCGGTTAAGGGTTATGGTTAGGGTTAGGGTTAGGGGAAGGTTTAGGGTACAGGTTAGGGTACGACAACGGTTTAGGGTGAGCGTACGTGTTAGGCTATGGGTTAGTGTTAGCGTACGTGTTAGGATTAGGGGACGGGTTAGGGTAAGGCTTCAAGTAAGCGTTAGGGTTAGGGTTAGGGTTAGTGTTAGGGTTAGGATTATGGTTAGGGTTAGGGGACGGGAACAGTTTAGGGTACAGGTTAGGGTATGAGAACAGTTTAGGGTGAGCGTATGTGTTAAGGTATGGGTTAGAGTTAGCGTACGGGTTACGATTAGGGGACGGGTTAGGGTAAGGCTTCGGGTAAGGGTTAGGGTTAGGGTTAGGGTTAGGCTTATGGTTAGGGGACAGGGCCGGTTTAGGGTACAGGTTAGGGTACGACAACGGTTTTGGGTGAGCGTATGTGTTAGGTTACAGTTTAGTGTTAGCGTACGGGTTAGGATTAGGGGACGTGTTAGTTTAAGGCTTTGGGTAAGGGTTAGTGTTAGGGTTAGGGTTAGGGGACGGGGACGGCTTAGGGTACAGGTTAGGGTACGACAACGGTTTAGGGTGAGTGTACGTGTTAGGGTATGTGTTAGTGTTAGCTTATGGGTTAGGATTAGGGGACGTGTTAAGGTAAGGCTTCGGGTAAGGGTTACGGTTAGGGTTAGGGGACGGGGATGGTTTAGGGTATCGGTTAGGGTACGAAAACGGTTTAGGGTGAGCGTACGTGTTAGGGTACAGGTTATAGTAAGCGTACAGGCTAGGAACAGGGGAAGGGTTAGGGTAAGGCTTCAGGTAATGGTTAGGGTTCGGGTTGGGTTAGGGTTAAGGTTTGAGGATGGGGACGGTTTAGAGTACAGGTTAGGGTACGACAACCGTTTAGGGTGAGCGTACGTGTTAGGGTACAGATTAGTGTTAGCATACGTGTTAAGATTAGGGGATGGGTTAGAGTAAGGCTTCGGATAAGATTTAGGGTTAGGGTTAGGGTTATGGGACGGGGACGGTTTAGGGTACAGGTTAGGGTGCAACAATGGTTTAGGGTGAGCGTACGTGATTAGGGTTCGGTTAGTGTAAGCGTACGTGTTAGGATTAGGGGAGAGGTTAGGATAAGGCTTCGGGTAAGGGATAGGGTTAGGGTTGGGGTTAGGGTTAGTGGACAGGAACGGTTTAGGGTACAGATTAGGGTATGACAACAGCTTAGGGTGAGTGTACGTGTTAGGGTACGGGTTAGTGTTAGCGTACGGATTAGGATTAGGGGACGGGTTAGGGTAAGGCTTCGGGTAAGGTTTAGGCTTAGGGTTAGGGTTAGGGTTTGGGTTAGGTGACGGGGACGGTTTTGGGTACAGGTTAGGGTACGACAACGGTTTCGAGTGAGTGTACGTATTAGGGTATGGTTTAGTGTTAGCGTATGGGTTAGGATTAGGGGACGGGTTAGTGTAAGACTTCGGGTAAGTGTTAGGGTTAGGTTTAGGGTTAGGTTTAGGGGATGGGGACGGTTTAGGGTACAGGTTAGGGTACGACAACAGTTTAGGGTGAGCGTAGGTGTTAGGGTACAGGTTAGTGTTAGCGTAAGGTTTAGGATTAGGGGACGGGTTAGGGTAAGGCTTCGGGTAAGTGTTACGGTTAGGGTTAGGGTGAGGGTTATGGGACGGGGATGGTTTAGGGTACAGGTTAGGGTATGACAACGGTTTAGGGTGAGCGTACGTGTTAGGGTACGTGTAAGTGTTAGCGTACGGGTTAGGATTAGGGGACGGGTTAGGGTAAGGCTTCGGGTAACGGTTAGGGTTAGGGTTACGGTTAGGGGACGGGGATTGTTAGGGTACACGTTAGGGTACAACAAAGGTTTAGTGTGAGCGTACGTGTTAGGGTAGGGTTAGTGTTAGTGTACGCCTTAGGATTAGGGGATGGGTTAGGGTAAGAGTTCTTGTAAGTGTTAAGGTTAGGGTTAGGGTTAGGGTTAGGGTTAGGGGACGGGGATGGTTTAGGGGACAGGTTAGGGTACGACAACTGTTTAGGGTGAGCGTACGTGTTAGGGTACGGGTTAGTGTTAACGTATGGGTTAGGATTAGGGGACGTGTTACGGTAAGGCTTCGGGTAAGGGTTAGGGTTAAGGGACGGGGACGGATTAGGGTACAGGTTAGGGTACGAAAACGGTTTAGCGTGAGCGTACGTGTTAGGGTATGGGTTAGTGTTAGCGTACAGGCTAGGAACAGGGGAAGGGTTAGGGTAAGGCTTCAGGTAAGGGTTAGGGTTCGGGTTGGTTTAGGGTTAATGTTTGAGGACGGGGACGGTTTATAGTACAGTTTAGGGTACGACAACGGTTTAGGGTGAGTGTACGTGTTAGGGTATGGCTTAGTGTTAGCGTACGGGTTAGGATTAGGGGACGGGTTAGGGTAAGGCTTCGGGTAAGGTTTAGGCTTAGGGTTAGGGTTAGGGTTTGGGTTAGGTGACGGGGACGGTTTGGGGTACAGGTTAGGGTACGACAACGGTTTCGAGTGAGTGTACGTATTAGGGTATGGTTTAGTGTTAGCGTATGGGTTAGGATTAGGGGACGGGTTAGTGTAAGACTTCGGGTAAGGGTTAGGGTTAGGTTTATGGTTAGGTTTAGGGGACGGGGATGGTTTAGGATACAGGTTAGGGTACGACAACAGTTTAGGGTGAGCGTAGGTGTTAGGGTACAGGTTAGTGTTAGCGTAAGGTTTAGGATTAGGGGACGGGTTAGGGTAAGGCTTCGGGTAAGTGTTACGGTTAGGGTTAGGGTGAGGGTTATGGGACGGGGATGGTTTAGGGTACAGGTTAGGGTATGACAAAGGTTTAGGGTGAGCGTACGTGTTAGGGTACGGGTAAGTGTTAGTGTACGGGTTAGGATTAGGGGACGGGTTAGGGTAAGGCTTCGGGTAACGGTTAGGTTTAGGGTTAGGGGACGGGGATGGTTAGGGTACACGTTAGGGTACAACAAAGGTTTAGTGTGAGCGTACGTGTTAGGGTAGGGTTAGTGTTAGTGTACGTCTTAGGATTAGGGGACGGGTTAGGGTAAGAGTTCTTGTAAGTGTTAAGGTTAGGGTTAGGGTTAGGGTTAGGGTTAGGGGACGTGGATGGTTTAGGGGACAGGTTAGGGTACGACAACTGTTTAGGGTGAGCGTACGTGTTAGGGTATGGGTTAGTGTTAGCGTATGGGTTAGGATTAGGGGACGTGTTACGGTAAGGCTTCGGGTAAGGGTTATGGTTAGGGTTAGGGTTAAGGGACGGGGACGGATTAGGGTACAGGTTAGGGTACGAAAACGGTTTAGGGTGAGCGTACGTGTTAGGGTATGGGTTAGTGTTAGCGTACAGGCTAGGAACAGGGGAAGGGTTAGGGTAAGGCTTCAGGTAAGGGTTAGGGTTCGGGTTGGTTTAGGGTTAATGTTTGAGGACGGGGACGGTTTATAGTACAGGTTAGGGTACGACAACGGTTTAGGGTGAGCGTACGTGTTAGGGTATGGGTTAGTGTTAGCGTACGGGTTAGGATTAGGGGACGGGTTAGGGTAAGGCTTCGGGTAAGGTTTAGGCTTAGGGTTAGGGTTAGTGTTTGGGTTAGGTGACGGGGACGGTTTTGGGTACAGGTTAGGGTACGACAACGGTTTCGGGTGAGCGTACATGTTTGGGTATGGGTTAGTGTTAGCGTACGGGTTAGGATTAGGGGACGGGTTAGTGTTAGGCTTCGGGTAAGTGTTAGGTTTAGGGTTAGGTTTAGGGGACGGAGACGGTTTAGGGTACAGGTTAGGGTACAACAACAGTTTAGGGTGAGCGTAGGTGTTAGGGTACGGGTTAGTGTTAGCGTACTGTTTACGATTAGGGGACGGGTTAGGGTAAGGCTTCGGGTAAGTGTTACGGTTAGGGTTAGGTTGAGGGTTAGGGGACGGGGACGGTTTAGGGCACAGGTTAGGGTATGACAATGGTTTAGGGTGAGCGTACGTGTTAGGGTACAGATTAGTGTTAGCATACGGGTTAGGATTAGGGCACGGGTTAGCGTAAGGCTTCGGGTAAAGGTTAGGGTTAGGGTTAGGGTTAGGGTTTGGGTTAGGGGACAGGGACGGTTCAGGATACACGTTAGGGTACAACAAAGGTTTAGTGTGAGTGTACGTGTTACGGTACGGGTTAGTGTTAGTGTACAGGTTAGGATTAGGGGACGGGTTAGTGTAAGAGTTCTGGTAAGTGTTAGGGTTAGGGTTAGGGTTAGTTTTAGGGGGCGGGGATGCTTTATGGTACAGGTTAGGGTACGACAACGTTTTAGGGTGAGCGTACGTGTTAGGGTACTGGTTAGTGTTAGCGTACGGGTTGGGCTTAGGGGCCGGGTTAGGGTAAGGCTTTGGGTAAGGGTTAGGGTTAGGTTTAGGGTTAGGGTTAGTGGACGGGGACGGGGACAGTTTAGGGTACAGGTTAGTGTATGACAACGGTTTAGGGAGAGTGTATGTGTTAGGGTATGGTTTGTGTTAGCGTATGGGTTAGGATTAGGGGACAGTTTAGGGTAAGGCTTCGGGTAAGGGTTAGGGCTAGGGTTAGGTTTAGGGTTAGGGGACAGGGATGGGTACAGTTTAGGGTACAGGTTATTGTATGACAACGGTTTAGGGTGAGCGTACCTGTTAGGGTATGGGTTACTGTTAGCGTACGGGTTAGAATTAGGGGACAGTTTAGGGTAAGGCTTCGGTTAAGGGTTAGGGTTAGTTAGGTTTAGGGTTAGGGGAAGGTTTAGGGTACAGGTTAGGGTACGACAACGGTTTAGGGTGAGCGTACGTGTTAGGGTATGGGTTAGTGTTAGCGTACGGGTTAGGATTAGGGAACGGGTTAGGGTAAGGCTTCAGTTAAGCATTAGGGTTAGGTTTAGGGTTAGGGTTAGTGTTAGGGTTAGGATTATGGTTAGAAATAGTGGATGGGGACGGTTTAGGGTACAGCTTAGGGTATGACAATGGTTTAGGGTGAGCGTACGTGTTAGGGTACGGGTTAGAGTTTGCGTATGGGTTAGGATTAGGGGACGGGTTAGGGTAAGGCTTTGGGTAAGGTTTAGGGTTAGGGTTAGGGTTAGGGTTATGGTTAGGGGACGGGGCCGGTTTAGGGTACAGGTTAGGGTACAACAACGATTTTGGGTGAGCGTACGTGTTAGGGTATGGGTTAGTGTTAGCGTACGGTTTAGGATTAGGGGACGGGTTAGGGTAAGGCTTTGGGTTAGGGTTAGGGGACGGGGACGGGGACGGGGACGGGGATGGTTTAGGGTACAGGTTAGTGTACAACAAGGTTTTAGAGTGAGTGTACGTGTTAGGTTACAGTTTAGTGTTAACGTACGGGTTAGGATTAGGGGAGGTGTTAGTTTAAGGTTTCGGGTAAGGGTTAGTGTTAGGGTTAGGGTTAGGGTTAGGGGACAGGCACGGCTTAGGGTACAGGTTAGGGTATGACAACTGTTTAGGGTGAGCGTACGTTTTAGGTTATGGGTTAGTGTTAGCGTATGGGTTAGGATTAGGGGACGTGTTACGGTAAGGCCTCGGGTAAGGATTACGGTTAGGGTTAGGGTTAGCGGACAGAGACGGTTTAGGGTACATGTTAGGGTACGAAAACGGTTTAGGGTGAGCGTACGTGTTAGGGTATGGTTTAGTGTTAGCGTACAGGCTAGGAACAGCGGAATGTTTAGGGTAAGGCTTCAGGTAAGGGTTAGGGTTCGGGTTGGGTTAGGGTTCATGTTTGAGGACGGGGACGGTTTAGAGTACAGGTTAGGGTACGACAACGGTTTAGGGTGAGCGTACGTGTTCGGGTACAGATTAGTGTTAGCATACAGGTTAAGATTAGGGGACGGGTTAGGGTAAGGCTTCGGGTAAGGGTTAGGGCTAGGGTTAGGTTTAGGGTTAGGGGACGGGGACGGGTAAAGTTTAGGGTACAGGTTAATGTACGACAACGGTTTAGGGTGAGCGTACATGTTAGGGTACGTGTTACTGTTAGCGTACTGGTTAGAATTAGGGGACAGGTTAGGGTAAGGCTTCAGTTAAGGGTTAGGGTTAGGGTTAGGGTTAGGGGAAGGTTTAGGGTACAGGTTTGGGTACGACAACGGTTTAGGGTGAGCGTACATGTTAGGGTATGGGTTAGTGTTAGCATACGGGTTAGTGTTAGCGTACGGGTTAGGATTAGGGGACGGGTTAGGGTAAGGCTTCGGGTAAGGGTTAGGGTTAGTGTTAGGGTTAGGGGACGGGGACGGTTTAGGGTACAGTTTAGGGTACGACAACGGTTTAGGGTGAGCGTACAGGTTAGGGTACGGGTTAGTGTTAGTGTACGGGTCAGGATTAGGGGATGGGTTAGTGTAAGGCTTCGGGTAAGGGTTAGGGTTAGGGTTAGGTTTAGGGTTAGGGAACAGGGACGGGGACGATTTACGGTACAGGTTAATGTACGACAACGTTTTAGGGTGAGTGTACGTGTTAGGGTACGTTTTACTGTTAGCGTACGGGTTAGAATTAGGGGACAGGTTAGGGTAAGGCTTCGGTTAAGGGTTAGGGTTAGGGTTAGGGTTAGGGGAAGGTTTAGGGTACAGGTTAGGGTACGACACTGGTTTAGGGTGAGCATAGGTGTTAGGGTACGGGTTAGTGTTAGCGTACGGGTTAGTGTTAGCGTACGGCTTAGGATTAGGTGACGGGTTAGAGGAAGGCTTTGGGTAAGGTTTAGGGTTAGGGGACGGGGACGGGGACGGTTTAGGTTACAGGTTAGGGTACGACAATGGTTTATGGTGAGTGAACGTGTTAGGCTATGGGTTAGTGTTTTTATACAGGTTAGGATTATGGGACGGTTTAGTGTAAGGCTTCGGGTAAGGTTTAGGGTTAGGGTTAGGGTTAGGGTTAATGGACGGGGCAATTTAGGGTACAGGTTTGTGTACGATAATGGTTTAGGGTGAGCATACATGTTAGGGTACGGGTTAGTGTTAGTGTACGGGTTAGGATTAGGGGACGGGTTAGGGTAAGGCTTTGGGTAACGGTTAGCATTATGGTTAGGTATAGTGTTAGTGTACGGGGACGGTTTAGGGTACAGGTTAGGGTACGACAACGGTTTATGGTGAGCGTACATGTTAGGGTATGGGTTAGTGTTAGCGTACGGGTTAGGATTAGGGGACGGGTTAGGGTAAGGCTTCAGGTAAGGGTTAGGGTTAGAGTTAGGGTTAGGGTTAGGGGACGGGGACGGGGACGGTTTAGGGTACAGGTTAGGGTACGAAAACGGTTTAGGGAGAGCGTACGTGTTAGTGTACGTGTTAGTGTTAGCGTATGGGTTGGGACCAGGGGAAGGGTTAGGGAAAGGCTTCAGGTAAGGGTTAGGGTTAGGGTTGTGTTAGGGTTAAGGTTAGGGGACGGGGATGGTTTAGAGTACAGGTTGGGTTACGACAATGGTTTAGGGTGAGCGTACGTGTTATGGTACCGATTAGTGTTAGCGTACGGGTTAAGATTAGTGGATGGGTTAGGGTAAGGCTTCAGGTAAGGTTTAGGGTTTGGGTTATGGTTAGGGTTAGGGGATGGGTACGGGGACGATTTAGTTTACAGGTTAGTGTACGACAACGGTTTAGGGTGAGCGTGCGTGTTAGGGTACGGGTTAGTGTTAGCATACGGGTTAGGATTAGGGGACGGGTTAGGGTAAGGCTTCGGGTAAGGGTTAGTGTTAGGGGACGGGGATGGGGACAGGGATGGTTTAGGGTACAGGGTAGTGCATGACAACGTTTTAGGGTGAGTGTATGTGTTAGGGTACAGTTTAGTGTTAGTGTACAGGTTAGGATTAGGGGACATGTTAGTTTAAGGCTTCGGGTAAGGGTTAGTTTTAGGGTTAGGTTTAGGGTTAGGTTTAGGGGACAGGGACGACTTAGGGTACAGGTTAGGGTATGACAACAATTTAGGGTGAGCATACGTTTTATGGTATGGGTTAGTGTTAGCCTACAGGTTAGGATTAGGGGATGGGTTAGTGTAAGGCTTTGGGTAAGTGTTAGGGTTAGGGTTAGGGTTAGGGGACGGGGTTGGGGATGGTTTAGCGTACTGGTTAGGGTACGGCAACGTTTTAGGGTGAGTGTATGTGTTAGGGTACAGTTTAGTGTTAGCGTACGGGTTAGGATTAGGGAACATGTTAGTGTAAGGCTTCGGGTAAGGGTTAGTGTTAGGGTTACTGTTAGGTTTAGGGTTAGGGGACAGGGACGGTTTAGGGTACCAGTTAGGATACGACAGTGGATTAGGGTGAGCGTACGTATTAGGGTACGGTTTAGTGTTTGTGTACGGGTTAGGATTAGGGAACGAGTTAGTGTAAGGCTTCGGGTAAGGGTTCGGGTTAGGGTTAGGGTTAGGGTTAGGGTTAGTGTTAGGGGACCGAGACGGTTTAGGGTATGGGTTAGGGTATGACAACGGATTACAGTGAGCGTTCGTGTTAGGGTACGGGTTAGTGTTAGCGTACGGGTTAGTATTAGGGGACATGTCAGGGTAACGTTTCGGGTAAGGATTAGGGTTAGGGTTAGGTTTAGGGTTAGGGTTAGGGTATGGGGACGGTTTAGGGTACATGTTAGTGTATGACAACGGTTTAGGGTGAGCCTACATGTTAGGGTAAGGTTTAGTGTTAGCGTTGGGTTTAGGTTTAGGGAACAGGTTAGGGTAAGGCTTCGTGTAAGGGTTAGGGTTAGGGTTAGTGTTAAGGGTAGGTTTCAGGGATGGGGACGGTTTACAGTACATGTTAGGGTACGACAACGATTTAGTGTGAGCGTACGTGTTAGGTTACCGGTTAGTGTTAGCGTACGGGTTAGGAATAGGGGACAAGTTAGGGTAAGGCTTCGGGTAAGTGTTAAGGTTCGGGTTAGGGTTAGAGTTAGTGTTAGGTACGGGGACGGTTTAGGGTACAGGTTAGGGTACAACAACGGTTTAGGGTGAGCGTACGTGTTAGGGTATGGGTTAGTGTTAGCATACGGTTTAGGAATAAGGAACGGGTTAGCGTAAGGCTTCGGGTAAGTGTTAGGGTTAGGGTTAAGTTTAGGGTTAGGGTTAAGGGATGGGGATGGTTTAGGGTACAGTTTAGGGTATGACAGAATTTTAGGGTGAGTGTACGTGTTATGGTACCAGTTATTGTTAGCGTACGCTTTAGGATTAGGTGACGGGTTAGTGTAAGGCTTCGGGTAAGGGTTAGTTTAGGGTTAGGGTTAGTGTTAGGGGATGGGGACGGGGACGGTTTAGGTACAGGTTAGGGTACGACAATGGTTTAGGGTGAGTGTACGTGTTAGGGTACGGGTTAGTGTTAGCGTACGGGTTAGGATTAGCGGACGGGTTTGAGTAAGGCTTCGGGTAAGTGTTAAAGTTAGGTTTAGGGTTAGGGTTAGTGTTAGGGAAAGGGGACGGTTTAGGGTACAGGTTAGGGTACGACTACGGTTTAGGGTGAGCGTACGTGTTAGGGTACGGTTTAGTGTTAGTGTACGGGATAGTATTAGGGGACCTGTTAGTTTAAGGCTTCGTGTAAGTGTTAGATTAGGGTTAGGGTTAGTATTAGGGGATGGGGACGGTGACGGTTTAAGGTACAGGTTAGGGTACGACAACGGTTTAGGGTGAGCGTACGTTTTAGGGTATGGTTTAGTGTTAGCATTCAGGTTAGGATTAGGGGACGGGTTAAGGTAAGGCTTCAGGTAAGTGTTAGGTTTAGGGTTTGGGTTAGGGGACGGGGACGGATTAGGGTACAGTTAGGGTACGACAATGGTTTAGGGTGAGCGTACGTGTTAGGGTATGGGTTAGTGTTAGCGTATGGGTAGGATTAGGGGACGGTTTAGGGTAACGCTTCGGGTAAGTGTTAGGCTTAAGGTTAGGGTTAGGGTCAGGGGATGGGGACGGTTTAGGGTACAGGTTAGGGAATGACAACGGTTTAGGGTGAGCACACGTGTTGGTGTACGGGTTAGTGTTAGCGTACGGGGTAATATTAGGGGACAGGTTAGTGTAAGTCTTCGGGTAAGGGTTAGGTTTAGGTTTAGGGTTAGGGATAGGGTTAGGGAATGCGGACGGTTTAGGGTAGAGTTTAGGGCACGACAACGGTTTAGGGCGAGCGTATTTGTTAGGGTACAGGTTAGTGTTAGCGTACGGCTTAGGATTAGGGGACAGGTTAGGGTAAGGCTTCGGGTAAGGGTTAGGGTTAGGGTAAGGTTTAGGGTTAGGGGACAGGGACGGTTTAGGGTACAGTTTAGTGTACGTCAATGGTGTAGGGTGAGCGTAGGTGTTAGGGTACATGTTAGTTTTAGCGTACGGGTTATGATTAGGGGACGGGTTAGTGTTAGGCTTCGGATAAGGGTTAGGGTAAGGTTTAGTGTTAGTTTTAGAGTTAGGGGACAGGGACGATTTAGGGTACAAGTTAGGGTACCACAACGGTTTAGGGTGAGCGTACGTGTTAGGGTATGGGTTAGTGTTAGTGTACCGTTTAGGAATAGGGGACGGGTTAGTGTAAGGCTTCGGGTAAGGGTTAGGGCTAAGGTTAGGGGTAAGGTTAGGGTTAGGAGATGGGGAAGGTTTCGGTTACAGGTTAGGGTATGAGAACGGTTTAGTGTGAGCATACGTGTTAGGGTCTGTGTTATTGTTAGCGTATGGGTTAGGATTAGGGGACGGGTTAGGATAAGGCTTCGGGTAAGGGTAGGGTGAGGTTTAGGGTTTTACACTTTTTGAAGATGACCTTTTTGACAGGGGGGCAGTGAGTCTTCATTGTAGTGCAGGTTTCCTTTACAGGCTTGCTTGGTCGGCCAAAAAGTGTGTATGCGTTTTTTCCTGAATATATTCAGGAAAAAACGCATACTCCCTTTTTGGCCAAGTGCATCATTGTTGACGTTCTCCCTCTTTTCCTATGCTTTAAGTGCAATTCCAGTCTACCCCCTGAAATCGTTTTCCTGAAATTCTGCCCCGCTTTCAAGTCCTCTTCGCAGGCTTACTTCAATATATTTTTGGAGGATAGCTGTCATTTATAACTCTGCAGTTTTGTGAATTACAGTGCCCCTGAACTCCTTTCTTCTACTCGCTTTCTTGTGAGTTGGGCACCAAACTGTAGGATTGCTTCAAGCCCTAATCTGTTTCTGGCAGGGCATGCTGAGCCTTTATTTAATTACTCTTCCTAGTGGGCAATGAGCGTTACATTTACCCGTGCAGACACCTACAGCTAGACTGTCATTGGTTCTCCCTATTCCTGTACATCTTGTGCACAAATTGCAAACTGTGCCAAACAGGAGGTTAAAGGCACAGACTTTCCAAGTGGGGAGGGTGTTAGTAAGGCGTCTGGAATGGTGAACCCGAGTACCAGGGGCGAAACCTGAGATGCATTTAAAAACGTTTCCCGATCACACGGTGGACCATACTCTGTGTCCCCATGTCTGTTTTAGCTGAAGGAAGAATCCCGTAAACCTGTAGAGTTGGGACCCGTGGAGTTGGTACCATGCAGTATTACTTCAAAGGGTCTGCATTTGCTCACCGAACCTCACCAATCCTCTCGGACCCACGTGTCCAGTCTTCTATCTCACCCATATCTGGGTGTAGATGTGTTAAATCCAGGTTTCATCACAAGCCCTGAACGAATTATTTACGAATTGCTCTCTATTTCACTGTCATTGTGTTTTGTTTTTGAAATTTATTTTGATAATGGGATTTAGCTGATTTTAACTGCTGAATTGATGTCGCTGTAGACACGCTTTATTCTCTTACGGAGATATATAAATCGATAGGTTTTAAGACTCTTACAAGTCAGTTATATACCTAGGCGCTGGATATTGGGTGTTGAGTCCATTTCGTTGACCAAGGAGTAGGTTTTGTCTATTACATATTTGGCTTAATGAACGGTGTCTGTGCTAATTTCAATCTCTGGTTTTATGCAGCACCCCAACTCACCTTTCCCCTTATGCAAGCTTAAGTTGGTTTTCTAAATTTGAGACCCCGTTCAGTGTTGTAATTCAGTTCATGTGTAACCAAGTTTACATTCCATGTATTAGTGATATATTATGTCTTTTTCTTTAAGTATTATGTGACTTTGTATGATCATACGTAACTCCTCTGGAGTTGTTACAAATGGCCATATTCCATTGATTTCCAGGCTGAATAATATTCCACTCTACATATGTACCACTTTTCCATCCATTTATTCCCTCCAGAGACATTTATGTTATATCCTGTTCGAGTATCTTTTAAACAGAGAGGTGGTAAACATTGGGGTGCCTGTGTCCTCTCGATTTTTCTTTTTCCCAAGATATACGTCAATGAGTGCAAGTGCCCTGTGCTGTGTAGCTCATTTTTTAGATGATTTAGTAAACACAATACACTTCTCCAGAGTGACCGTTGGCAATATACATTTCCACTATAAGCCTCACAGGGCTCCCATTTCTCTTTGCCCTGTCCTGCATTTCTGGAGTTTACACTTTATGAGGACGGCTCTTCTGACTGATGCAAAGTGATATCTTTTGTAGTATTGATTTCCACTGCCCTCTTGTTTGGTTGGCTAAAAATATGTGTGTCCTTTTCTTGAATATAAACAGAAAAAGGCGCATACAACTTTTTGGCCAACTGCAATGTTGGCAATGTTCAGCCCCTTTTCTTGTGCTTAATGGCGAGTCCTTTCTACCTCTTCCAATCCCTTTCCTGCCATTCTCTGTTTCTTACAAGTCCTTTTCTCTGTCTTTCCTCAAGACATTTTTCAGTGATAGATATTTTCAGCTCTGCAGTTTCATGAATTTTAGTGCCCCTGAGTTCCATTTTTCAAATTGTGTTTATGGGAACTGGCCACAAAGCAGCGGGATTTCCTCAAGCCCTATTCTCTTTCCATGAGCAACCCTAGCCTTTGGTCAATTCGTCTTCCTGATTGGAAATTAGAGTGACATGTGCCTGTCCGAACACCTAGGACTTGTCTCTCATTGTTCCTCCTCCTTCCGCTTCATCCTCTGGACAAATTCCAAACTGTATGCAACAGAATGTTGACAGTGCTGACATCTCCAAGTGGGGAGACTGTTAGTAAAGACGCTGGAGTGGTGAACCCGAGCACCAGGAGATGAGGAGATGAGATGCCTTTTACAAACTCTTCCCGATTAGATGGTATACCATCCTCTGGGTGAGACAGGTATGTTTTAGGTGTAGGAAGGGTCCCATTCATGTGAGGAGAACACCAGGGCTTTTTCAAAATCAGTGTCTCTCCGCAACCCAAACTGGGAAATTTTTTAAGCTACGGCTACACATATATTCATTGAGGACCTTGGGAAGTAGGCAGAGTCCAAACTTTAGATGACTGAAGTCTTCAAGGTCAGAAGCACTCACCACCGGCTTCCCTTAGGTTCCATTTTAACTGTCATTGATAGATGATGTCAATTAAAATATGTATTATTTTTCAGATTATTTCCCCGTATAGGTTATTGCAAAATATTGAGTGTAGTTCCCTGTGCTATACAGTAGTTCCTTGTTGATGATCGATTTTATACATAGCTGTGTGTATGTGTTAATCCCAAACTGTTAATTTATCCCTCCTGTCACGTTTTCCATTTGGTAATAATAAATTATAAGATTTTATACTTCTCAGAAATGGGGGAGCTGAAAGAGAGGTATCATTTTCAATGCAAAAGCATTTAAAACAAGATTGAAGATTTAACCAAGATTATTAGATGTACATCCTTGGAAAGAAATCACTTTGTTTCTCTAATATTGACCTGACAAAGAAGACAAACCTTTTCACTGAACTTGCTTATAATAAAGTGATGGAAATATCAAATGGAAGTGTTAGAAACATCTTATTTTACCCGAGCCTTATACACTGTTCTATGTTAATTACAGTTTGGCTCACACATCTGTTCATTGAAGTTACAATGTTCTCAATTTCTGTTACTGATCCTCCAGAGTGGACCCCAACAAGTGTCCCCCTGCCCAGTGTCATTGGAGCAAACAGATTGAGACTGAGTTTGGTTCAGAAGCAAAGGAAACTATATTTTGATCAGAGAATGGAGAGGTGAGAGCATGTGCTACCCTGTGGGCTGTGGGCTGGGCTGCTGTGTAGAGATCCTGACAGAGTCAGTGGGAGGGAAATGGTGGAACTCTCGAGGGCCTGGTTGGCTGCAGCTCAGGCTCTATATCACGGAGTCTGCAGTGGACCACAGGAGTTGATGTGTCAACCCAGCCATTCTGCCCTAGGAAATCTGGTCTGAAGTGCCGGGTGTGGAACCTCTGTATGCGGGACCCTAGGAGCACGTGAAATTAGACAAGCACAAAGGATAAAAATGGTTAGATTTTATTTTATTGCCCAGATTCTATTTTTATCTCCCAGGGATTTTTAAGGGGCTTTGCCTGGGACAAACCCCTCGTCAGCCTTTTGTCGTGTTCCTCATTCTTGGAGTGCTGAGGGTGCAGACCCTTCTTCTGTAACTGTTGAGTGCTGAGTTAGGAGCACTCATACCCGTGGGCGAGTGTCAGAACTTCTCCCCAGCAGCCTCCAGGTGATGTTGATTGTCCCCAGGCCTCCTGCCTCCCTGCTCGTCCGCCTAAGCACCAGTATTGGAAGTGTTATAGATTCTAATGACCTTTAAGAGTCAAGAAAGGAGATGTGAGGTGACGCTGTGAGGTCCAGTTTCACCCCGCCCCACATTTGTTGGGCCACCTTAGGCTGACCGTTTCTGCCAGCCTAGATACTCTGACCAGTAGTCTGCACTTTCTTCAATTAGGCCTCTGAATTAACGTAAAAACAGTAGCAGGTGTCAGGACCCTGCCAGCTCAACTCCTAGACAGTCCAGGGTCAGTGGTGATGAAGGACCATGATGGCCACTGAGTCAACAACGTTTTGAAGTAAACAGGAGTCCAGCCGGTCTTATTTGCCACCATCATCATGGTGTCTGTAGGCTTTTCTATGGTGAGAGCGTGATATAGGGTTCCCCCGCCAAGATTATTAGCTCCTCTCTGGGTGCAGTAAGTCCTGCAAGCAGTAGTCTACTCTTTTGGGACACACTCTTGTTTTATGAGAGAAACTCCAGGTCAAGTGATGGTCAGACGAGTAGTCAAGGTGCCCCGTTGCCCCGGTTATCTCTCTGGAGGTGGGAGTTGGAGGGCCTCCTGACTCGAGGTCAGTGTGCCCACAGAGCAAACCCTGCAACTTCAGGGCATGGTTGGGGGTTAGGATCACCACGTGGGGTCCTTTTCCCTTAGGAGGGAGGTGGCCTTTTGGGCTGCTGATTTCCAGGTTTTTAGATACCGCCAGTATCTTGGCCAGATGTCACGGTGGGCCAAGCCCCTTGGTGACCATAGTTTATCCTACCTGGATGGCATTCTTGCATTGTTACACTTCAAGTGGTCCCAGTTTTTGCACTAATACTCCAATGGCGATTCACCTTTCACCAGGAATGTAAAGGTCAAAGGGTTTAGCTAAATTAGGGAGTTCCAGGGCAAGGGTCTGAATTGACTGCTCTTTCCATTCTTGAAAGGCCACTTCTGGATTCTATTCAAAAGGATCATCATCTTTTCCTTTCAGTGTTTCATATAGAGGCCCAGCTAGTAGACTGTAGTTAGGGATCCAGAAGCAGCAAACCCTGGCCTCCCCTGGAACCCCTAAGCTGTCTTCTAGTATTAGAAAGGGGTAAGGCTGTAAATTGTTTCTTCGCTTTCCTGGGATGGGCTTCTCCAACCTTCTGTGAGAATGAAGCCCAGGTAGGTCACCCTAGTCTGTGATATTTGAGCTTTTCTTTGGACAACTTCTATCCTTTATTGGCTTGGTAGTTCAGTGGCCTCCTTAGTAGGGCTGGTGATCAGAATGTCGTCTGAATATTGAAGGAGTGTTTCCTTTTCCAGAGGTAGAACTTTTGGGTCTTTAGCTGAGCTTTCCCCAAATATGGTGTAGGAATTTTTGAATCCTTGGTGCAAGACGGCCCGGAAGTATTGTTTTAGTTGTATGTGGAGTGCTGCTACTCACAAGCGAAAATGTCTTGTGACTCTGGGACTAATGGAATACAAAAGAAGGCATCATTGAAGCGTAACACAGAATACTTAGTCCTGGTGGTTGGTAGAATGAACAGCAGGATGTAGGATTTAGGAACTACTGGAGCTATAACCTTGGTGGCTTTACTGACTGTCCTGACATCCTTTACCAGAACCCCAGCCCATGGGGCTCTGGAGGTCTGGCCAATACCAGGATATGGAGCTCACCCGAGCAGGTACCCCAGCCCCACCCCAGCCCACGGAGCTCTTGTTGTCAGACCCCTCTCAGGATATGGGGTTCCCTGGGCAGGTCCCCTGCATCCCATGTGGCTCTCGTGGTCAGGCCCCTCCCATGATACAGAGCTACCCTTGCAGGTACCATGGCAGGGCTTGGCACACAGGAACCGTGCACATAGCTCTCATTGCAGAGCACTCCCAGCTCACCTGTCGCTCAGATCTGACACAGAGCACCTCAGAGCAGGACTTGAACTAACAAACAGCAGCTCTGACAGGTCTGTGACCCTGGGCATCACTCTGTGCAGCCTCCCTCCACCTGGTCTTCCAGAGACTTCCACTGCACCCGGGACACCAGGCCTCTGTCTCCACCCACCACCCACCCCTCCTCTCCCTGACTCCTAGGTTCCTCTCATTAGGAGAGGGTTTTCTTGAAGTTGTCTCCCACTCACGGGCCAGATAATATAAATAGAAAACAAGCCAGAGCTGCAGCCCCTTGTCTATCCTGACTCTCAGGAGCCCACACCTGTTCCTTGGACCTGGCCGATTCAGCAAGTTCCATTTTCTGCAACTGTGAACCCCTGAGGGGTGATTATTGGCTGGCCTGGGAAGCCTGACCGTGCTGGCCAGCCCTCCCCAGGTGTGCCTGGGTTGAGATCAATATAAACACCGCTCCAGGCAGCAAGAGCCCCTGCAGCTGTGCCTGATGCCATTTTCTCTGCCCTGTCAGCAGTCTCGGGGCTGGGCTGGTGGGAGGGAGTGAGAGGCCACGGCTTTGTGGGTGTCCCAGTGTGAGTGGGGCTCTGCTGGACTTTCTGCAGCAGTTGCCAAGATACCACCTGCTAAAGAAGAGGATGTGTCACCAATACCTGCCACTGGAATTTCTCCCTGGGCACAGGTGAGGAAGGAAGAAAGCAGTGGGGGCCGGGACAGCAGGGGTATCTCAGGCAGGGAAATGGAAAGCTTCCAGAAGAGCACCCAGGGCCAGGACCATCCTGGCTGGCATGCAGGCACCAAGTCGGCTGGCATGCTGTCCCTCCTGTGGCTCCATGGCCCTTCCTCTAGGCTTTCAAGTCCTTGTACATATTCAGGTGTTTTGCCTTGGAAGGGTGGGAACATTTCAGCAGCAGCTGGCCTGGGGCTCGGCCCACGTTTACTCACAGATGCCTCGGCACGGTCCCCCAGCTTTGCAGTGAGGACGCTTGTTGCGAGGAGCATGCTGGCTGAATGGGAGATGATTTCCCCACCACTGACCAACTTCAGAATTGTTTGCAATTGGAGCAAGTGCCCTGAAACGGTTTTCCTCTGTGTAACTGGTGGGTTCTGTTTTTTTTCTTTTCTTCTTTTTTTCGTTTTTGGTTCAAGGTAGATTTTATTCCTCTTTTTTGTATTTACAGATATAAGCATAGAAATAATTTATTCATATACTACATGTATGTGAAGGGAAGAATATGTTTTCTGTTTTACTTTTTTTAATTTTATTTTTTTTATTTTGAATTTAATTTTTATACAGCAGGTTGTTTTTGGTTATCTACTTTATACATATAAATGTATACATGCCAATCCCAATCTCTCAACTCCTCCCACCACCCCTCCCAACAGCTTTCCCCCCTTGTTGTCCATACGTTTGTTGTATACATGTGTTGCTCTATTTCTGCCTTGCAAAACAGTTCATGTGTAAAATTTTTCTAGGTTCCACATATATGCATTAATATACAAGATTTGTTTTTCTCTTTCTGACTTCACTCTGTATGACAGTCTCTAGATCCATCAACGTCTCTACAAATGTCCCAATTTCATTCCTTTTTATGGCTTAGTAATATTCCATTTTATATATGTACCACATCTTTATGCATTCGTCTGTCTGTGGGCATTTAGGTTGCTTCCATTACCTGGATAGTGTAAATAGTGATGCAATGAACATTGTGGTGAATGTCTCTTTTTGATTTATGGTTTTGTCTGGGTATATGCCAGGTAGAGGGATTGCTGTATCATATGGTAATTCTATTCTTAGTTTTATAAGAAACTCCGTAATGTTCTGCACAGTGACTGTATCAAATTACGTTCCCAAAAATAGTGGAAGAGGATTCCTTATCTCCACACCGTTTCCAGCATTTGTTGTTTGTAGATTTTCTGATGATGCCCATTCTAATAGGTGTGAGGTGATACAACATGGATGAGTCTATTTCGTTGAGCAAAGAGTAGGTCTTGTTTATTACGTATTTGGCTTATGGAATGGTATGTGTGCTAATTTCAATCTCTGTTTTTATACAGCAGCCCAACTCAAATTTCCCCTTAAGCAAGCATAAGGTTTTTATCTAAATGTGAGACTCTGTTCGGTTTTGTAATTCAGTTTATGTGTAGCCAAGTTTACACTCCCTCTATTAGTGATATCTTATGATAATTACCTTTCTCTGTGTGACATATTTCTCTTAGAATCATCATAATTAAATCCACTCAATTTGCTGCTACAGGCCTGATGACATTGATTTCACTGCTGAGTGATATTCCGTTGTACGTAAGTAGCACAACTTCTTTATCCATTTTTTTCATTCTGGGATATTTAATTTGTACTGGACTCGAGGTTCTTGTAAACACAGCAGCCCTAAATTTTGTGTTGGGTGTGTCTGGTTGATTTCAATTTTCCTAAGCTATAGGGCTAAAAGTGGAAGTGCCCTAGGCTCTGTAGTTTTGTTTTTTAGTTCTTTCAGGATACGCCATGAAAATCTCCAGAGTGTCTGTTGGCAATTTACCTCCCGCCCATCAGCATAACACGGCTCCCTGTTCTCCATGGCCTGTCCTGTGTTTCTGGTTTTTACACTTTATTCAGATGGCCCTTTTGACGAATGGGAAATGTGACTTCATTGTAGTGTGGATTTCCATTGCTGGAGTGCTTGGTTGGCCAAAAAGTTCATATGCGTTTTTTCCTGAATATATTCAGGAGAAATGTATACGCACTTTTTGTCCATGTGCATCACTGTCAAAGATCTGCCGCTTTTCATATGCTTTAAATGCAGTTCCAATCTACCTCTTGAAATATGATTCCTGTAATTCTGCCTCGTTTTCAAGTCCTCTTTGCAGACTTACTTCGATATATTTTTGCCAATAGCTGTCATTTATCTCTGCAGGTTTGTGAATTACAGTGCCCCTGAGCTCCTTTCTTAACTCGCTTCCTTGTAAGCTGGCCACAAAACTGCGGGTTTGCTTCAGGCCATAATCAGGGTCTGGCACGGCACTCTGAGGCTTTGGTTAATTCCTCTTCCTGGTGGGAAATTAGAGTTAAATGTGCCCCTCCAGACACCTGCCTCACTCCCAGCCACATGGTGATGTGTGTCCTCAGGTTTGAGGCCATATGTGATGGGTTCCTCATCTTTTGATGATGTGGCCCCACTGGTGTGTGGACACTCCTGCCTGGTTCCCATCCCCTTGGTGATGTGGACCCTCTGGTGAGACTCTGATCCTGGTTGGGTTCCTCACACATCCGTGAGGTGAGCCCTCTTCTCTGAGGTCACTCCTGCCTGGCTGGCACAACCCTCCTTGCCGACGTCAGCCCCCTGGTGGCAGTTGGAGCCTGCTGGGAGCCTCCTTCCCTCGGTGATGAGGCCCTCTGGCGTCAGGCCCTAACGGCGGGGTTCCCACATTTTCTGATACGTGCTAAGTGGTGCGAGGGCACTCCTGCCAGGTTCCCATTCTCATGGGCTTGTGAGCCTTCTGTTCTGAGGTCCTAACGGCTGGGTTGCTCACACTTTCATGATGTGGGCCCTCTGCTGTGAGGTCAATCCTGCCTGGCTGGCACACGTCGCCTTGGCGACGTGGACCCTCCGGTGGCAGTTGGAGCGTGCTGGGGCCTCCTCCCCTCAGTGATGAGGGCCCTCTGGTGTCAGGCCCTAAGTGCTGGGCTCCACACATTTTCTGATGTGTGCCCAGTGGTGCGAGTCACTCCTGCCAGGTTCCCATTCCCATGGGCATGTGGGACTTCTGTTCTGTGGTCCCAAATGCTGGGTTGCTCACAGTTTCATGATGTGGGCCCTTTGCTGTGTGTTCACTCTGGCCTGTATCCCATAGCGTCAGTGCTCTGGGCCTCCTGCTTGGAGTTTCCAACTTCTGGATTCCTCACCTTTTTGATTCTATGGGCCCTCGGTTGTGCGTCTCCTCCTGCATGCCTCACTCCCAGCCCCTTCGTGATGTGTGTCCCCTTGTTTGAGGCCACATGTTCTGTGTTGCTCACCTTTCTATAATGTGGCCACACTGGTGTGAGGACACTCCTGCCTGGTTCCCAGTCCCTTGGTGATGTTGGCCCCACTGGTGTTAGGACAGTCTTGCCTGGTTCCCATCAATTTGGTGGTGCTGGCCCTCTGGTGAGAGTCTGATCCTGGTTAGGTCCCTTACCCTTCTGTGAGGTGGGCCCTCTGCTGTGAGGTCACTCCTGCCTGGCTGGCACACCCCGCCTTGGCAACGTCGGCCATATGGTGGCAGTTGGAGCCTGCTGGGAGCCTCCTCCCCTCGGTGATGAGGGCCCTCTGGCCTCAGGCCCTAACTGCTGGGTTCCCACATTTTCTGATATGTGCTAAGTGGTGCGAAGACACGCCTGCCAGGTTCCCATCCCCATGGGGATGTGAGCCTTCTGCTCTGAGGTCCCAACGGCTGTGTTGCTCACAGTTTCATGATGAGAGCCCTCTGGTGTGAGTTCACTCCGTTCTAGATCCCATAGCCTCGCTGCTCCTGGCCGCCTGCCGAAGGTTCCAACTGTGGGATTCCTCACCTTTTTTATTCTATGGTCCCTCTGTTTTGAGGATCCTCCTGCCTGCCTCACTCCCAGCCCCTTGGTGATGTGTGTCCTCAGGTTTGAGGCCACGTGTGCTGGATCCCTCACATTATGGTGATGTGGCCCCACTGGTGTGAGGACTCTCCTGCCTGGTTCCCAGTCCCTTGGTGATGTTGGCCCTCTGGTGAGAGTCTGATCCTTGTTGGGTTCCTCACACTTCTGTGAGGTGGGCTCTCTGCTCTGAGGTCACTCCTGCCTGTCAGGCACACCCCACCTTGGTGACATCGGCCTTATGGTGGCAGTTGGAGCCTGCTGGGAGCCTCCTCCCCTCGGTGATGAGGGTCCTCTGGCCTCAGGTCCTAACTGCTGGGGTCCCACATTTTCTGATTCGTGTAAGTGGGCCGAAGACACTCCTGTCAGGTTCCCATCCCCATAGGGATGTGGGCCTTCTTCTCTGAGGTCCCATCCGCTGGGTTGCTCACAGTTTCATGATGTGGGACCTCTGCTGTGAGTTCGCTGTGGCCTGGATCCCATAGACTCCGTGCTCTGGGTGGCCTGCTGGCCGATTCCAACTGCTGGATTCCTCACAACTTTTATTCTGTGGGCTCTGTTTTCTGAGGATACTCCTGCTTGCCTCACTCCTAGCCCCTTGGAGATGTGGGTCCCCTGATTTAGGCCAATTGTTCTGGGTTCCTCACCTTTCTATAATGTGGCCACACTGGTGTGAGGACCCTCTTGCCTGGTTCCGATCCCCTTGGTGATGTGGGCCCTCTGGTGAAAGTCTGATCCTGCCTGGTTTCCTCACCCTTCTGTGAGGTAGGCCCTCTGCGTTGAGGTCACTCCTGCCTGGCTGGCACACATCACCTTGGTGGCGTGGGCCCTCAGTTGGGAGTTGGTGTCTGCTGCGAGTCTCTGCCCCTCGGTAATGAGGGCCCTCTTGCGTCAGACCCTAACTCCTGGGCTCCCAAAATTTTTGGATGTGCGACCTGTGGTGCGAGTACACTCCTGCCAGGTTCCCAACCCCATGGGAATTTGGACCTTCTGCTCTGAGGTCCCAACGCCTGGGGTGCTCACAGTTTCATGATGAGGGCCCTCTGATGTGCGTTCATTCCGGCCTAGATCCCATAGGCTCGCTGCTCCTGGCCGCCTGCTGGGAGGTTCCAACTGCGGGATTCCTCACCTTTTTTATTCTATGGGCCCTCTGTTTTGAGGCTCCTCCTGCCTGCCTCAATCCCAGCCCCGTTGAGATGTGTGTCCTCTGGTTTGAGGCCACGTGTGCTGGGTCCCTCACCTTTCGATGATGTGGCCCCAATGGTGTGAGGACACTCCTGCCTGTTTCCCAGATCCTTGGTGATGTGGTCCCTCTGGTGAGAGTCTGATCCTGGTTGCATTCCTCACCGTTCTTTGAGGTGGGCCCTGTGCTCTGAGGTAACTCCTGCCTGGCTTGCTCCCATTGCTTTGGTGACGTCGGCTCTCTGGTGGCAGTTGGATCTTGTCGGAGACTCTTATCCTCGGTGATGAGGTCCCTCTGGCGTCAGGCTCTAACTGCTGGGCTCCCCAGGTTTTCTGATGTGAGCCCAGTGATGCCAGGACACTCGTGAAATGTTCCCATCCCCATGGCGATACGGGTCTTCTGCTCTGAGGTTCAAACAACTGGGTTGCTCACAGTTTCCTGATGTTGGCTCTCTGGTGTTAGTTCACTCATTCCTAGATCCCATAGCCTCTGTACTCTGGGCCGCCTGCTGGGAAGCTCCAACTGCTGGGTTCCTCACCTTTTTTATTCTTTGGGTCCTGTGTTGTGAGGCTCCTCCTGCCTGCGTCACTCCCAGCCCCTTGGTGATGTAGGTCCTCTGGTTTGTGGCCACATGTGCCGGTTTCCTCACCTTTTAGTGATGTGGCCCCACTGGTGTGAGGACACTCATGCCTGGTTCCCGTGCCCTTGGTGATATGGGCCCTCTGGTGAGAGTCTGATCCTGGTTGGGTTCCTCACACTTCTTTGAGGTGGGCCGTCTGCTGTGAGGTCATTCCTGCCTGGCTGGCACACCCCACCTTGGCGACATGGGCCCTCTTGTGGTAGTTGGAACATGCTGTGTGCCTCCTCCCCTCAGTGAAGAGGGCCCTGTGGCGTCCGGCCTTAACTGCTGGGTACCCACATTTTCTGATATGTGCTAAGTGGTGTGAGGACACTCCTGCCATGCTCCCAATACCTTGGGGATGTTGGCCTTCTCCTCTGAGGTCCAAATGGCTGGGTGGCTCACAGTTTCATGATGTGGACCCTCTGCTGTGAGTTTACTGTGCCCTGGATCGCATAGATTTGGTGCTCTTGGCCACCTGCTGGGAGGTTCCCATTGCTGGATTCCTCAGCTTTTTTATTCTATGGGCCCTGTGTTGTGAGGCTACTCCTGCCTGCCTCACTCCAAGCCCCTTGGAGATGTGGGTCTTCTGGTTTAGGCCACATGTGCTGGGTTCCTCACCTTTCTATGATGTGGCCACACTGGTGTGAAGACTCTCCTGCCTGGTTCTGATCACCTTGGTGATGTGGGCCCTCTGGTGAGAGTCTTATCCTGGCTGTGTTCCTCACCCTTCTCTGAGGTAGGCCCTCTGCAGTGAGGTCACTCCTACCTGTCTGTCACACGTCACCTTGGCCACGTGGGCCCTCAGTTGGGTGTTGGTGCCTGATTGGAGTCTCCTCCCCTTGGTAATGAGGGCCCTCTGACGTCAGGCCCTAACTCCTGGGCTCCCAATATTCTCTGATGTGTGCCCTGTGGTGCGAGTACACTTCTTACAGGTTCCCAACCCCATGGGAATGTGGGCCTTCTGCTCTGAGATCCAAACGCCTAGGTTGCTCACAGTTTCATGATGACGGCCCTCTGGTGTAAGATCACTCCGGCCTGGATCCCATAGCCTCACTGCTCCTGGCTGCCTGCTGGGAGGTTCCAACTGCGGGATTCTTCACCTTTTTAATTTTATGGTCCCTCTGATTTGAGGCTCCTCCTGCCTGCCTCAATCCCAGCCCCCTTGTGATGTGTGTCCTCTGGTTTGAGGCCACGTGTGCTGGGTCCCTCACTTTTCGGTGATTGGCCCCACTAGTGTGAGGACACTCCTGCCTGGTTCCCATTCCCTTGGTGATGTGGGCCCTCTGGTGAGAATCTGATCCTCCTTGGTTCTTCACACTTCTGTGAGGTTGACCCTCTGCTCTGAGGTCACTCCTGCCTGGTTGTCGCACTCTGCATTGTTGATGTCGCCCCTCTGGTAGCAGTTGGAGCCGGCTGGGAGCAACCGCCCCTCGGTGATGAGGGCCCTCTGACGTCAGGCATTAATTGCTGGGCTCCCCACATTTTTTCATGTGTGTCCACTCTTGCGATGACACTCCTGCTTGTTTCCCTTCCCCTTGGGGATGTGGGCCTTGTGTTCTGAGGTCACAATTACTGGGTTGCTTACAGTATCACCATGAGGGCCCTCTGTTGTGAGTTCATGCCGGCCTGGATCTCATAGCCTCAGTGCTCTGCGCCCCCTGCTAGGAAGGTCCAACTGCTGGATTCCTCACATTTTTTATACAATGGGACATGTGTTGTGAGGTTAATCCTGCCTGCCTCACTCCGAAACCCATGGTGATGTGGGTCCTCTGGTTGAGGCCACATGTGCTGGGTACTTCAACATTTGATGATGTGGCCCCACGGGTGTGAGGACACTCCTGCCTGGTTCCCATCACCTTGGTGATGTGGGCCCTCTGGTGAGAGTATGATCCTGGCTGGGTTCCTTACCATTCTGTGACGTGGGCCCTCTGATGTCAGGTCACTCCTGCCTGGCTAGCTCACATCGCCATGGCAACGTGGGCCCTCTGTTGGCCACTGGAGCATACTGGGGGCCTACTACTCCTGTTAAACATGGCCCAGGAAAAAACACGTATGCACTTTTCGGCCAAGTGCTTCATTGACGAGGTTCTGCCACTTGTCCTATGCTTTCAGAGCAATTCAGGTCTACCTCCTGAAATCGGATTCTGGCAATTCTGCTCCACTTTCAACTCCTCTTCGCAGTCTTAATTCAATATATTTTTGTACGATAGCTGTCATTTATAAGTCTGCAGGTATGTGAATGACAGTGCCCCTGAGCTCCTTTCCTCAACTCGCTTTCTTGTCAGCAGGCCAAAAAACCGCAGGATTGCTTCAGGCCCTTATCTTGTTCCAGCATGGCACACTGAGCATTTAGTTAATTCCTCTTCTTAGTGGGAAATGAGCATTAAATTTGCCTGTGCACAGACCCACAGATAGTCTCACATTGGTTCTCCATATTCCTGTTCATCTAGCGCAGAAATTGCAAACTGTGCCAAACAGGAGGTTAAAGGCACTGACTCTGCAAATGGGGAGACGGTTAGAAAAGGGTCGGGATGGTGAACCCAAGAACCAGGGGACGAAAATTGAGACGCATATAAAAACGTTTCTTGGTCACACAGTGGACCATACTCTGGGATTCCCATGCATCTTTTAGCTGAAGGAAGAATCCCTTGAACCTGGAGAGTTGGGACCCATGGAATGGGTATCATGCAGTATGACCTCAGAGGGTCTGCATTTGCTCAACAAACTTCACCAATGCTATCAGCCTGAAGTGTCCAGCCTTATGTCTCAACCAGCTCTGGGTGTAGATGTGGTAAATGCAGGTTGCATCACATGCCGTGAGTGAATTATTTAAGAATTGCTCTCTATTTCACTGTCATTGTGTTTTGTTTTCGAAATTTTTTTTGATAATGGGATTTATCGGATTTTCAGTGCTGCGTTTATGCCACTGTACACACGCTTGATTCTCTTATGGAGACATATAAATCCATGGGTTTTAAGATTCTTCCTAGTCAGGTATACTCCTAGGCGTTGAATATGGGGTGTTGAGTCCATTTCGTTGAGCAAGGAGTAGGTCTTGTCTATTACGTATTTTGCTTATGGAACGGTATCAGTGCTAATTTCAGTCTCTGGTTTTTTACAGCACCCCAATGTACCTTTCCCCATAAGCAAGCACTAGTTGATTCTCTAAATTTGAGACCCTGTTCTGTTTTGTAATTCAGTTCATGTGTAGTCAAGTTTACATTCGGTGTATTAGTGATATCTTATGATGTTTCTTTTTCTCTGTGACTTAGCTCACGTAGAATCACCGTACCTGAATCCACGCATTATGCCTCTATGGGCCTGATGACACAGATTTCATTGCTGAGTGATATTCCATTGTACGTACGTACCACAACTTCTTTATCCTTTTTTTGCTTTCTGGGATATTTACCTGGTACTGTAGACGTGGTTCTTGTGAACACAGCCGTCTCAAACTTTGAGGTGGCTGTGTGTTTTTGATTTTAATTTCCCTAAGCTTTAGGAACATAAGTGGAAGTGCCATAGGCTGTGTTGCTTTGTTTCTTACGTGTTTCAGCAAACACCATACACTTCTCCAGGGTGGCTGTTGGCAATTTACATCCTGCCAATCTGCATAACAAGGCTCCCTGTTCTCCCTGTCAAATCCTGCCTTTCTGGATTTTGCACTTTATTCAGATGGCCGTTTTCCCCAGGGCGCAGTGAGACTTCATTGTAATGTAGATTTCCTTTACAGGCTTGCTTGGTTGGCCAAAAAGGGCGTATGCGTTTTTTCCTGAATATATTCAGGAAAAAAAGCATACACCCTGTTTGGCCTAGTGCATCATTGTCGACGTTATGCCTCTTTCCTATGCTTTAAGTGCAATTACAGTCTACCCCCTGCAATCGTTTTCCTGAAATTCTGCCCCTCATTCAAGTCCTTTTCGCAAGCTTACTTCAATATATTTTTGGAGGATAGCTGTCATTTATAACTCTGCATGTTTGTGAATTACAGTGCCCCTGAAATCCTTTCTTCAACTCGCTTTCTGGTGAGCTGGGCACAAAACTGCACGATTGCTTCAGGCCCTAATCTGTTTCCGGCAGGGCACGCTGAGCCTTTGGTTAATTCCTCTTCCTGGGGGGAAATGAACGTTATATTTGCCCATGCAGACACCTACATCTAGTCTCTCATTGGTTCTCCCTATTCCTGTTCATCTTGCGCAGAAATTGCAAACTGTGCCAAACAGGAGGTTAAAGGCACTGAATCTCCAAGTGGGGAGAGTGTTAGTAAAGAGTCTGGAATGGTGAACCCGAGTAGCAGGATACGAAAACTGAAATGCATTTTAAATCGTTTCCCAATCACACAGTGGACCATACCCTGGGTTTCCCATGAATGTTTTACCTGAAGGAAGAATCCCTTGAACCTGGAGATTTGGGAACCATGGAATGGGTACCATGCAGTTTGACTTCAAAGGGTCTGCATTTGCTCACCAAAACTCACCAATGCTATCAGCCTGAAGTGTCCAGCCTTATGTCTCAACAGGCTCTGGGTGTAGATGTGGTAAATCCAGGTTGCCTCACATTCCCTGAGTGAATTATGTAAGATTTGCTCTCTATTTCACTGTCATTGGGTCTGGTTTTTGAAATTTATTCTCATAATGGGATTTATGGGATTTTCACTGCTGCCTTAATGCCGCTGTACACATGCTTGATTCTCTTATGGAGACATATAAATCCATGGCTTTGAGATTCTTCCTAGTCAGGTATATTCCTAGGCGTTGAATATGGGGTGTTGAGTCCATTTAGTTGAGCAAGGAGTAGGTCTCCTCTATTACATATTTTGCTTATGGAACGGTATCTGTCCTAATTTCAGTCTCTGGTTTTATACAGTACCCCAATGCACCTTTCCCCATAAGCAAGCACTAGTTGGTTTTCTAAATTTGAGACCCTGTTCTGTTTTGTAATTCAGTTCATGTGTAGTCAAGTTTACATTCCATGTATTAGTGATATCTTATGATGTTTCTTTTTCTGTGTGACTTAGTTCACGTAGAATCACCATACCGGAATCCCCTCACTATGCCGCTATGGGCCTGATGACACAGATTTCATTGCTGAGTGATATTCCATTGTACGTATGCACCACAACTTCTTTATCCAATTCTTGCTTTCTGGGATATTTTCCTGGTACTGTAGACGAGGTTCTTGTGAACACAGCCGTCCCAAACTTTGAGGTGGCTGTGTGTTTTTGATTTGAATTTCCCTAAGCTATAGGACCATAAGTGGAAGTGCCATAAGCTGTGGTGCTTTGTTTCTTACAGGTTTCAGGAAACACCATACACTTCTCCAGGGTGGCTATTCGCAATTTACATCCTGCCAATCAGCATAACAAGGCTCCCTGTTCTCCATGTCCTGTCCTGCCTTTCTGGATTTTGCACTTTTTTAGATGACCCTTTTGCCAGGGGGGCAGTGAGACTTCATTGTAGTGCAGATTTCATTTACAGGCTTGCTTGGTTGGCCAAAAAGGGCGTATGCATTTTATTCAGGAAAAAACGCATACTCACTTTTTGGCCAAGTGCATCATTGTCGACGTTCTGCCTCTTTTCCTATGCTTTAAGTGCAATTCCAGTCTAACCCCTGGAATCGTTTTCCTGAAATTCTGCCCCGCTTTCAAGTCCTCTTCGCAGGCTTACTGCAATATGTTTTTGGAGGATAGCTGTCATTTATAACTCTGCAGGTTTGTGAATTACAGTGCCCCTGAGCTCCTTTCTTCAACTCGCTTTCTTGTGAGCTGGGCACAAAACCGCAGGATTGCTTCAGGCCCTAATCTGTTTCCGGCAGGGCACGCTGAGCCTTTGGTTAATTCCTCTTCCTGGTGGGAAATGAGCGTTACATTTGCCCCTGCAGACACCTATAGCTAGTCACTCATTGGTTCTCCCTATTCCTGTTCATCTTGCACAGAAATTGCAAGCTGTGCCAAAGAGGAGGTTAAAGGCAATGACTCTCCAAGCGGGGAGAGTGTTAGTAAAGCATCTGGAATGGTGAACCCGAGGACCAGGATACGAAAACTGAGATGCATTTTAAATCGTTTCCCAATCACACGGTGGACCATACTGTGGGATTCCCATGCATGTTTTAGCTGGAGGAAGAATCCCTTGAACCTGGAGAGTTGGGACCCATGGAATAGGTACCATGCAGTATGACTTCAAAGGGTCTGCATTTGCTCACCGGAACTCACCAATGCTATCAGCCTGAAGTGTCCAGCCTTATGTCTCAACCAGCTCTGGGTGTAGATGTGGTAAATGCAGGTTGCATCACATGCCGTGAGTGAATTATTTAAGAATTGCTCTCTATTTCACTGTCATTGTGTTTTGTTTTCGAAATTTTTTTTGATAATGGGATTTATCGGATTTTCAGTGCTGCGTTTATGCCACTGTACACACGCTTGATTCTCTTATGGAGACATATATATCCATGGGTTTTAAGATTCTTCCTAGTCAGGTATACTCCTAGGCGTTGAATATGGGGTGTTGAGTCCATTTCGTTGAGCAAGGAGTAGGTCTTGTCTATTACGTATTTTGCTTATGGAACGGTATCAGTGCTAATTTCAGTCTCTGGTTTTTTACAGCACCCCAATGTACCTTTCCCCATAAGCAAGCACTAGTTGATTCTCTAAATTTGAGACCCTGTTCTGTTTTGTAATTCAGTTCATGTGTAGTCAAGTTTACATTCGGTGTATTAGTGATATCTTATGATGTTTCTTTTTCTCTGTGACTTAGCTCACGTAGAATCACCGTACCTGAATCCACGCATTATGCCTCTATGGGCCTGATGACACAGATTTCATTGCTGAGTGATATTCCATTGTACGTACGTACCACAACTTCTTTATCCTTTTTTTGCTTTCTGGGATATTTACCTGGTACTGTAGACGTGGTTCTTGTGAACACAGCCGTCTCAAACTTTGAGGTGGCTGTGTGTTTTTGATTTTAATTTCCCTAAGCTTTAGGAACATAAGTGGAAGTGCCATAGGCTGTGTTGCTTTGTTTCTTACGTGTTTCAGCAAACACCATACACTTCTCCAGGGTGGCTGTTGGCAATTTACATCCTGCCAATCTGCATAACAAGGCTCCCTGTTCTCCCTGTCAAATCCTGCCTTTCTGGATTTTGCACTTTATTCAGATGGCCGTTTTCCCCAGGGCGCAGTGAGACTTCATTGTAATGTAGATTTCCTTTACAGGCTTGCTTGGTTGGCCAAAAAGGGCGTATGCGTTTTTTCCTGAATATATTCAGGAAAAAAAGCATACACCCTGTTTGGCCTAGTGCATCATTGTCGACGTTATGCCTCTTTCCTATGCTTTAAGTGCAATTACAGTCTACCCCCTGCAATCGTTTTCCTGAAATTCTGCCCCTCATTCAAGTCCTTTTCGCAAGCTTACTTCAATATATTTTTGGAGGATAGCTGTCATTTATAACTCTGCATGTTTGTGAATTACAGTGCCCCTGAAATCCTTTCTTCAACTCGCTTTCTGGTGAGCTGGGCACAAAACTGCACGATTGCTTCAGGCCCTAATCTGTTTCCGGCAGGGCACGCTGAGCCTTTGGTTAATTCCTCTTCCTGGGGGGAAATGAACGTTATATTTGCCCATGCAGACACCTACATCTAGTCTCTCATTGGTTCTCCCTATTCCTGTTCATCTTGCGCAGAAATTGCAAACTGTGCCAAACAGGAGGTTAAAGGCACTGAATCTCCAAGTGGGGAGAGTGTTAGTAAAGAGTCTGGAATGGTGAACCCGAGTAGCAGGATACGAAAACTGAAATGCATTTTAAATCGTTTCCCAATCACACAGTGGACCATACCCTGGGTTTCCCATGAATGTTTTACCTGAAGGAAGAATCCCTTGAACCTGGAGATTTGGGAACCATGGAATGGGTACCATGCAGTTTGACTTCAAAGGGTCTGCATTTGCTCACCAAAACTCACCAATGCTATCAGCCTGAAGTGTCCAGCCTTATGTCTCAACAGGCTCTGGGTGTAGATGTGGTAAATCCAGGTTGCCTCACATTCCCTGAGTGAATTATGTAAGATTTGCTCTCTATTTCACTGTCATTGGGTCTGGTTTTTGAAATTTATTCTCATAATGGGATTTATGGGATTTTCACTGCTGCCTTAATGCCGCTGTACACATGCTTGATTCTCTTATGGAGACATATAAATCCATGGCTTTGAGATTCTTCCTAGTCAGGTATATTCCTAGGCGTTGAATATGGGGTGTTGAGTCCATTTAGTTGAGCAAGGAGTAGGTCTCCTCTATTACATATTTTGCTTATGGAACGGTATCTGTCCTAATTTCAGTCTCTGGTTTTATACAGTACCCCAATGCACCTTTCCCCATAAGCAAGCACTAGTTGGTTTTCTAAATTTGAGACCCTGTTCTGTTTTGTAATTCAGTTCATGTGTAGTCAAGTTTACATTCCATGTATTAGTGATATCTTATGATGTTTCTTTTTCTGTGTGACTTAGTTCACGTAGAATCACCATACTGGAATCCCCTCACTATGCCGCTATGGGCCTGATGACACAGATTTCATTGCTGAGTGATATTCCATTGTACGTATGCACCACAACTTCTTTATCCAATTCTTGCTTTCTGGGATATTTTCCTGGTACTGTAGACGAGGTTCTTGTGAACACAGCCGTCCCAAACTTTGAGGTGGCTGTGTGTTTTTGATTTGAATTTCCCTAAGCTATAGGACCATAAGTGGAAGTGCCATAAGCTGTGGTGCTTTGTTTCTTACAGGTTTCAGGAAACACCATACACTTCTCCAGGGTGGCTATTCGCAATTTACATCCTGCCAATCAGCATAACAAGGCTCCCTGTTCTCCATGTCCTGTCCTGCCTTTCTGGATTTTGCACTTTTTTAGATGACCCTTTTGCCAGGGGGGCAGTGAGACTTCATTGTAGTGCAGATTTCCTTTACAGGCTTGCTTGGTTGGCCAAAAAGGGCGTATGCATTTTATTCAGGAAAAAACGCATACTCACTTTTTGGCCAAGTGCATCATTGTCGACGTTCTGCCTCTTTTCCTATGCTTTAAGTGCAATTCCAGTCTAACCCCTGGAATCGTTTTCCTGAAATTCTGCCCCGCTTTCAAGTCCTCTTCGCAGGCTTACTGCAATATATTTTTGGAGGATAGCTGTCATTTATAACTCTGCAGGTTTGTGAATTACAGTGCCCCTGAGCTCCTTTCTTCAACTCGCTTTCTTGTGAGCTGGGCACAAAACCGCAGGATTGCTTCAGGCCCTAATCTGTTTCCGGCAGGGCACGCTGAGCCTTTGGTTAATTCCTCTTCCTGGTGGGAAATGAGCGTTACATTTGCCCCTGCAGACACCTATAGCTAGTCACTCATTGGTTCTCCCTATTCCTGTTCATCTTGCACAGAAATTGCAAGCTGTGCCAAAGAGGAGGTTAAAGGCAATGACTCTCCAAGCGGGGAGAGTGTTAGTAAAGCATCTGGAATGGTGAACCCGAGGACCAGGATACGAAAACTGAGATGCATTTTAAATCGTTTCCCAATCACACGGTGGACCATACTGTGGGATTCCCATGCATGTTTTAGCTGGAGGAAGAATCCCTTGAACCTGGAGAGTTGGGACCCATGGAATAGGTACCATGCAGTATGACTTCAAAGGGTCTGCATTTGCTCACCGGAACTCACCAATGCTATCAGCCTGAAGTGTCCAGCCTTATGTCTCAACCAGCTCTGGGTGTAGATGTGGTAAATGCAGGTTGCATCACATGCCGTGAGTGAATTATTTAAGAATTGCTCTCTATTTCACTGTCATTGTGTTTTGTTTTCGAAATTTTTTTTGATAATGGGATTTATCGGATTTTCAGTGCTGCGTTTATGCCACTGTACACACGCTTGATTCTCTTATGGAGACATATAAATCCATGGGTTTTAAGATTCTTCCTAGTCAGGTATACTCCTAGGCGTTGAATATGGGGTGTTGAGTCCATTTCGTTGAGCAAGGAGTAGGTCTTGTCTATGACATATTTGGCTTATGGAACGGTATCTGTGCTAATTTCAGTCTCTGGTTTTATGCAGCACTCCAACGCACCTTTCTCCATAAGCAAGCACAGGTTGGTTTTCTAAATTTGAGACTGTTCTGTTTTGTAATTCAGTTCATATGTAGTCAAGTTTACATACTGTGTATTAGTGATATTTTATGATGTTTCTTTTTATGTGTGATTTATTTCACGTAGAATCACCATACCTGAATCCACTCACTATGCCGCTACGGGCCTGATGACACAGATTTCATTGCTGAGTGATATTCCATTGTACGTACGTACCACAACTTCTTTATCCATTGTTTGCTCTCTGAGATATTTACCTGGTACTGTAAACGAGGTACTTGTGAACAGAGAGGTCCCAAACTTTGAGGTGGCTGGGTGTTTTTGATTTTAATTTCCCTAAGCTGTAGGACCATAAGTGGAAGTGCCATAGGCTGTGTTGCTTTGTTTCTTACGTGTTTCAGCAAACACCATACACTTCTCCAGGGTGGCTGTTGGCAATTTACATCCTGCCAATCTGCATAACAAGGCTCCCTGTTCTCCCTGTCAAATCCTGCCTTTCTGGATTTTGCACTTTATTCAGATGGCCGTTTTCCCCAGGGCGCAGTGAGACTTCATTGTAATGTAGATTTCCTTTACAGGCTTGCTTGGTTGGCCAAAAAGGGCGTATGCGTTTTTTCCTGAATATATTCAGGAAAAAAAGCATACACCCTGTTTGGCCTAGTGCATCATTGTCGACGTTATGCCTCTTTTCCTATGCTTTCAGGGCAATTCCAGTCTACCCCCTGCAATCGTTTTCCTGAAATTCTGCCCCTCATTCAAGTCCTTTTCGCAAGCTTACTTCAATATATTTTTGGAGGATAGCTGTCATTTATAACTCTGCATGTTTGTGAATTACAGTGCCCCTGAAATCCTTTCTTCAACTCGCTTTCTGGTGAGCTGGGCACAAAACTGCACGATTGCTTCAGGCCCTAATCTGTTTCCGGCAGGGCACGCTAGCCTTTGGTTAATTCCTCTTCCTGGGGGGAAATGAACGTTATATTTGCCCATGCAGACACCTACATCTAGTCTCTCATTGGTTCTCCCTATTCCTGTTCATCTTGCGCAGAAATTGCAAACTGTGCCAAACAGGAGGTTAAAGGCACTGAATCTCCAAGTGGGGAGAGTGTTAGTAAAGAGTCTGGAATGGTGAACCCGAGTAGCAGGATACGAAAACTGAAATGCATTTTAAATCGTTTCCCAATCACACAGTGGACCATACCCTGGGTTTCCCATGAATGTTTTACCTGAAGGAAGAATCCCTTGAACCTGGAGATTTGGGAACCATGGAATGGGTACCATGCAGTTTGACTTCAAAGGGTCTGCATTTGCTCACCAAAACTCACCAATGCTATCAGCCTGAAGTGTCCAGCCTTATGTCTCAACAGGCTCTGGGTGTAGATGTGGTAAATCCAGGTTGCCTCACATTCCCTGAGTGAATTATGTAAGATTTGCTCTCTATTTCACTGTCATTGGGTCTGGTTTTTGAAATTTATTCTCATAATGGGATTTATGGGATTTTCACTGCTGCCTTAATGCCGCTGTACACATGCTTGATTCTCTTATGGAGACATATAAATCCATGGCTTTGAGATTCTTCCTAGTCAGGTATATTCCTAGGCGTTGAATATGGGGTGTTGAGTCCATTTAGTTGAGCAAGGAGTAGGTCTCCTCTATTACATATTTTGCTTATGGAACGGTATCTGTCCTAATTTCAGTCTCTGGTTTTATACAGTACCCCAATGCACCTTTCCCCATAAGCAAGCACTAGTTGGTTTTCTAAATTTGAGACCCTGTTCTGTTTTGTAATTCAGTTCATGTGTAGTCAAGTTTACATTCCATGTATTAGTGATATCTTATGATGTTTCTTTTTCTGTGTGACTTAGTTCACGTAGAATCACCATACCGGAATCCCCTCACTATGCTGCTATGGGCCTGATGACACAGATTTCATTGCTGAGTGATATTGCATTGCACTTATGTGCCACAACATCTTTATCCATTTTTTGCTTTCTGGGATATTTACCTGGTACTGTAGACGAGCTTCTTAGGAACACAGCCGTCCCAAACTTTGGGGTGGCTCTCTGTTTTTGATTTTAATTTCCCTAAGCAATAGGACCATAAGTGTAATTGCCATAGGCTGTGTTGCTTTATTTCTTACGTGTTTCAGGAAACACCATACACTTCTCCAGGGTGGCTGTTCACAATTTACATCCTGCCAATAAGCATAACAAGGCTCCCTGTTCTCCATATCCTGTCCTACCTTTCTGGATTTTACACTTTTTTCAGATGGCCCTTTTGCCCGGGGGGGCAGTGAGATTTCATGGTAGTGCGGATTTCCTTTAGAGGCTTGCTTGGTTTGCCAAAAAGGGCGTATGCGTTTTTTCCTGAATATATTCAGGAAAAAACGCATACGCCCTTTTTGGCCAAGTGCATCACTGTCGACCTTCTGCCTCTTTTCCTATGCTTTCAGGGCAATTCCAGTCTACCCCCTGCAATCGTTTTCCTGAAATTCTGCCCCGCTTTCAAGTCCCCTTCGCAGGCTTACTTCAATATACCTTTGGAAGATAGCTGTCATTTATAAGTGTGCAGGTTTGTGAATTACAGTGCCCCTGAGCTCCTTTCTTCAACTCGCTTTCTTGTGAGCTGGGCTCAAAACCGCAGGATTGCTTCAGGCACTAATCTGTTTCCAGCAGGGCACGCTGAGCCTTTGGTTAATTCCTCTTCCTGGTGGGAAATGAGCGTTACATTTGCCCGTGCAGACACCTCCAGCTAGTCTCTCATTGGTTCTCCCTATTCCTGTTCATCTTGCACAGAAATTGCAAGCTTTGCCAAACAGGAGGTTAAAGGCACTGACTCTCCAAGCAGGGAGAGTGTTACTAAAGCATCTGGAATGGTGAACCCGCGGACCAGGATACGAAAACTGAGATGCATTTTAAATCGTTTCCCAATCACACTGTGGACGATACTCTGGGTTTCCCATGCATGTTTTAGCTGGAGGAAGAATCTCTTGAACCTGGAGAGTTGGGACCCATGGAATGGGTACCATGCAGTGTGACTTCAAAGGTTCTGCATTTGCTCACCAAAACTCACCAATGCTATTAGCCTGAAGTGTCCAGCCTTATGTCTCAACCAGCTCTGGGTGTAGATGTGTTAAATCCCGGTTGCATCACATGCCCTGAGTGAATTATTTAAAAATTGCTCTCTATTTCACTGTCTTTGTGTTTTGTTTTTGAAATTTATTTTGATAATGGGATTTATCGGATTTTCACTGCTGCATTTCGGCCGCTCTACACATGCTTGATTCTCTTACGGAGACATATATATCCATGGATTTTAAGATTGTTCCTAGTCAGGTATATTCCTAGGCGTTGAATATGTGGTGTTGGGTCCATTTCGTTGAGCAAGGAGTAGGTCTTGTCTATTATATATTTGGCCTATGGAAAGTTATCTGTGCTAATTTCAGTCTCTGGTTTTATGCAGCACCCCAACGCACCTTTCCCCATAAGCAAGCACTAGTTGGTGTTCTAAATTTGAGACCCTGTTCTGTTTTGTAATTCAGTTCATGTGTAGTCAAGTTTACATTCGGTGTATTAGTGATATCTTATGATGTTTCTATTTCTGTGTGACGTAGTTCACGTAGAATCACCGTACCTGCATCCACTCACTATGCCGCTACGGGCCTGATGACACAGATTTCATTGCTGAGTGATATTGCATTGCACGTACGTGCCACAACTTCTTTATCCATTTTTTGCTTTCTGGGATATTTACCTGGTTCTGTAGACGAGCTTCTTGGGAACACAGCCGTCCCAAACTTTGGGGTGGCTCTCTGTTTTTGATTTTAATTTCCCTAAGCAATAGGACCATAAGTGCAATTGCCATAGGCTGTGTTGCTTTATTTCTTACGTGTTTCAGGAAACACCATACACTTCTCCAGGGTGGCTGTTGGCAATTTACATCCTGCCAATCAGCATAACAAGGCTCCCTGTTCTCCATATCCTGTCCTACCTTTCTGGATTTTACACTTTTACCGGATGGCCCTGTTGCCCGGGGGGCAGTGAGACTTCATTGTAGTGCAGATTTCCTTTACAGGCTTTCTTGGTTGGCCAAAAAGTGCGTATGCGTTTTTTCCTGAATATATTCAGGAAAAAACGCATACGCCCTTTTTGGCCAAGTGCATCATTGTCGACGTTCTGCCTCTTTTCCTATGCTTTCAGGGCAATTCCAGTCTACCCCCTGCAATCGTTTTCCTGAAATTCTGCCCCGCTTTCAAGTCCCCTTCGCAGGCTTACTTCAATATACTTTGGGAAGATAGCTGTCATTTATAACTCTGCAGGTTTGTGAATTACAGTGCCCCTGAGCTCCTTTCTTCAACTCGCTTTCTTGTGAGCTGGGCACAAAACTGCAGGATTGCTTCAGGCACTACTCTGCTTCAAGCAGGGCAGGCTGAGCCTTTGGTTAATTCCTCATCCTGGTGGGAAATGAGCGTTACATTTGCCCGTGCAGACACCTCCAGCTAGTCTCTCATTGGTTCTCCCTATTCCTGTTCATCTTGCACAGAAATTGCAAGCTGTGCCAAACAGGAGGTTAAAGGCACTGACTCTCCAAGCAGGGAGAGTGTTACTAAAGCATCTGGAATGGTGAACCCGCGGACCAGGATACGAAAACTGAGATGCATTTTAAATCATTTCCCAATCACACTGTGGACGATACTCTGGGTTTCCCATGCATGTTTTAGCTGGAGGAAGAATCTCTTGAACCTGGAGAGTTGGGACCCATGGAATGGGTACCATGCAGTGTGACTTCAAAGGGTCTGCATTTGCTCACCAAAACTCAACAATGCTATTAACCTGAAGTGTCCAGCCTTATGTCTCAACCAGCTCTGGGTGTAGATGTGTTAAATCCCGGTTGCATCACATGCCCTGAGTGAATTATTTAAGAATTGCTCTCTATTTCACTGTCTTTGTGTTTTGTTTTTGAAATTTATTTTGATAATGGGATTTATCGGATTTTCACTGCTGCATTTCGGCCGCTGTACACATGCTTGATTCTCTCACGGAGACATATATATCCATGGATTTTAAGATTGTTCCTAGTCAGGTATATTCCTAGGCGTTGAATATGTGGTGTTGGGTCCATTTCGTTGAGCAAAGAGTAGGTATTGTCTATTATATATTTGGCCTATGGAAAGTTATCTGTGCTAATTTCAGTCTCTGGTTTTATGCAGCACCCCAACGCACCTTTCCCCATAAGCAAGCACTAGTTTGTGTTATAAATTTGAGACCCTGTTCTGTTATGTATTTCAGTTCATGTGTAGTCAAGTTTACATTCGGTGTATTAGTGATATCTTATGATGTTTCTATTTCTGTGTGACGTAGTTCACGTAGAATCCCCGTACCTGCATCCACTCACTATGCCGCTACGGGCCTGATGACACAGATTTAATTGCTGAGTGATATTGCACTGCACGTACGTGCCACAACTTCTTTATCCATTTTTTGCTTTCTGGGATATTTACCTGGTACTGTAGACGAGCTTCTTGGGAACACAGCCGTCCCAAACTTTGGGGTGGCTCTCTGTTTTTGATTTTAATTTCCCTAAGCAATAGGACCATAAGTGCAATTGCCATAGGCTGTGTTGCTTTATTTCTTACGTGTTTCAGGAAACACCATACACTTCTCCAGGGTGGCTGTTGGCAATTTACATCCTGCCAATCAGCATAACAAGGCTCCCTGTTCTCTATATCCTGTCCTACCTTTCTGGATTTTACACATTTTCCAGATGGCCCTGTTGCCCGGGGGGCAGTGAGACTTCATTGTAGTGCAGATTTCCTTTACAGGCTTGCTTGGTTGGCCAAAAAGGGTGTATGCGTTTTTTCCTGAATATATTCAGGAAAAAACGCATACGCACTTTTTGGCCAAGTGCATCATTGTCGACGTTCTGCCTCTTTTCCTATGCTTTCAGGGCAATTCCAGTCTACCCCCTGCAATCGTTTTCCTGAAATTCTGCCCCGCTTTCAAGTCCCCTTCGCAGGCTTACTTCAATATACTTTGGGAAGATAGCTGTCATTTATAACTCTGCAGGTTTGTGAATTACAGTGCCCCTGAGCTCCTTTCTTCAACTCGCTTTCTTGTGAGCTGGGCACAAAACCGCAGGATTGCTTCAGGCACTACTCTGCTTCAAGCAGGGCAGGCTGAGCCTTTGGTTAATTCCTCTTCCTGGTGGGAAATGAGCGTTACATTTGCCCGTGCAGACACCTCCAGCTAGTCTCTCATTGGTTCTCCCTATTCCTGTTCATCTTGCACAGAAATTGCAAGCTGTGCCAAAGAGGAGGTTAAAGGCACTGACTCTCCAAGCGGGGAGAGTGTTAGTAAAGCATATGGAATGGTGAACCCGAGGACCAGGGTACGAAAACTGAGATGCATTTTAAATCGTTTCCCAATCACACAGTGGACCATACTGTGGGTTTCCCATGCATGTTTTAGCTGGAGGAAGAATGCCTTGAACCTGGAGTGTTGGGACCCATGGAATAGGTACCATGCAGTATGACTTCAAAGGGTCTGCATTTGTTCACCGAAACTCACCAATGCTGTCAGCCTGAAGTGTCCAGCCTTATGTCTCAACCAGCTCTGGGTGTAGATGTGTTAAATCCCGGTTGCATCACATGCCCTGAGTGAATTATTTAAGAATTGCTCTCTATTTCACTGTCTTTGTGTTTTGTTTTTGAAATTTATTTTGATAATGGGATTTATCGGATTTTCACTGCTGCGTTTATGCCGCTGTACACACGCTTGATTCTCTTACGGAGACATATAAATCCATGGGTTTTAAGATTCTTCCTAGTCAGGTATATTCCTAGGCGTTGAATATGTGGTGTTGAGTCCACTTCGTTGAGCAAGGAGTAGGTCTTGTCTATTACATATTTGGCTTATGGAATATTATTTGTGCTAATTTCAGTCTCTGGTTTTATGCAGCACCCCAACGCACCTTTCCCCATAAGCAAGCACTAGTTGGTTTTCTAAATTTGAGACCCTGTTCTGTTTTGTAATTCAGTTCATGTGTAGTCAAGTTTACATTCCGTGTATTAGTGATATCTTATGAGGTTTCTTTTTCTGTGTGACGTAGTTCACGTAGAATCACCGTACCTGCATCCACTCACTATGCCGCTACGGGCCTGATGACACAGATTTCATTGCTGAGTGATATTGCATTGTACGTACGTGCCACAACTTCTTTATCCATTTTTTGCTTTCTGGGATATTTACCTGATACTGTAGACGAGCTTTTGTGAACACAGCCGTCCCAAATATTGGGGTGGCAGTCTGTTTTTGAATTTAATTTCCGTAAGCTATAGGACCATAAGTGGAAGTGCCATAGGCTGTGTTGCTTTGTTTCTTACGTGTTTCAGGAAAATCCATACACTTCTCCAGGGTGGCTGCTGGCAATTTACATCCTGCCAATCAGCATAACAAGGCTCCCTGTTCTCCATAACCTGTCCTACCTTTCTGGATTTTACACTTTTTCCAGATGGCCCTGTTGCCCGGGGGGCAGTGAGACTTCATTGTAGTGCAGATTTCCTTTACAGGCTTGCTTGGTTGGCCAAAAAGGGCGTATGCGTTTTTTCCTGAATATATTCAGGAAAAAACGCATACGCCCTTTTTGGCCAAGTGCATCATTGTCGACGTTCTGCCTCTTTTCCTATGCTTTCAGGGCAATTCCAGTCTACCCCCTGCAATCGTTTTCCGGAAATTCTGCCCCGCTTTCAAGTCCCCTTTGCAGGCTTACTTCAATATATTTTTGGAGGATAGCTGTCATTTATAACTCTGCAGGTTTGTGAATTACAGTGCCCCTGAGCTCCTTTCTTCACCTCGCTTTCTTGTGAGCTGGGCACAAAACCGCAGGATTGCTTCAGGCCCTAATCTGTTTCCAGCACGGCACACTGAGCCTTTGGTTAATTCCTCTTCCTGGTGGGAAATTAGCGTTACATTTGCCCGTGCAGACACCTATAGCTAGTCTCTCATTTGTTCTCCCTATTCCTGTTCATCTTGCACAGAATTTGCAAGCTGTGCCAAACAGGAGGTTAAAGGCACTGACTCTCCAAGCGGGGAGAGTGTTAGTAAAGCATCTGGAATGGTGAACCCGAGGACCAGGATACGAAAACTGAGATGCATTTTAAATCGTTTCCCAATCACACGGTGGACCATACTGTGGGTTTCCCATGCATGTTTTAGCTGGAGGAAGAATCCCTTGAACCTGGTGAGTTGAGACCCATGGAATAGATACCATGCTGTATGACTTCAAAGGGTCTGAATTTGCTTACCGAAACTCACCAATGCTATCAGCCTGAAGTGTCTAGCCTTATGTCTCAACCAGCTCTGGGTGTAGATGTGTTAAATCCCGGTTGCATCACATGCCCTGAGTGAATTATTTAAGAATTGCTCTCTATTTCACTGTCTTTGTGTTTGAAATTTATTTTGATAATGGGATTTATCGGATTTTCACTGCTGCGTTTATGCCGCTGTACACACGCTTGATTCTCTTACGGAGACATATAAATCCATGGGTTTTAAGATTCTTCCTAGTCAGGTATACTCCTAGGCATTGAATATGTGGTGTTGAGTCCATTTCGTTGAGCAAGGAGTAGGTCTTGTATATTACATATTTGGCTTATGGAATGTTATCTGTGCTAATTTCATTCTCTGGTTTTATTCAGCACCCCAAGGCACCTTTCCCTATAAGCAAGCACTAGTTGGTTTTCTAAATTTGCGACCCTGTTCTGTTTTGTAATTCAGTTCATGTGTAGTCAAGTTTACATTCCGTGTATTAGTGATATCTTATGATGTTTCTTTTTCTGTGTGACGTAGTTCACGTATAATCACCGTACCTGCATCCACTCACTATGCCGCTACGGGCCTGATGACACAGATTTCATTGCTGAGTGATATTGCATTGCACGTACGTGCCACAAATTCTTTATCGATTTTTTGCTTTCTGGGATATTTACCTGGTAATGTAGAGGAGCTTCTTGGGAACACAGCCGTCCCAAACTTTGGGGTGGCTCTCTGTTTTTGATTTTAATTTCCCTAAGCAATAGGAACATAAGTGCAATTGCCATAGGCTGTGTTGCTTTATTTCTTACGTGTTTCAGGAAACACCATACACTACTCCAGGGTGGCTGTTGGTAATTTACATCCTGCCAAACAGCATAACAAGGCTCCCTATTCTCCATATCCTGTCCTACCTTTCTGGATTTTACACTTTTTTCAGATGGCCCTTTTGCCTGGGAGGCAGTGAGACTTCATTGTAGTGCAGATTTCCTTTACAGGCTTGCTTGGTTGGCCAAAAAGGGCGTATGCGTTTTTTCCTGAATATATTCACGAAGAAACGCATACGCCCTTTTTGGCCAAGTGCATCATTGTTGACGTTGTGCCTCTTTTCCTACGCTTTCAGGGCAATTCCAGTCTACCCCCTGCAATCGTTTTCCTGAAATTCTGCCCCGCTTTCAAGTCCCCTTCGCAGGCTTACTTCAATATATTTTTGGAGGATAGCTGTCATTTATAACTCTGCAGGTTTGTGAATTACAGTGCCCCTGAGGTCCTTTCTTCAACTCGATTTCTTGTGAGCTGGGCACAAAACCGCAGGATTGCTTCAGGCCCTAATCTGTTTCCAGCAGGGCACAATGAGCCTTTGTTTAATTCCTCTTCCTGGTGGGAAATGAGCGTTACATTTGCCCGTGCAGACACCTACAGCTACTCTCTCATTGGTTCTCCCTATTCCTGTTCATCTTGCACAGAAATTGCAAGCTGTGCCAAAGAGGAGGTTAAAGGCACTGACACTCCAAGCGGGGAGAGTGTTAGTAAAGCATCTGGAATGGTGAACCCGAGGACCAGGATACGAAAACTGAGATGCATTTTAAATCGTTTCCCAATCACACGGTGGACCATACTGTGGGTTTCCCATGCATGTTTTAGCTGGAGGAAGAATCCCTTGAACCTGGAGAGTTGGGACCCATGGAATAGGTACCATGCAGTATGACTTCAAAGGGTCTGCATTTGCTCACCGAAACTCACCAATGCTATCAGCCTGAAGTGTCCAGCCTTATGTCTCAACCAGCTCTGGGTGCAGATGTGTTAAATCCCGGTTGCATCACATGCCCTGAGTGAATTATTTAAGAATTGCTCTCTATTTCACTGTCTTTGTGTTTTGTTTTTGAAATTTATTTTGATAATGGGATTTATCGGATTTTCACTGCTGCGTTTATGCCGCTGTACACACACTTGATTCTCTTACGGAGACATATAAATCCATGGGTTTTAAGATTCTTCCTAGTCAGGTATATTCCTAGGCGTTGAATATGTGGTGTTGGGTCCATTTCGTTGAGAAAGGAGTAGGTCTTGTCTATTACATATTTGGCTTATGGAATGTTATCTGTGCTAATTTCAGTCTCTGGTTTTATGCAGCACCCCAACGCACCTTTCCCCATAAGCAAGCACTAGTTGGTTTTCTAAATTTGAGACCCTGTTCTGTTTTGTAATTCAGTTCATGTGTAGTCAAGTTTACATTCCGTGTATTAGTGATATCTTATGAATTTGCTTTTTCTGTTTGACGTAGTTCACGTAGAATCACCGTACCTGAATCCACTCACTATGCCGCTACGGGCCTGATGACACAGATTTCATTGCTGAGTGATATTGCATTGTACGTACGTGCCACAAATTCTTTATCCATTTTTTGCTTTATGGGATATTTACCTGGTACTGTAGACGAGCTTCTTGGGAACACAGCCGTCCCAAACTTTGGGGTGGCTCTCTGTTTTTGATTTTAATTTCCCTAAGCAATAGGACCATACGTGCAATTGCCATAGGCTGTGTTGCTTTATTTCTCACGTGTTTCAGGAAACACCATACACTTCTCCAGGGTGGCTGTTCACAATTTACATCCTGCCAATCAGCATAACAAGGCTCCCTGTTCTCCATATCCTGTAATACCTTTCAGGATTTTACACTTTTTTCAGATGGCCCTTTTGCCCGGGGGGCAGTGAGACTTCATTGCAGTGCAGATATCCTTTACAGGCTTGATTGGTTGGCCAAAAAGAGCATATGCGTTTTTTCCTGAATATATTCAGGAAAAAACGTATACGCCCTTTTTGGCCAATTGTATCATTTTTGACGTTCTGCCTCTTTTCCTATGCTTTCAGGGCAATTCCAGTCTACCCCCTGCAATGGTTTTCCTGAAATTCTGCCCCACTTTCAAGTCCTCTTCGCAGGCTTACTTCAATATATTTTTGGAGGATCGCTGTCATTTATTACTCTCCAGGATTTTGAATTACAGTGCCCCTGTGCTCCTTTCTTCAACTCGCTTTCTTGTGAGCTGGGCACAAAACCGCAGGATTACTTCAGGCCCTAATCTGTATCTGGCAGGGCATGCTGAGCCTTTGTTTAATTCCTCTTCCTGTTGGGAAATGAGCGTTACATTTGACCGTGCAGACACCTACAGCTAGTCTCTCATTGGTTCTCCCTCTTCCTGTTGATCTTGCGCAGAAATTGCAAACTTTGCCAAACAGGAGGATAAAGGCACTGACTCTCCAAGCGGGGAGAGTGTTAGTAAACCGTCTGGAATCGTGAACCCGAGGACCAGGATACGAAGACTGAGATGCATTTTAAGTCATTTCCTAATCACACGGTGGACCATACTCGGCGTTTCCCACGCATGTTTTAGCTGAAGAAAGAATCCCTTGAACCTGGAGGGTTGGGACCCTTGGAATGGGTACCATGCAGTATGACTTCAAAGGATCTGCATTTGGTCACTGAAACTCACCAATGCTATCAGCCTGAAGTGTCCATCCTTATGTCTCAACCAGCTCTGGGTGTAGTTGTGGTAAATCCCGGTTGCATCACATGCCCTGAGTGAATTATTTAAGAATTGCTCTCTATTTCACTGTCTTTGTGTTTTGTATTTGAAATTTATTTTGATAATGGGATTTATCGGATTTTCACTGCTGCGTTTATGCCGCTTTACACACGCTTGATTCTCTTACGGAGACATATATATCCATGGGTTTTAAGCTTCTTCCTAGTCAGGTATATTCCTAGGCGTTGAATATGTGGTGTTGAGTCCATTTCGTTGAGCAAGGAGAAGGTCTTGTCTATTATATATTTGGCTTATGGAATGTTATCTGTGCTAATTTCAGTCTCTGGTTTTATGCAGCACACCAACGCACCTTTCCCCATAAGCAAGCACTAGTTGGTTTTCTAAATTTGAGACCCTGTTCTGTTTTGTAATTCAGTTCATGTGTAGTCAAGTTTATATTCCGTGTATTAGTGATATCTTATGATGTTTCTTTTTCTGTGTGACGTAGTTCATGTAGAATCACCGTACCTGCATCCACTCAATATGCCGCTATGGGCCTGATGACACAGATTTCATTGCTGAGTGATATTGCATTGTACGTACGTGCCACAACTTCTTTATCCATTTTTTGCTTTCTGGGATATTTACCTGGTACTGTAGACGAGCTTCTTGTGAACACAGCCGTCCCAAACATTGGGGTGGCTGTCTGTTTTTGATTTTAATTTCCGTAATCTTTGGGACCATAAGTGGAAGTGCCATAGGCTGTGTTGCTTTGTTTCTTACGTGTTTCAGGAAACACCATACAGTTCTCCAGGGTGGCTGTTGGCAATTTACATCCTGCCAATCAGCATAACAAGGCTCACTTTTCTCCATATCCTGTCCTAACTTTCTGGATTTTACACTTTTTTCAGATGGCCCTTTTGACCAGGGGGCAGTGATACTTCATTGCAGTGCAGATTTCCTTTACAGGCTTGCTTGGTTGGCCAAAAAGGGCGTATGCGTTTTTTCCTGAATATATTCAGGAAAAAACGCATACGCCCTTTTTGGCCAAGTGCATCATTGTCGACGTTCTGCCTCTTTTCCTATGCTTTCAGGGCAATTCCAGTCTACCCCCTGCAATCGTTTTCCGGAAATTCTGCCCCGCTTTCAAGTCCCCTTTGCAGGCTTACTTCAATATATTTTTGGAGGATAGCTGTCATTTATAACTCTGCAGGTTTGTGAATTACAGTGCCCCTGAGCTCCTTTCTTCACCTCGCTTTCTTGTGAGCTGGGCACAAAACCGCAGGATTGCTTCAGGCCCTAATCTGTTTCCAGCACGGCACACTGAGCCTTTGGTTAATTCCTCTTCCTGGTGGGAAATTAGCGTTACATTTGCCCGTGCAGACACCTATAGCTAGTCTCTCATTTGTTCTCCCTATTCCTGTTCATCTTGCACAGAATTTGCAAGCTGTGCCAAACAGGAGGTTAAAGGCACTGACTCTCCAAGCGGGGAGAGTGTTAGTAAAGCATCTGGAATGGTGAACCCGAGGACCAGGATACGAAAACTGAGATGCATTTTAAATCGTTTCCCAATCACACGGTGGACCATACTGTGGGTTTCCCATGCATGTTTTAGCTGGAGGAAGAATCCCTTGAACCTGGTGAGTTGAGACCCATGGAATAGATACCATGCTGTATGACTTCAAAGGGTCTGAATTTGCTTACCGAAACTCACCAATGCTATCAGCCTGAAGTGTCTAGCCTTATGTCTCAACCAGCTCTGGGTATAGATGTGTTAAATCCCGGTTGCATCACATGCCCTGAGTGAATTATTTAAGAATTGCTCTCTATTTCACTGTCTTTGTGTTTGAAATTTATTTTGATAATGGGATTTATCGGATTTTCACTGCTGCGTTTATGCCGCTGTACACACGCTTGATTCTCTTATGGAGACATATAAATCCATGGGTTTTAAGATTCTTCCTAGTCAGGTATACTCCTAGGCATTGAATATGTGGTGTTGAGTCCATTTCGTTGAGCAAGGAGTAGGTCTTGTATATTACATATTTGGCTTATGGAATGTTATCTGTGCTAATTTCATTCTCTGGTTTTATTCAGCACCCCAAGGCACCTTTCCCTATAAGCAAGCACTAGTTGGTTTTCTAAATTTGCGACCCTGTTCTGTTTTGTAATTCAGTTCATGTGTAGTCAAGTTTACATTCCGTGTATTAGTGATATCTTATGATGTTTCTTTTTCTGTGTGACGTAGTTCACGTATAATCACCGTACCTGCATCCACTCACTATGCCGCTACGGGCCTGATGACACAGATTTCATTGCTGAGTGATATTGCATTGCACGTACGTGCCACAAATTCTTTATCGATTTTTTGCTTTCTGGGATATTTACCTGGTAATGTAGAGGAGCTTCTTGGGAACACAGCCGTCCCAAACTTTGGGGTGGCTCTCTGTTTTTGATTTTAATTTCCCTAAGCAATAGGAACATAAGTGCAATTGCCATAGGCTGTGTTGCTTTATTTCTTACGTGTTTCAGGAAACACCATACACTACTCCAGGGTGGCTGTTGGTAATTTACATCCTGCCAAACAGCATAACAAGGCTCCCTATTCTCCATATCCTGTCCTACCTTTCTGGATTTTACACTTTTTTCAGATGGCCCTTTTGCCTGGGAGGCAGTGAGACTTCATTGTAGTGCAGATTTCCTTTACAGGCTTGCTTGGTTGGCCAAAAAGGGCGTATGCGTTTTTTCCTGAATATATTCACGAAGAAACGCATACGCCCTTTTTGGCCAAGTGCATCATTGTTGACGTTGTGCCTCTTTTCCTACGCTTTCAGGGCAATTCCAGTCTACCCCCTGCAATCGTTTTCCTGAAATTCTGCCCCGCTTTCAAGTCCCCTTCGCAGGCTTACTTCAATATATTTTTGGAGGATAGCTGTCATTTATAACTCTGCAGGTTTGTGAATTACAGTGCCCCTGAGGTCCTTTCTTCAACTCGATTTCTTGTGAGCTGGGCACAAAACCGCAGGATTGCTTCAGGCCCTAATCTGTTTCCAGCAGGGCACAATGAGCCTTTGTTTAATTCCTCTTCCTGGTGGGAAATGAGCGTTACATTTGCCCGTGCAGACACCTACAGCTACTCTCTCATTGGTTCTCCCTATTCCTGTTCATCTTGCACAGAAATTGCAAGCTGTGCCAAAGAGGAGGTTAAAGGCACTGACACTCCAAGCGGGGAGAGTGTTAGTAAAGCATCTGGAATGGTGAACCCGAGGACCAGGATACGAAAACTGAGATGCATTTTAAATCGTTTCCCAATCACACGGTGGACCATACTGTGGGTTTCCCATGCATGTTTTAGCTGGAGGAAGAATCCCTTGAACCTGGAGAGTTGGGACCCATGGAATAGGTACCATGCAGTATGACTTCAAAGGGTCTGCATTTGCTCACCGAAACTCACCAATGCTATCAGCCTGAAGTGTCCAGCCTTATGTCTCAACCAGCTCTGGGTGCAGATGTGTTAAATCCCGGTTGCATCACATGCCCTGAGTGAATTATTTAAGAATTGCTCTCTATTTCACTGTCTTTGTGTTTTGTTTTTGAAATTTATTTTGATAATGGGATTTATCGGATTTTCACTGCTGCGTTTATGCCGCTGTACACACACTTGATTCTCTTACGGAGACATATAAATCCATGGGTTTTAAGATTCTTCCTAGTCAGGTATATTCCTAGGCGTTGAATATGTGGTGTTGGGTCCATTTCGTTGAGAAAGGAGTAGGTCTTGTCTATTACATATTTGGCTTATGGAATGTTATCTGTGCTAATTTCAGTCTCTGGTTTTATGCAGCACCCCAACGCACCTTTCCCCATAAGCAAGCACTAGTTGGTTTTCTAAATTTGAGACCCTGTTCTGTTTTGTAATTCAGTTCATGTGTAGTCAAGTTTACATTCCGTGTATTAGTGATATCTTATGAATTTGCTTTTTCTGTTTGACGTAGTTCACGTAGAATCACCGTACCTGAATCCACTCACTATGCCGCTACGGGCCTGATGACACAGATTTCATTGCTGAGTGATATTGCATTGTACGTACGTGCCACAAATTCTTTATCCATTTTTTGCTTTATGGGATATTTACCTGGTACTGTAGACGAGCTTCTTGGGAACACAGCCGTCCCAAACTTTGGGGTGGCTCTCTGTTTTTGATTTTAATTTCCCTAAGCAATAGGACCATACGTGCAATTGCCATAGGCTGTGTTGCTTTATTTCTCACGTGTTTCAGGAAACACCATACACTTCTCCAGGGTGGCTGTTCACAATTTACATCCTGCCAATCAGCATAACAAGGCTCCCTGTTCTCCATATCCTGTAATACCTTTCAGGATTTTACACTTTTTTCAGATGGCCCTTTTGCCCGGGGGGCAGTGAGACTTCATTGCAGTGCAGATATCCTTTACAGGCTTGATTGGTTGGCCAAAAAGGGCATATGCGTTTTTTCCTGAATATATTCAGGAAAAAACGTATACGCCCTTTTTGGCCAATTGTATCATTTTTGACGTTCTGCCTCTTTTCCTATGCTTTCAGGGCAATTCCAGTCTACCCCCTGCAATGGTTTTCCTGAAATTCTGCCCCACTTTCAAGTCCTCTTCGCAGGCTTACTTCAATATATTTTTGGAGGATCGCTGTCATTTATTACTCTCCAGGATTTTGAATTACAGTGCCCCTGTGCTCCTTTCTTCAACTCGCTTTCTTGTGAGCTGGGCACAAAACCGCAGGATTACTTCAGGCCCTAATCTGTATCTGGCAGGGCATGCTGAGCCTTTGTTTAATTCCTCTTCCTGTTGGGAAATGAGCGTTACATTTGACCGTGCAGACACCTACAGCTAGTCTCTCATTGGTTCTCCCTCTTCCTGTTGATCTTGCGCAGAAATTGCAAACTTTGCCAAACAGGAGGATAAAGGCACTGACTCTCCAAGCGGGGAGAGTGTTAGTAAACCGTCTGGAATCGTGAACCCGAGGACCAGGATACGAAGACTGAGATGCATTTTAAGTCATTTCCTAATCACACGGTGGACCATACTCGGCGTTTCCCACGCATGTTTTAGCTGAAGAAAGAATCCCTTGAACCTGGAGGGTTGGGACCCTTGGAATGGGTACCATGCAGTATGACTTCAAAGGATCTGCATTTGGTCACTGAAACTCACCAATGCTATCAGCCTGAAGTGTCCATCCTTATGTCTCAACCAGCTCTGGGTGTAGTTGTGGTAAATCCCGGTTGCATCACATGCCCTGAGTGAATTATTTAAGAATTGCTCTCTATTTCACTGTCTTTGTGTTTTGTATTTGAAATTTATTTTGATAATGGGATTTATCGGATTTTCACTGCTGCGTTTATGCCGCTTTACACACGCTTGATTCTCTTACGGAGACATATATATCCATGGGTTTTAAGCTTCTTCCTAGTCAGGTATATTCCTAGGCGTTGAATATGTGGTGTTGAGTCCATTTCGTTGAGCAAGGAGAAGGTCTTGTCTATTATATATTTGGCTTATGGAATGTTATCTGTGCTAATTTCAGTCTCTGGTTTTATGCAGCACACCAACGCACCTTTCCCCATAAGCAAGCACTAGTTGGTTTTCTAAATTTGAGACCCTGTTCTGTTTTGTAATTCAGTTCATGTGTAGTCAAGTTTATATTCCGTGTATTAGTGATATCTTATGATGTTTCTTTTTCTGTGTGACGTAGTTCATGTAGAATCACCGTACCTGCATCCACTCAATATGCCGCTATGGGCCTGATGACACAGATTTCATTGCTGAGTGATATTGCATTGTACGTACGTGCCACAACTTCTTTATCCATTTTTTGCTTTCTGGGATATTTACCTGGTACTGTAGACGAGCTTCTTGTGAACACAGCCGTCCCAAACATTGGGGTGGCTGTCTGTTTTTGATTTTAATTTCCGTAATCTTTGGGACCATAAGTGGAAGTGCCATAGGCTGTGTTGCTTTGTTTCTTACGTGTTTCAGGAAACACCATACAGTTCTCCAGGGTGGCTGTTGGCAATTTACATCCTGCCAATCAGCATAACAAGGCTCACTTTTCTCCATATCCTGTCCTAACTTTCTGGATTTTACACTTTTTTCAGATGGCCCTTTTGACCAGGGGGCAGTGATACTTCATTGCAGTGCAGATTTCCTTTACAGGCTTGCTTGGTTTGCGAAAAAGGGCGTATGCGTTTTTTCCTGAATATATTCAGGAAAAAACGCATACGCACTTTTTGGCCAAGTGCATCATTGTCGACGTTCTGCCTCTTTTCCTATGCTTTCAGGGCAATTCCAGTCTACCCCCTGCAATCGTTTTCCTGAAATTCTGCCCCGCTTTCACGTCCACTTTACAGTCTTACTTCAATATATTTTTGGAGGATAGCTGTCATTTATAACTCTGCAGGTTTGTGAATTACAGTGCCCCTGAGCTCCTTTCTTCAACTCGCTTTCTTGTGAGCTGGGCACAAATCCACAGGATTGCTTCAGGCCCTAATCTGTTTCCGGCAGGGCACGCTGAACCTTTGGTTAATTCCTCTTCCTGGTGGGAAATGTGCGTTACATTTGCCCGTGCAGACACCTACAGCTAGTCTCTCATTGGTTCTCCTTATTCCTGTTCATCTTGCGCAGAAATTGCAAGCTGTGCCAAACAGGAGGTTAAAGGCACTGACTCTCCAAGCGGGGAGAGTGTTAGTAAACCGTCTGGAATTGTGAACCCGAGGACCAGGATACGAAAACTGAGATGCATTTTAAATCATTTCCTAATCACACGGTGGACCATACTCTTCGTTTCCCATGCATGTTTTAGCTGAAGAAAGAATCCCTTGAATCTGGAGAGTTGGGACCCTTGGAATGTGTACCATGCAGTATGATTTCAAAGGATCTGTATTTGTTCACCGAAACTCACCAATGCTATCAGCCTGAAGTGTCCAGCCTTATGTCTCAACCAGCTCTGGGTGTAGATGTGTTAAATCCCGGTTACATCACATGCCCTGAGTGAATTATTTAAGAATTGCTACCTATTTCACTGTCATTGTGTTTTATTTTTGAAATTTATTTTAATAATGGGATTTATCGGATTTTCACTGCTTCGTTTATGCCGCTGTACACGCGCTTGATTTTCTTACGGAGACATATAATTCCATGGGTTTTAAGATTCTTACTAATCCGGTATATTCTTAGGCATAGAATATGGCGTGTTGCGTCCATTTCGTTGAGCAAGGAGTAGGTCTTGACTATTACATATTTGGCTTATGGAATGGTATCTGTGCTAATTTCAGTCCCTCGTTTTATGCAGCACCCCAACTCACCTTTCCCCTTAAGGAAGCATAAGTTGGTTTTCTTAATTTGAAACCCTCTTCTCTTTTGTAATTCAGTTCATGTGTAGCCATGTTAACATTCCATGTATTAGTAATATCTTATGTCTTTTTCTTTTTGAAGTATGTGACTTCGAATGATCACACGTAACTCCTCTGGAGTTGTTATAACTGGCCGTATTTCATTGATTTCCAGGCTGAGTAATATTCCACTCTACATAAGCACCACATCTCTATCCGTTTTTTCTCTGCAGATACATTTAAGTTATATCCTAGTCGAGGATCTTTTAAACAGGGAGGTGGTAAACATTGGGGTGCCTGTGTCCTCTCGATTTTTGTTTTTCCCAAGATATACATCCATGAGTGCAAGTGCCCTGTGCTCGGTAGCTCATTTTTTAGATGCTTTAGTAAACACAATACACTTATCCAGAGTGACCGTTGGCAATATACATTTCCACTATAAGACTCACAGGGTTCCCTTTTCTCCTTGCCCTGTCCTGCATTTCTGGTGTTTACACTTTATGAGGACGGCTCTTCTGACTGATGCAAAGTGATATGTTTTGTAGTATTGATTTCCAGTGCCCACCTGTTTGGTTGGCTAAAAAAGTGTATGCCCTTTTCTTGAATATATACAGAAAAAGACGCATACACCCTTTTTGGCCAACTGCAATGTTGGCAATGTTCAGCCCCTTCTCTTGTGCTTAATGGCGAGTCCTTTCTACCTCGTCCAATCTCTTTCCTGCCATTCTCCGTTGCTTACAAGTCCTTTTCTCTGAGTTTCCTCAAGAAATTTTTCAGTGATAGATATTTTCAATTCTGCAGTTTCGTGAATTTCAGTGCCCCTGAGTTCCATTTTCCAACTTGTGTTTATGGGAACTGGCCACAAAGCATCAGGATTCCTCAAGCCCTATTCTGTTTCCATGGGCAACCCTAGCCTTTGGTCAATTCGTCTTCCTGATTGGAAATTAGAGTGACATGTGCCTGTCCGAACACCTAGGACTTGTTTCTCATTGTTCCTCCTCCTTCTGCTTCATCCTCTGGACAAATTCCAAACTGTATGCAACAGGATGTTGACAGTGCTGACATCTCCAAGTGGGGAGACTGTTAGTAAAGACACTGGAGTGGTGAACCCTAGCACCAAGAGATGAGGAGATGAGATGCCTTTTCCAAACTTTTCCCGATCAGACGGTATACCATCCTCTGGGTGTGACAGGCATGTTTTAGGGGTAGGAAGGGTCCCATTCATGTGAGGAGAACACCAGGGGATTTTCAATATCAGTGTCTCTCCGCAACCCAAACTGGGGAATTTTTTAAGCTACGGCTACACATATGTTCATTAAGGGCCTTGGGAAGTAGGCAGAGTCCAAACTTTAGATGATTGAAGTCTTCAGGGTCAGAAGCACTCACCACTGTCTTCCCTTAGATTCCATTTTTACTGTCATTGATGGATGATGTCAATAAAAATATCTATTCTTTTTCAGATCATTTCCCCTTATAGGTTATTGCAAAATATTGAGTGTAGTTCCCTGTGCTATACAGTAGTTCCTTGCTGATGATTTCATACATAGCAGTGTGTATGTGTTAATCCCAAACTGTTAATTTATCCCTCCTCCTACCATTTCCCTTTGGTAATAATAAATTATAAGATTTTATGCTTCTCAGAAATGGGGGAGCTGAAAGAGAGGTATCATTTTCAATGCAAAAGCATTTAAAACAAGATTGAAGCTTTAACCAAGATTATTAGATGTACATCCTTGGAAAGAAATCACTTTGTTTCTCTAATATTAACATGACAAAGAAGACAAACCTTTTCACTGAACTTGCTTATAAGAAAGTGATGGAAATATCAAATGGAAGTGTTAGAAACATCTTATTTTACCCGAGCCTTATACACTGTTCTATGTTAATTACAGTTTGGCTCACACATCTGTTCATTGAAGTTACAATGTTCTCAATTTCTGTTACTGATCCTCCAGAGTGGACGCCAACAAGTGTCCCCCTGCCCAGTGTCATTGGAGCCAATAGATCGAGACTGAGTTTGGTTCAAAAGCAAAGGAAACTTTATATTTTGATCAGAGAATGGAGAGGTGCTACCCTGTGGGCTGTGGGCTGGGCTGCTGTGTAGAGATCCTGTCAGAGTCACTGGGAGGGAGGGGGCTGAGCTCTCGAGGACCTGGTTGGCTGCAGCTCAGGCTCTATGTCACGGAGTCTGAACTGGGCCCCAGGAGCTGAAGTGTCATCGAGCCATTCTGCTCTAGGAAATCTGGTCTGAAGTGCCGGGTGTGGAACCTCTGTATGCGGGACCCTAGGAGCACCTGAAATTAGACAAAGCACAAAGGATAAAAAAGGTTAGACTTTATTTTATTGCCCAGATTCTATTTTTATCTCCCAGGCATTTTTAAGGGGCTTTGCCTGGGACAAACTTCTCTTCTGCCTTTTGTCCCTTTCCTCATTCTTGGAGTGCTGCGGGTGCAGACCCTTCTTCTGTCACTGCTGAGTGCTGAGTTAGGAGACCTCATACCCGTGGGCGAGGGTCAGAACTTCTCCCCAGCAGCCTCCAGGTGACGTTGATTGTCCCCAGGCCTCCTGCCTCCCTGCTCGTCCACCTGAGCACCAGTATTGGAAGTGTTATAGATTCTAATGACTTTTAAGGGTCCAGAAAGGAGATGTGCCGTGGCGCTGTGAGGTCCAGTTTCACCCCGCCCCACATTTGTTCGGCCACCTTAGGCTGACCGTTTCTGCCAGCCTAGATGCTCTGACTGACCGTTTCTGCCAGCCTAGATGCTCTGAACAACAGTCTGCGCTTTCTTCCATTAGGCCCCTGAATTAACGTAAAAACAGCACCAGGTGTCAGGATCCTGCCCGCTCAGCTCCCAGACAGTCCAGGGTCAGTGGTGATGAAGGATCATGATGGTCACTGAGTCAAGAGCCTTTGGAAGTAAACAGGAGTCCAGCCGGTCTTATTGGCCACCATCATCAGGGTGTCTGTAGGCTTTTCTATGGTGACAGCATGATATACGGTTCCCCCGCCAAGATTATTAGCTCCCCTCTGGGTACAGTAAGTACTGCAAGCAGTAGTCTACTCTTTTGGGACACACTCTTGTTGTTTTATGAGAGAAACTCCAGGTCAAGTGATGGTCACACGGGTCGTCATGGTGCCCCGTTGCCCCCGGTTATCTCTCTGGAGGTTGGAGTTGGAGGGCCTCCTCAATCGAGGTCAGTGTGCCCACGGAGCAAACCCTGCAACTTCAGGGCATGGTTGGGGGTTAGGATCACCACGTGGGGTCCGTTTCCCTTAGAAGGGAGGTGGCCTTTTGGGCTGCTGATTTCCAGGTTTTCAGATACCACCAGTATCTTGGCCAGATGTGGCGGTGGGCCAAGCCCCTTGGGGACCATAGTTTATCCTACCTGGATGGCATTCTTGCATTGTTCCATTTCAAGTGGTCCCAGTTTTTGCACTAATATTCCAATGGCGATTCACCTTTCACCAGGAATATAAAGGTCAAAGGGTTTAGCTAAATTAGGGAGTTCCAGGGCAAGGGTCTGAATTGACTGCTCTTTCCATTCTTGAAAGGCCACTTCTGGATTCTATTCAAAAGGATCATCATCTTTTCCTTTCAGTGTTTCATATAGAGGCCCAGCTAGTAGACTGTAGTTAGGGATCCAGAGGCAGGAAACCCTGGCTTCCCCAGGAACCCCTAAGCTGTCTTCTAGTTTCAGAAAGGGGTAAGGCTGTAAATTGTTTCTTCCCTTTCCTGGGATGGGTTTCTCCGACCTTCTGTGAGAATGAAGCCCAGGCAGGTCACCGTAGTCTGTTATACTTGAGCTTTTTCGTGGACAATTTCTATCCTTTATTGGCTTGGTAGTTCTGAGGCCTCCTTAGTAGGGCTGGCGATCAGAATGTCGTCTGAATATTGAAGGAGTGTTTCCTTTTCCAGAGGTAGAACTTTTAGGTCTTTAGCTGAGCTTTCCCCAAAGATGGTGTGGGAATTTTTGAACCCTTGGGGCAAGACAGCCTGGAAGTATTGTTTTAGTTGTATGTTGAGTCCTGTCACTCACAAGCCAAAATTGCTTGTGACTCTGGGACTAATGGAATACAAAAGAAGGCATCAGTGAAGACTAATACAGAGTACCAAGTCCTGGTGGTTGGTAGAATGACCAGCAGGGTGTAGGATTTAGGAACTACTGGAGGTATATCCTCAATGGCTTCACTGACTGTCCTGACATCCTTTACCAGGACTCCAGCAGCCCATGGGGCTCTCGAGGTCAGGCCAATCCCAGGATATGGAGCTCACCTGGGCAGGTACCCTACCCCCACCCCAGCCCACGGGGCTCTCGTGTTCAGGCCCCTCCCAGGATATGGGATTCCCTGGGCAGGTCCTCTGCAGTCCATGGGGCTCCCGTGGTCAGGCCCCTCCCAGGATACAGAGCTACCCTTGCAGGTACCTTGGCAGGGCTGGGCACACAGGAACCGTGCACATAGCCCTCATTGCAGAGCACTCCCAGCTCACCTGTCGCTCAGATCTGACACAGAGCACCTCAGAGCAGGACTTGAACTAACAAACAGCAGCTCTGACAGGTCTGTGACCCTGGGCATCACTCTGTGCGGCCTCCTCCACCTGGTCTTCCAGAGACTTCCACTGCACCCGGGGCACCAGGCCTCTGTCTCCAACCACCACCCACCCCTCCTCTCCCTGAATCCTGGGTTCCTCTCATTAGGAGAGGGTTTTCTTGAAGTTGTCTCCCACTCATGGGCCAGATAATATAATTAGAAAACAAGCCAGAGCTGCAGCCCCTTGTCTATCCTGACTCTCAGGAGCCCACACCTGTTCCTTGGACCTGGCCAATTCAGCAAGTTCCATTTTCAGCAACTGTGAGACCCTGAGGGGAGATTATTGGCTGGCTTGGGAAGCCTGACCGTGCCGGCCAGCCTTCCCCAGGTGTGCCTGGGTTGAGATCAATATAAACACCGCTCCAGGCAGCAAGAGCCCCTGCAGCTGTGCCTGACGCCATTTTCTCTGCCCTGTCAGCAGTCTCGGGGCTGGGCTGGTGGGAGGGAGTGAGAGGCCACGGCTTTGTGGGTGTCCCAGTGTGAGTGGGGCTCTGCTGGACTTTCTGCAGCAGTTGCCAAGATGCTACCTGCTAAAGAAGAGGATGTGTCACCCACACCTGCCACTGGAATTTCTCCCTGGGCACAGGTGAGGAAGGAAGAAAGCAGTGGGGGCCGGGACAGCAGGGGTATCTCAGGCAGGGAAATGGAGAGCTTCCAGAAGAGCACCCAGGGCCAGGACCATCCTGGCTGGCCTGCAGGCACCAAGTCGGCTGGCATGCTGTCCCTCATGTGGCTCCATGGCCCTTCCTCTAGGTTTTCAAGTCCTTGTACATATTCAGGTGTTTAGCCTTGGAAGGGTGGGAACATTTCAGCAGCAGCTGGCCTGGGGCTCGGCCCACGTTTACTCACAGATACCTCGGCACGGTCCCCCAGCTTTGCAGTGAGGACGCTTGTTGCGAGGAGCATGCTGGCTGAATGGGAGATGATTCCCCACCACTGACCAACTTCAGAATTGTTTGCAATTGGAGCAAGTGCCCTGAAACGGTTTTCCTCTGTGTAACTGGTGGGTTCTGTTCTTTTTTATCTTTTTTTCGTTTTCGGTTCAAGGTAGATTTTATTCCTCTTTTGTGTATTTACAGATATAAGCATGGAAATAATTTATTCATATAAATACATGTATGTGAAGGGAAGAATATTTTTTCTGTTTTACTTTTTTTAATTTTATTTTTTTATTTTGAATTTAATTTTATATTTTTATACAGCAGGTTGTTTTTGGTTATCTACTTTATACATATAAATGTATACATACCAATCCCAATATCTCAACTCCTCCCACCACCATCCCCAACAGCTTTCCCTCCTTGTTGTCCATACGTTTGTTGTATACATGTGTTGCTCTATTTCTGCCTTGCAAAACGGTTCATCTGTACAATTTTTCTAGGTTCCACATATATGCATTAATATACAAGATTTGTTTTTCTCTTTCTGACTTACTTCACTCTGTATGACAGTCTCTAGATCCATCAACGTCTCTACAAATGTCCCAATTTCATTCCTTTTTATGGCTTAGTAATATTCCATTTTATATATGTACCACATCTTTATGCATTCGTCTGTCTGTGGGCATTTAGGTTGCTTCCATTTCCTGGATAGTGTAAATAGTGATGCAATGAACATTGTGGTGAATGTCTCTTTTTGATTTATGGTTTTGTCTGGGTATATGCCCAGTAGAGGGATTGCTGTATCATATGGTAATTCTATTCTTAGTTTTATAAGAAACTCCATAATGTTCTCCACAGTGACTGTATCAATTTACGTTCCCAACAATAGTGGAAGAGGATTCCTTATCTCCACACCGTTTCCAGCATTTGTTGTTTGTAGATTTTCTGATGATGCCCATTCTAATAGGTGTGAGGTGATACACCATGGATGAGTCTATTTCGTTGAGCAAAGAGTAGGTCTTGTTTATTACGTATTTGGCTTATGGAATGGTATGTGTGCTAATTTCAATCTGTTTTTATACAGCAGCCCAACTCAACTTTCCCCTTAAGCAAGCATAACGTTTTTATCTAAATGTGAGACTCTGTTCGGTTTTGTAATTCAGTTTATGTGTAGCCAAGTTTACACTCCCTCTATTAGTGATATCTTATGATAATTATCTTTCTTTGTGTGACATATTTCTCTTAGAATCATCATAATTAAATCCACTCAATTTGCTGCTACAGGCCTGATGACATTGATTTCACTGCTGAGTGATATTCCGTTGTACGTAAGTAGCACAACTTCTTTATCCATTTTTTTCTTTCTGGGATATTTAATTTGTACTGGACTCAAGGTTCTTGTAAACACAGCAGCCCTAAATTTTGTGTTGGCTGTGTCTTGTTGATTTTAATTTTCCTAAGCTATAGGGCCAAAAGTGGAAGTGCCCTAGGCTCTGTAGCTTTGTTTTTTAGATGTTTCAGGATACACCATGAACATCTCCAGAGTGTCTGTTGGCAATTTACATCCCGCCCATCAGCATAACACGGCTCCCTGTTCTCCATGGCCTGTCCTGTGTTTCTGGTTTTTACACTTTATTCAGATGGCCTTTTTGACGAATGGGAAATGTGACTTCATTGTAGTGTGGATTTCCATTGCTGGAGTGCTTGGTTGGCCAAAATGTTCATATGCGTTTTTTCCTGAATATATTCAGGAAAAATGTATACGCACTTTTTGTCCATGTGCATCACTGTCAAAGGTCTGCCGCTTTTCATATGCTTTAAATGCAATTCCAATCTACCTCTTGAAATATGATTCCTGCAATTCTGCCTCGTTTTCAAGTCCTCTTTGCAGACTTACTTCGATATATTTTTGCCAATAGCTGTCATTTATCTCTGCAGGTTTGTGAATTACAGTGCCCCTGAGCTCCTTTCTTAACTCGCTTCCTTGTAAGCTGGCCACAAAACTGCAGGTTTGCTTCAGGCCATAATCAGGGTCCGGCACGGCACTCTGAGCCTTTGGTTAATTCCTCTTCCTGGTGGGAAATTAGAGTTAAATGTGCCCCTCCAGATACCTGCCTCACTCCCAGCCACATGGTGATGTATGTCCTCAGGTTTGAGGCCATATGTGATGGGTTCCTCATCTTTTGATGATGTGGCCCCACTGGTGTGTGGACACTCCTGCCTGGTTCCCATCCCCTTGGTGATGTGGACCCTCTGGTGAGACTCTGATCCTGGTTGGGATCCTCACACATCTGTGAGGTGAGCCCTCTTCTCTGAGGTCACTCCTGCCTGGCTGGCACAACACGCCTTTTTGACTTCGGCACCCTGGTGGCAGTTGGAGCCTGCTGGGAGCCTCCTCCCCGCGGTGATGGGCCCTCTGGCGTCAGACCCTAATGGCGGGGTTCCCACATTTTCTGATACGTGCTAAGTGGTACGAGGGCACTCCTGCCAGGTTCCCATCCTCATGAGCGTGTGGGCCTTCTGTTCTGAGGTCCTAACGGCTGGGTTGCTCACACTTTCATGATGTGGGCCCTCTGCTGTGAGGTCAATCCTGCCTGGGTGGCACACGTCGCCTTGGCGACGTGGACCCTCTGGTGGCAGTTGGAGCGTGCTGGGGCCTCCTCCCCTCAGTGATGAGGGCCTTCTGGTGTCAGGCCCTAAGTGCTGGGCTCCACACATTTTCTGATGTGTGCCCAGTGGTGCGAGTCACTCCTGCCAGGTTCCCATCCCCATGGGCATGTGGGACTTCTGTTCTGTGGTCCCAACTGCTGGGTTGCTCACAGTTTCATGATGTGGGCCCTTTGCTGTGTGTTCACTCTGGCCTGTATCCCATAGTGTCAGTGCTCTGGGCCTCCAGCTTGGAGTTTCCAACTTCTCGATTCCTCACCTTTTTTATTCTATGGGCCCTCGGTTGTGCGTCTCCTCCTGCATGCCTCACTCCCAGCCCCTTCGACATGTGTGTCCCCTTGTTTGAGGCCACATGTGCTGTGTTCCTCTCCTTTCTATAATGTGGCCACACTGGTGTGAGGACACTCTTGCCTGGTTCCCATTCCCTTGGTGATGTTGGCCCCACTGCTGTTAGGACAGTCTTGCCTGGTTCCCATCACGTTGGTGATGTTGGCCCTCTGGTGAGAGTCTGATCCTGGTTAGGTTCCTCACCCTTCTGTGAGGTGGGCCCTCTGCTCTGAGGTCACTCCTGCCTGGCTGGCACACCCCGCCTTGCCAACGTCGGCCATATGGTGGCAGTTGGAGCCTGCTGGGAGCCTCCTCCCCTCGGTGATGAGGGCCCTCTGGCCTCAGGCCTTAACTGCTGGGTTCCCACATTTTCTGATTCGTCGAAGTGGGCCGAGGACACTCCTGTCAGCTTCCCATCCCCATAGGGATGTGGGCCTTCTGCTCTGAGGTCCCATCCACTGGGTTGCTCACAGTTTCATGATGTGGGGCCTCTGCTGTGAGTTCGCTGTGGCCTGGATCCCATAGACTCTGTGCTCTGGGCGGCCTACTGGAAGGTTCCAACTGCTGGATTCCTCACAACTTTTATTCTGTGGGCTCTGTTTTGTGAGGATACTCCTGCTTGCCTCACTCCTAGCCCCTTGGAGATGTGGGTCCCCTGTTTTAGGCCACATGTTCTGGGTTCCTCACCTTTCTATAATGTGGCCACACTGGTGTGAGGACCCTCCTGCCTGGTTCCGATCCCCTTGGTGATGTGGGCCCTCTGGTGAGAGTCTTATCCTGGCTGTGTTCCTCACCCTTCTGTGAGGTAGGCCCTCTGCGGTGAGGTCACTCCTACCTGGCTGTCACACGTCACCTTGGCGACGTGGGCCCTCAGTTGGGTGTTGGTGCCTGATTGGAGTCTCCTCGCCTTGGTAATGAGGGCCCTCTGGCGTCAGGCCCTAACTCCTGGGTTCCCTAAATTCTCTGATGTGTGCCCTGTGGTGCGAGTACACTTCTGACAGGTTCCCAACCCCATGGGAATGTGGGCCTTCTGCTCTGAGATCCCAACGCCTAGGTTGCTCACAGTTTCATGATGACGGCCCTCTGGTGTGAGATCACTCCGGCCTGGATCCCATAGTCTCGCTGCTCCTGGCCGCCTGCTGAGAGGTTCCAACTGTGGGATTTTTCACCTCTTTAATTCTATGGTCCCTCTGTTTTGAGGCTCCTCCTGCCTGCCTCAATCCCAGCTCCCTTGTGATGTGTGTCCTCTGGTTTGAGGCCACCTGTGCTGGGTCCCTCACTTTTCGGTGATGTGGCCCCACTAGTGTGAGGACACTCCTGCCTGGTTCCCATTCCCTTGGTGATGTGGGCCCTCTGGTGAGAATCTGATCCTCTTTGGTTCTTCAAACTTCTGTGAGGTTGACCCTCTGCTCTGAGGTCACTCCTGCCTGGTTGTCGCACTCCGCATTGGCGACGTCGCCCCTCTGGTAGCAGTCGGAGCTGGCTGGGAGCCACCGCCCCTCGATGATGAGGGCCCTCTGGCATCAGGCACTAATTGCTGGGCTCCCCACATTTTTTCATGTGTGCCCACTCTTGCGATGACACTCCTGCTTGTTTCCCTTCCCCATGGGGATGTGGGCCTTCTGCTCTGAGGTCACAACGGCTGGGTTGCTTACAGAATCACAATGAGGGTCCTCTGTTGTGAGTTCATGCCGGCCTGGATCTCATAGCCTCAGTGCTCTGGGCCGCCTGCTAGGAAGATCCAACTGCTGGTTTCCACACATTTTGTATACAATGGGACATGTGTTGTGAGGTCAATCCTGCCTGCCTCACTCCGAAACCCATGGTGATGTGGGTCCTCTGGTTTGAGACCACATGTGCTGGGTACCTCAACTTTTGATGATGTGGCCCCACGGGTGTGAGGACACTCCTGCCTGGTTCCCATCACCTTGGTGATGTGGGCCCTCTGGGGAGAGTCTGATCCTGGCTGTGTTCCCTACCATTCTGTGAGGTGGGCCCTCTGATGTCAGGTCACTCCTGCCTGGCTAGCTCACATCGCCTTGGCGACGTGGGCCCTCTGTTGGCCACTGGAGCATGCTGGGAGCCTCCTACTCCCGTTAATGATGGCCCTGGAAAAAATGCATATGCCCTTTTTGGCCAAGTGCTTCATTGACGAGGTTCTGCCACTTCTCTTATGCTTTCAGAGCAATTCACGTCTACCTCCTGAAATCGGATTCCAGCAATTCTGCCCCACTTTCAAGTCCTCTTCGCAGCCTTAATTCAATATATTTTTGTACGATTTCTGTCATTTATAAGTCTGCAGGTATGTGAATGGCAGTGCCCCTGAGCTCCTTTCCTCAACTCGCTTTCTTGTGAGCTGGCCACAAAACCGCAGGATTGCTTCAGGCCCTAAACTTGTTCCAGCACGGCATGCTGAGCCTTTGGTTAATTCCTCTTCATTTTGGGAAATGAGTGTTAAATTTGCCCATGCATACTGGGCATATAACCTGAGAAAACCAAAATTCTAAAAGAGTCATGTACCAAAATGTTCATTGCAGCTCTATTTACAATAGCCCGGAGATGGAAAGAACCTAAGTGCCCATCATCAGACGAATGGATAAAGAAGATGTGGCACATATACACAATGGAATATTACTCAGCCTTAAAAAGAAATGAAACTGAGTTATTTGTAATGAGATGGATAGACCTAGAGTCTGTCATACAGAGTGAAGTAAGTCAGAAAGAAAAAGACAAATAGCGTATGCTAACACATATATATGGAATTTAAAGGAAAAAAATGTCATGAAGAACCTAGGGATAAGACAGGAATAGAGGCGCAGACCTACTGGAGAACGGAATTGAGGATATGGGGAGGGGGAATGGTGAGTTTTGACAGGGCGAGAGAGAGTCATGGACATATACACACTAAGAAATGTAGTAAGGTAGATAGCAAGGGGGAAGCACCCGCAAGGCACAGGGATATTAGCTTGGGGCATTGGGACAGCCTGGAGGGGTGGAAGGGGGAGAGAGGGAGGGAGGGAGACACAAGAGGGAAGACACAGGGAGCATAAGTATATGTATAGCTGATTCACTTTGTTATAAAGCAAAAACTAACACACCATTGTAAAGCAATTATACCCCAATAAAGATGTTTAAAAAAATATTTGCCCGTGCACACACCTACAGATAGTCTCCCATTGGTTCTCCATATTCCTGTTCATCTTGCGCAGAAATTGCAAACAGTGCCAAACAGGAGGTTAAAGGCACTGACTCTCCAAATGGGGAGAGTGTAAGAAAAGGGTCTGGAATGGTGAACCTGAGTACCATGGGACGAAAACAGACATGCATGTAAAAAGGTTTCCCAGTCACACGGTGGAGCATACTCTGGGTTTCCCATGCAAATTTTAGCTGAAGGAAGAATCCCTTGAACCTGGAGAGTTGGGAACCAGGGAATGGGTACCAGGCAGTATGACATCAAAGGGTCTGCATTTGCTCACTGAACCTCTCCAATGCTATCAGCCCAAAGGGTCCAGCCTTATCTCTCACCCAGCTCTGGGTGTAGATGTGGTAAACCAGGTTGCATCACATGCCCTGTGTGAGTTATTTAAGAATTGCTCTCTATTTCACTGTCATTGTGTTTTGTTTTTGAAATTTTTTTTTGACACTGGGATTTATCGGATTTTCACTGCTGCGTTAATGCCGCTGTAAACACTCTTGATTCTCTTACGGAGACATATAAATCCATGGGTTTTAAGATTCTTCCTAGTCAGGTATATACCTAGGCGTTGAATATGTGGTGTTGAGTCCATTTCGTTGAGCAAGGAGTAGGTCTTGTCTATGACATATTTGGCTTATGGAACGGTATCTGTGCTAATTTCAGTCTCTGGTTTTATGCAGCACTCCAACGCACCTTTCTCCATAAGCAAGCACAGGTTGGTTTTCTAAATTTGAGACTGTTCTGTTTTGTAATTCAGTTCATATGTAGTCAAGTTTACATACTGTGTATTAGTGATATTTTATGATGTTTCTTTTTATGTGTGATTTATTTCACGTAGAATCACCATACCTGAATCCACTCACTATGCCGCTACGGGCCTGATGACACAGATTTCATTGCTGAGTGATATTCCATTGTACGTACGTACCACAACTTCTTTATCCATTGTTTGCTCTCTGAGATATTTACCTGGTACTGTAAACGAGGTACTTGTGAACAGAGAGGTCCCAAACTTTGAGGTGGCTGGGTGTTTTTGATTTTAATTTCCCTAAGCTGTAGGACCATAAGTGGAAGTGCCATAGGCTGTGTTGCTTTGTTTCTTACGTGTTTCAGGAAACACATAACACTTCTCCAGAATGGCGGTCGGCAATTTACATCATATGCATCAGCATAATAAGGATCCCTGTTCTCCATTGCCTGTCCTCCGTTTCTGGATTTTACAATTTTTTAAATGGCCCTTTTGCCCTGGGGGGCACTGAGACTTCATTGTAGTGCAGATTTATTTACAAGCTTGCTTGGTTGGCCAAAAAGTGCGTATGCGTTTTTTCCTGAATATATTTAGGGAAAAAAGCATCCGCACTTTTTGGACAAGTGCATCATTATCGACGTTCTGCCACTTTTCCTATTCTTTAAGTGCAATTCCACTTTAACCCTTCAATCGTTTTCCTGAAATTCTGCCCCGCTTTCAAGTCCCCTTCACAGGCTTACTTCAATATATTTTTGGAGGATAGCTGTCATTTATAACTCTGCAGGTTTGTGAATTACAGTGCCCCTGAGCTCCTTTCTTCAACTCGCTTTCTTGTGAGCTGGGCACAAAACCGCAGGATTGCTTCAGGCCCTAATCTGTTTCCGGCCGGGCACGCTGAGCCTTTGTTTAGTTCCACTTCCTGGTTGGCAATGAGCGTTACATTTGCCCGTGCAGACACCTACAGCTAGTCTCTCATTGGTTCTCCCTATTCCTGTTCATCTTGCACAGAAATTGCAAGCTGTGCCAAAGAGGAGGTTAAAGGCACTGACTCTCCAAGCGGGGAGAGTGTTAGTAAAGCATCTGGAATGGTGAACCCGAGGACCAGGATACGAAAACTGAGATGCATTTTAAATCGTTTCCCAATCACACGGTGGACGATACTCTGGGTTTCCCATGCATGTTTTAGCTGGAGGAAGAATCCCTTGAACCTGGAGAGTTGGGACCCATGGAATGGGTACCATGCAGTATGACTTCAAAGGGTCTGCATTTGCTCACCGAAACTCACCAATGCTATCAGCCTGAAGTGTCCAGCCTTATGTCTCAACCAGCTCTGGGTGTAGATGTGGTCAATCCCGGTTGCATCACATGCCCTGAGTGAATTATTTAAGGATTGCTCTCTGTTTCACTGTCTTTGTGTTTTGTTTTGGAAATTTATTTTGATAATGGGATTTATCGTATTTTCACTGCTGCGTTTATGCCGCTGTACACACGCTTGATTCTCTTACGGAGACATATAAATCCATGGGTTTTATGATTCTTCCTAGACAGGTATATTCCTAGGCGTTGAATATGTGGTGTTGGGTCCATTTCGTTGAGCAAGGAGTAGGTCTTGTCTATTACATATTTGGCTTATGGAATGTTATCTGTGCTAATTTCAGTCTGTGATTTTATGCAGCTCCCCAAGGCACCTTTCCCCATAAGCAAGCACTAGTTGGTTTTCTAAATTTGAGACCCTGTTCTGTTTTGTAATTCAGTTCATGTGTAGTCAAGTTTACATTCCGTGTATTAGTGATATCTGATGATGTTTCTTTTTCTGTGTGACGTAGTTCACGTAGAATCACCGTACGTGCATCCACTCACTATGCCGCTACGGGCCTGATGACACAGATTTCATTGCTGAGTGATATTGCATTGTACGTACGTGCCACAACTTCTTTATCCATTTTTTGCTTTCTGGGATATTTACCTGATACTGTAGACGAGCTTCTTGTGAACACAGCCGTCCCAAATACTGGGGTGGCTGTCTGTTTTTGATTTTAATTTCCGTAAGCTATACGACCATAAGTGGAAGTGCCATAGGCTGTGTTGCTTTGTTTCTTACGTGTTTCAGGAAACACCATACACTTCTCCAGTGTGGCTGTTCGCAATTTACATCCTGCCATTCAGGATAACAAGGCTCCCTGTTCTCCATATCCTGTCCTACATTTCTGGATTTTACACTTTTTCCAGATGTCCCTTTTGCCCGGGGGGCAGTGAGACTTCATTGTAGTGCAGATTTCCTTTACAGGCTTGCTTGGTTGGCCAAAAAGGGCGTATGCGTTTTTTCCTGAATATATTCAGGAAAAAACGCATACGCACTTTTTGGCCAAGTGCATCATTGTCGACGTTCTGCCTCTTTTCCTATGCTTTCAGGGTAATTCCACTCTACCCCCTGCAATCGTTTTCCTGAAATTCTGCCCCGGTTTCAAGTCCCCTTCACAGGCTTACTTCAATATATTTTTGGAGGATAGCTGTCATTTATAACTCTGCAGGTTTGTGAATTACAGTGCCCCTGAGCTCCTTTCTTCAACTCGCTTTCTTGTGAGCTGGGCACAAAACCGCAGGATTGTTTCAGGCCTTAATCTGTTTCCGGCAGGGCACGCTGAGCCTTTGGTTAATTCCTCTTCCTGGTGGGAAATGAGCATTACATTTGCCCGTGCAGACACCTACAGCTAGTCTCTCATTGGTTCTCCCTACTCCTGTTCATCTTGCACAGAAATTGCAAGCTGTGCCAAACAGGAGGTTAAAGGCACTGACTCTCCAAGCGGGGAGAGTGTTAGTAAACCATCTGGAATGGTGAACACGAGGACCAGGATACGAAAACTGAGATGCATTTTAAATCTTTTCCCAATCAAACGAGGGACGATACTCTTGGATTCCCATGCATGTTTTAGCTGGAGGAAGAATCCCTTGAACCTGGAGAGTTGGGACCCATGGAATGGGTACCATGCAGTATGACTTCAAAGGGTCTGCATTTGCTCACCAAAACTCACCAATGCTATCAGCCTGAAGTGTCCAGCCTTATGTCTCAACCAGCTCTGGGTGTAGATGTGGTCAATCCCGGTTGCATCACATGCCCTGAGTGAATTATTTAAGTATTGCTCTCTATTTCACTGTATTTGTGTTTTGTTTTCGAAATTTATTTTGATAATGGGATTTATCGGATTTTCACTGCTGCTTTTCGGCCGCTGTACACACGCGTGATTCTCTTACGGAGACATATATATCCATGGGTTTTAAGATCCTTCCTAGTCAGGTATATTCCTAGGCGTTGAATATGTGGTGTTGGGTCCATTTCGTTGAGCAAGGAGTAGGTCTTGTCTATTACATATTTGGCTTATAAAGTTATCTGTGCTAATTTCAGTCTCTGGTTTTATGCAGCACCCAAACGCACATTTCCCCGTAAGCAAGCACTAGTTGCTTTTCTAAATTTGAGACCCTGTTCTGTTTTGTAATTCAGTTCATGTTTAGTCAAGATTACATTCCGTGTATTAGTGGTATCTTATGATGTTACTTTTTCTGTGTGACGTAGTTCACGTAGAATCGCCGTACCTGCATCCACTCACTATGCCGCTACGGGCCTGATGACACAGATTTCATTGCTGAGTGATACTGCATTGCACGTACGTGCCACAACTTCTTTATCCATTTTTTGCTTTCTGGGATATTTACCTGGTACTGTAGACGAGCTTCTTGGGAACACAGCCGTCCCAAACTTTGGGGTGGCTCTCCGGTTTTGATTTTAATTTCCCTAAGCAGTAGGACCATAAGTGCAATTGCCATAGGCTGTGTTGCTTTATTTCTTATGTGTCTCAGGAAACACCATACACTTCTCCAGGGTGGCTGTTGGCAATTTACATCCTGCCAATCAGCATAACAAAGCTCCCTGTTCTCCATATCCTGTCCTATCTTTCTGGATTTTACACTTTTTTCAGATGGCCCTTTTGCCCGAGCGGCAGTGAGATTTCATTGTAGTGCAGATTTCCTTTACAGGCTTGCTTGGTTGGCCAAAAAGGGCGTATGCGTTTTTTCCTGAATATATCCAGGAAAAAACGCATACGCCCTTTTTGGCCAAGTGCATCATTGTCGACGTTCTGCCTCTTTTCCTATGCTTTCAGGGCAATTACAGTCTACCCCCTGCAATCGTTTTCCTGAAATTCTGCCCCACTTTCAAGTCCGCTTTGCAGGCTTACTTCAATATATTTTTGTAGGATAGCTGTCATTTATAACTCTGCAGGTGTGTGAATTACAGTGCCCCTGAGCTCCTTTCTTCAACTCGCTTTCTTGTGAGCTGGGCAGAAAACCGCAGGTTTGCTTAAGGCCCTAATCTGTTTCCGGCAGGGCACGCTGAGCCTTTGGTTAATTCCTCTTCCTGGTGGGAAATGAGCGTTACATTTGCCAGTGCAGAAACCTATAGCTAGTCTCTCATTGGTTCTCCCTATTCCTGTTCATCTTGCACAGAAATTGCAAGCTGTGCCAAACAAGAGGTTAAATGCACTGACTCTCCAAGCGGTGAGACTGTTAGTAAAGCATCTGGAATGGTGAACCCGAGGACCAGGATACGAAAACTGATATGCAATTTAAATCGTTACCCAATCACACGGTGGACCATACTGTGGGTTTCCCATGCATGTTTTAGCTAGAGGAAGAATCCTTTGATCCTGGAGAGTTGGGACCCATGGAATGGGTACCATGCAGTATGACTTCAAAGGGTCTGCATTTGCTCACCGAAACTCACCAATGCTATCAGCCTGTAGTGTCCAGCCTTATGTCTCAACCAGCTCTGGGTGTAGATGTGTTAAATTCCGGTTGCATCACATGCCCTGAGTGATTTATTTAAGAATTGCTCTCTATTTCACTGTCTTTGTGTTTTGTTTTTGAAATTTATTTTGATAATGGGATTTATCGGATTTTCACTGCTGCGTTTATGCCGCTGTACACACGCTTGATTCTTTACGGAGACATATAAATCCATGGGTTTTAAGATTCTTCCTAGTCAGGTATATTCATAGGCGTTGAATATGTGGTGTTGAGTCCATTTCGTTGAGCAAGGAGTAGGTCTTGTCTATTACGTATTTCGCTTATGGAATGTTATCTGTGCTAATTTCAGTTTCTGCTTTTATGCAGCACCCCAACGCACCTTTCCCCATAAGCAAGCACTAGTTGGTTTTCTAAATTTGAGACCCTGTTCTGTTTGTAATTCAGTTCATGTGTAGTCAAGTTTACATTCCGTGTATTAGTGATATCTTATGATGTTTCTTTTTCTGTGTGATGCAGTTCACGTAGAATCACTGTACCTTCATCCACTCACTATGCCGCTACGGGCCCTGATGACACAGATTTCATTGCTGAGTGATATTGCATTGCACGTACGTGCCACAACTTCTTTATCCATTTTTTGCTTTCTGGGATATTTACCTGGTACTGTAGACGAGCTTCTTGGGAACACAGCCGTCCCAAACTTTGGGGTGGCTCTCTGTTTTTGATTTTAATTTCCCTAAGCAATAGGACCATAAGTGCAATTGCCATAGGCTGTGTTGCTTTATTTCTTACGTGTTTCAGGAAACACCATACACTTCTCCAGGGTGGCTGTTCACAATTTACATCCTGCCAATCAGCATAACAAGGCTCCCTGTTCTCCCATATCCTGTCCTACCTTTCTGGATATTACACTTTTTTCAGATGGCACTTTTGCCCGGGGGGCAGAGAGACTTCATTGTAGTGCAGATTTCCTTTACAGGTTTGCTTGGTTGGCCAAAAAGTGCGTATGCGTTTTTTCCTGAATATATTCAGAAAAAAACGCATACGCCCTTTTTGGCCAAGTGCATCATTGTCGACGTTCTGCCTCTTTTCCTATGCTTTCAGGGCAATTCCAGTCTTCCCACTGCAATCGTTTTCCTGAAATTCTGCCCCGCTTTCAAGTCCCCTTCGCAGGCTTACTTCAATATATTTTTTGAGGATAACTGTCATTTATAACTCTGCAGTTTTGTGAATTACAGTGCCCCTGAGCTCCTTTCTTCAACTCGCTTTCTTGTGAGCTGGGCACAAAACCGCAGGATTGCTTCAGGCCCTAATCTGTTTCCGGCAGGGCACACTGAGCCTTTGGTTAATTCCTCTTCCTGGTGGGAAATGAGCATTACATTTGCCCGTGCAGATACCTATAGCTAGTCTCTCATTGGTTCTCCCTATTCCTGTTCATCTTGCACAGAAATTGCAAGCTGTGCCAAACAGGAGGTTAAAGGCACTGACTCTCCAAGCGGGGAGAGTGTTTGTAAAGCATCTGGAATGGTGAACCCGAGGACCAGGATACGAAAACTGAGATGAATTTTAAATCGTTTCCCAATCACATGGTGGACGATACTCTGGGTTTCCCATGCATGTTTTAGCTGGAGGAAGAATCCCTTGAACCTGGAGATTTGGGACCCATGGAATGGGTACCATGCAGTATGACTTCAAAGGGTCTGCATTTGCTCACCGAATCTCACCAATGCTATCAGCCTGAAGTGTCCAGCCTTATGTCTCAACCAGCTCTGGGTGTAGATGTGGTCAATCCCGGTTGCATCACATGCCCTGAGTGAATTATTTAAGAATTGCTCTCTATTTCACTGTCTTTGTGTTTTGTTTTTGAAATTTATTTTGATAATGGGATTTATCGGATTTTCACTGCTGCGTTTCGGCCACTGTACACATGCTTGATTCTCTTATGGAGACATATATATCCATGGGTTTTAAGATTCTTCCTAGTCAGGTATATTCCTAGGCGTTGAATATGTGGTGTTGGGTCCATTTCGTTGAGCAAGGAGTAGGTCTTTTCTATTACATATTTGGCTTATGGAAAGTTATCTGTGCTAATTTCATTCTCTGGTATTATGCAGCACCCCAACGCACCTTTCCCCATAAGCAAGCACTAGTTGGTTTTCTAAATTTGAGACCCTGTTCTGTTTTGTAATTCAGTTCATGTGTAGTCAAGTTTACATTCCGTGTATTAGTGATATCTTATGATGTTTCTTTTTCTGTGTGACGTAGTTCACGTAGAATCACCGTACCTGCATCCACTCACTATGCCGCTACGGGCCTGATGACACAGATTTCATTGCTCAGTGATACTGCATTGTACGTACGTGCCACAACTTCTTTATCCATTTTTTGCTTTCTGGGATATTTACCTGATACTGTAGACGAGCTTCTTGTGAACACAGCCGTCCCAAATATTGGCGTGGCTGTCTGTTTTTGATTTTAATTTCCGTAAGCTATAGGACCATAAGTGGAAGTGCCATAGGCTGTGTTGCTTTGTTTGTTCCGTGTCTCAGGAAACACCATACACTTCTCCAGGGTAGCTGCTGGCAATTTACATCCTGCCAATCAGCATAACAAGGCTCCCTCTTCTCCATATCCTGTCCAGCCTTTCTGGATTTTACACTTTTTTCAGATGGCCATTTTGCCCAGAGGGCAGTGAGACTTCATTGTAGTGCAGATTTCCTTTACAGGCTTGCTTGGTTGGCCAAAAAGGGCGTATGCGTTTTTTCCTGAATATATTCAGGAAAAAACGCATACGCCCTTTTTGGCCAAGGGCATCATTGTCGACGTTGTGCCTCTTTTCCTATGCTTTCAGGGCAATTCCAGTCTACCCCCTGCAATCGTTTTCCTGAAATTCTGCCCCGCATTCAAGTCCCCTTCGCAGGCTTACTTCAATATATTTTTGGAGGATAGCTGTCATTTATAACTCTGCAGGTCTGTGAATTACAGTGCCCTTGAGCTCCTTTCTTCAACTCGCTTTGTTGTGAGCTGGGCACAAAACTGCAGGATTGCTTCAGGCCCTAATCTGTTTCCGGCAGGGCACGCTGAGCCTTTGGTTAATTCCTCTTCCTGGTGGGAAATGGGCGTTACATTTGCCCCTGCAGACTCCTACAGCTAGTCTCTCATTGGTTCTCCCTATTCCTGTTCATCTTGCACAGAAATTGCAAGCTGTGCCAAACAGGAGGTTAAAGGCACTGACTCTCCAAGCGGGGAGAGTGTTAGTAAAGCATCTGGAATGGTGAACCCGAGGACCAGGATACGAAAACTGAGATGCATTTTAAATCGTTTCCCAATCACATGGTGGACCATACTGTGGGTTTCCCATGCATGTTTTAGCTGGAGGAAGAATCCCTTGAACCTGGAGAGTTGGGACCCATGGAATGGGTACCATGCAGTATGACTTCAAAGGGTCTGCATTTGCTCACCGAAACTCACCAATGCTCTCAGCCTGAAGTGTCCAGCCTTATGTCTCAACCAGCTCTGGGTGTAGATGTTGTCAATCCCGGTTGTATCACATGCCCTGAGTGAATTATTTAAGAATTGCTCTCTATTTCACTGTCTTTGTGTTTTGTTTTCGAAATTTATTTTGATAATGGGATTTATCGGATTTTCACTGCTGCGTTTCGGCCGCTGTACACACGCTTGATTCTCTTACGGACACATATATATCCATGGGTTTTAAGATTCTTCCTAGTCAGGTATATTCCTAGGCGTTGAATATGTGGTGTTGGGTCCATTTCATTGAGCAAGGAGTAGGTCTTGTCTATTACATATTTGGCTTATGGAAAGTTATCTGTGCTAATTTCAGTCTCTGATTTTATGCAGCACCCCAACGCACCTTTCCCCATAAGCAAGCACTAGTTGCTTTTCTAAATTTGAGACCCTGTTCTCTTTTGTAATTCAGTTCATGTGTAGTCAAGTTTACATTCCGTGTATTAGTGATATCTTATGATGTTTCTTTTTCTGTGTGACATAGCTCACGTAGAATCACCGTACCTGCATCCACTCACTATGCCGCTATGGGCCTGATGACACAGATTTCATTGCTGAGTGATATTGCATTGTACGTACGTGCCACAACTTCTTTATCCATTATTTGCTTTCTGGGATATTTACCTGATACTGTAGACCAGCTCCTTGTGAACACAGCTGTCCCAAATATTGGGGTGGCTGTCTGTTTTTGATTTTAATTTCCGTAAGCTATAGGACCATAATTGGAAGTGCCATAGGCTGTGTTGCTATGTTTCTTACGTGTTTCAGGAAACACCATACACTTCTCCAGGTTTGCTGCTGGCAATTTACATCCTGCCTATCAGCCTAACAAGGCTCCCTGTTCTCCATATCCTGTCCTACCTTTCTGGATTTTACACTTTTTTCAGATGGCCCTTTTGCCCGGGGGGCAGTGAGACTTCATTGTAGTGCAGATTTCCTTTACAGGCTTGCTTGGTTGGCCAAAAAGTGCGTATGCGTTTTTTCCTGAATATATTCAGGAAAAAACGCATACGCCCTTTTTGGCCAAGTGCATCATTGTCGACGTTGTGCCTCTTTTCCTATGCTTTCAGGGCAATTCCAGTCTACCCCCTGCAATCGTTTTCCTGAAATTCTGCCCTGCTTTCAAGTCCCCTTCGCAGGCTTACTTCAATATATTTTTGGAGGATAGCTGTCATTTATAACTCTGCAGGTTTGTGAATTACAGTGCCCCTGAGCTCCTTTCTTCAACACGCTTTCTTGTGAGCTGGGCACAAAACCGCAGGATTGCTTCAGGCCCTAATCTGTTTCCGGCAGGGCATGCTGAGCCTTTGGTTAATTCCTCTTCCTGGTGGGAAATGAGCGTTACATTTGCCCGTGCAAACACCTACTTCTTGTCTCTCATTGTTTCTCCCTATTCCTGTTCATCTTGTGAAGAAATTGCGAAATATGCCAAACAGGAGTTTAAACGCACTGTCTCTCCAAGTGGGCAGAGTGTTAGTCAAGCATCTGGAAAGGTGAACCTGAGGACCAGGATACGAAAACAGATGCATTTTAAATCATTTCCCAATCACATGGTGGACCATACTCTGGGTTTCCCAATCATGCTGTAGCTGAATAAAGAATCCCTTGAACCTGGAGAGTTGGAACCCATGGAATGGGTACCATGCAGTATGACGTCAAAGGGTCTGCATTTGCTCACCGAAACTCAACAATGCTATCAGCCCCATGTGGCCAGCCTTATGTCTCACCCAACTCTGGGTGTTGATGTGGTAAATCCAGGTTGCATCACAAGCCCTGAATGAATTATTTAAGAATTGCTCTCTATTTCACTGTCATTGTGTTTTGTTTTTTTAGTTTATTTTGATAACTGTATTTATCGGATTTTCACTGCTTCGTTTATGCCGCTGTACACACGCTTGATTCTCTTACAGAGACATATAAGTCCATGGGTTTTAAGATTCTTACTAATCAGGTATATTCCTAGGCATTGAATATCGTGTGTTGAGTCCATTTCGTTGAGCAAGGAGTAGGTTTTGACTATTACATATTTGGCTTATGGAACGGTATCTGTGCTAATTTCAATCTCTGGTTTTATGCAGCACTCCAACTCACCTTTCCCCTTAAGGAAGCATAAGTTGGTTTTCTTAATTTGAAACCCTCTTCTCTTTTGTAATTCAGTTCATATGTAGCCATGTTAACATTCCATTTATTAGTAATATCTTATGTCTTTTTCTTTTTGAATTATATGACATCGAATGATCACACGTAACTCCTCTGGAGTTGTTACAACTGGCCGTATTTCATTGATTTCCAGGCTGAGTAATATTCCACTCTACATAAGCACCACATCTCTATCCATTTTTTCTCTGCAGAAACATTTAAGTTATATCCTAGTCGAGGATCTTTTAAACAGAGAGGTGGTAAACATTGGGGTGCCTGTGTCCTCTCGATTTTTGTTTTTCCCAAGATATACTTCCATGAGTGCAAGTGCCCTGTGCTCGGTAGCTCATTTTTTAGATGCTTTAGTAAACACAATACACTTATCCAGAGTGACCGTTGGCAATATTCATTTACAGTATAAGACTCACAGGGCTCCCTTTTCTCCTTGCCCTGTCCTGCATTTCTGGTGTTTACACTTTATGAGGACGGCTCTTCTGACTGATGCAAAGTGATATGTTTTGTAGTATTGATTTCCAGTGCCCACCTGTTTGGTTGGCTAAAAAAGTGTATGCCCTTTTCTTGAATATATACAGAAAAAGACGCATACACCCTTTTTGGCCAACTGCAATGTTGGCAATGTTCAGCCCCTTCTCTTGTGCTTAATGGCGAGTCCTTTCTACCTCTTCCAATCCCTTTCCTGACATTCTCCGTTGCTTACAAGTCCTTTTCTCTGACTTTCCTCAAGACATTTTTCAGTGATAGATATTTTCAACTCTGCACTTTCGTGAATTTCAGTGCCCCTGAGTTCCATTTTCCAACGTGTGTTTATGGGAACTGGCCACAAAGCATCAGGATTCCTCAAGCCCTATTCTGTTTCCATGGGCAACCCTAGCCTTTGGTCAATTCGTCTTCCTGATTGGAAATTAGAGTGACATGTGCCTGTCCGAACACCTAGGACTTGTCTCTCATTGTTCCTCCTCCTTCTGCTTCATCCTCTGGACAAATTCCAAACTGTATGCAACAGGATGTTGACAGTGCTGACATCTCCAAGTGGGGAGACTGTTAGTAAAGACGCTGAAGTGGTGAACCCTAGCACCAAGAGATGAGGAGATGAGATGCCTTTTCCAAACTTTTCCCGATCAGATGGTATACCATCCTCTGGGTGTGACAGGCATGTTTTAGGTGTAGGAAGGGTCCCATTCATGTGAGGAGAACACCAGGGGATTTTCAATATCAGTGTCTCTCCGCAACCCAAACTGGGGAATTTTTTAAGCTACGGCTACACATATGTTCATTAAGGGCCTTGGGAAGTAGGCAGAGTCCAAACTTTAGATGATTGAAGTCTTCAGGGTGAGAAGCACTCACCACTGTCTTCCCTTAGGTTCCATTTTTACTGTCATTGATGGATGATGTCAATAAAAATATCTATTCTTTTTCAGATCATTTCCCCTTATAGGTTATTGCAAAATATTGAGTGTAGTTCCCTGTGCTATACAGTAGTTCCTTGCTGATGATTTCATACATAGCAGTGTGTATGTGTTAATCCCAAACTGTTAATTTATCCCTCCTCCTACCATTTCCCTTTAGTAATAATAAATTATAAGCTTTTATGCTTCTCAGAAATGGGGGAGCTGAAAGAGAGGTATCATTTTCAATGCAAAAGCATTTAAAACAAGATTGAAGCTTTAACCAAGATTATTAGATGTACATCCTTGGAAAGAAATCACTTTTTTTCTCTAATATTGACCTGACAAAGAAGACAGACCTTTTCACTGAACTTGCTTATAAGAAAGTGATGGAAATATCAAATGGAAGTGTTAGAAACATCTTATTTTACCCGAGCCTTATACACTGTTCTATGTTAATTACAGTTTGGCTCACACATCTGTTCATTGAAGTCACAATGTTCTCAATTTCTGTTACTGATCCTCCAGAGTGGACGCCAACAAGTGTCCCCCTGCCCAGTTTCATTGGAGCCAATAGATCGAGACTGAGTTTGGTTCAAAAGCAAAGGAAACTTTATATTTTGATCAGAGAATGGAGAGGTGCTACCCTGTGGGCTGTGGGCTGGGCTGCTGTGTAGAGATCCTGTCAGAGTAACTGGGAGGGAGGGGGCTGAGCTCTCGAGGGCCTGGTTGGCTGCAGCTCAGGCTCTATGTCACGGAGTCTGAACTGGCCCCAGGAGCTGACGTGTCATCGAGCCATTCTGCTCTAGGAAATCTGGTCTGAAGTGCCGGGTGTGGAACCTCTGTATGTGGGACCCTAGGAGCACCTGAAATTAGACAAAGCACAAAGGATAAAAAAGGTTAGACTTTATTTTATTGCCCAGATTCTATTTTTATCTCCCAGGGATTTTTAAGGGGCTTTGCCTGGGACAAACTCCTCTTCTGCCTTTTGTCCCTTTCCTCATTCTTGGAGTGCTGCGGGTGCAGACCCTTCTTCTGTAACTGCTGAGTGCTGAGTTAGGAGGCCTCATACCCGTGGGCGAGGGTCAGAACTTCTCCCCAGCAGCCTCCAGGTGACGTTGATTGTCCCCAGGCCTCCTGCCTCCCTGCTCGTCCGCCTGAGCACCAGTATTGGAAGTGTTATAGATTCTAATGACCTTTAAGGGTCCAGAAAGGAGATGTGCAGTGGCGCTGTGAGGTCCAGTTTCACCCCGCCCCACATTTGTTCGGCCACCTTAGGCTGACCGTTTCTGCCAGCCTAGATGCTCTGACTGACCGTTTCTGCCAGCCTAGATGCTCTGACCAACAGTCTGTGCTTTCTTCCATTAGGCCCCTGAATTAACGTAAAAACAGCACCAGGTGTCAGGACCCTGACGGCTCAGCTCCCAGACAGTCCAGGGTTAGGGGTGATGAAGTTTCATGATGGTCACTGAGTCAAGAGCCTTTGGAAGTAAACAGGAGTCCAGCCGGTCTTATTGGCCACCATCATCAGGGTGTCTGTAGGCTCTTCTATGGTGACAGCATGATATACGGTTCCCCCGCCAAGATTATTAGCTCCCCTCTGGGTACAGTAAGTACTGCAAGCAGTAGTCTACTCTTTTGGGACACACTCTTATTGTTTTATGAGAGAAACTCCAGGTCAAGTGATGGTCACACGGGTCGTCATGGTGCCCCGTTGCCCCCGGTTATCTCTCTGTAGTTTGGAGTTGGAGGGCCTCCTCAATCGAGGTCAGTGTGCCCACGGAGCAAACCCTGCAACTTCAGGGCATGGTTGGGGGTTAGGATCACCACGTGGGGTCCGTTTCCCTTAGAAGGGAGGTGGCCTTTTGGGCTGCTGATTTCCAGGTTTTCAGATACCACCAGTGTCTTGGCCAGATATGGCAGTGGCCCAAGCCCCTTGGTGACCATAGTTTATCCTACCTGGATGGCATTCTTGCATTGTTCCATTTCAGGTGGTCCCAGTTTTTGCACTAATGCTCCAATGGCGATTCACCTTTCACCAGGAATGTAAAGGTCAAAGGGTTTAGCTAACTTAGGGAGTTCCAGGGCAAAGGTCTGAATTGACTGCTCTTTCCATTCTTGAAAGGCCACTTCTGGATTCTATTCAAAAGGATCATCATCTTTTCCTTTCAGTGTTTCATATAGAGGCCCAGCTAGTAGACTGTAGTTAGGGATCCAGAGGCAGGAAACCCTGGCTTCCCCAGGAACCCCTAAGCTGTCTTCTAGTTTCAGAAAGGGGTAAGGCTGTAAATTGTTTCTTCCCTTTCCTGGGATGGGCTTCTCCGACCTTCTGTGAGAATGAAGCCCAGGCAGGTCACCGTAGTCTGTGATATTTGAGCTTTTTCGTGGACAACTTCTATCCTTTATTGGCTTGGTAGTTCTGAGGCCTCCTTAGTAGGTCTGGCCATCAGAATGTTGTCTGAATATTGAAGGAGTGTTTCCTTTTCCAGAGGTAGAACTCTTAGGTCTTTAGCTGAGCTTTCCCCAAAGATGGTGTGGGAATTTTTGAACCCTTGGGGCAAGACAGCCTGGAAGTATTGTTTTAGTTGTATGTTGAGTCCTGTCACTCACAAGCCAAAATTTCTTGTGACTCTGGGACTAATGGAATACAAAAGAAGGCATCAGTGAAGACTAATACAGAATACCAAGTCCTGGTGGTTGGTAGAATGACCAGCAGGGTCTAGGATTTAGGAACTACTGGAGGTATATCCTCGGTGGCTTCACTGACTGTCCTGACATCCTTTACCAGGACTCCAGCAGCCCATGGGGCTCTCGAGGTCAGGCCAATCCCAGGATATGGAGCTCACCTGGGCAGGTACCCTACCCCCCACCCCAGCCCACGGGGCTCTCGTGTTCAGGCCCCTCCCAGTATATGGGATTCCCTGGGCAGGTCCTCTGAAGTCCATGGGGCTCCCGTGGTCAGGCCCCTCCCAGGATACAGAGCTACCCTTGCAGGTACCTTGGCAGGGCTGGGCACACAGGAACCGTGCACATAGCCCTCATTGCAGAGCACTCCCACCTCACCTGTCGCTCAGATCTGACACAGAGCACCTCAGAGCAGGACTTGAACTAACAAACAGCAGCTCTGACAGGTCTGTGACCCTGGGCATCACTCTGTGCGGCCTCCTCCACCTGGTCTTCCAGAGACTTCCACTGCACCCGGGGCACCAGGCCTCTGTCTCCAACCACCACCCACCCCTCCTCTCCCTGACTCCTGGGTTCCTCTCATTAGGAGAGGGTTTTCTTGAAGTTGTCTCCCACTCATGGGCCAGATAATATAATTAGAAAACAAGCCAGAGCTGCAGCCCCTTGTCTATCCTGACTCTCAGGAGCCCACACCTGTTCCTTGGACCTGGCCGCTTCAGCAAGTTCCATTTTCTGCAACTGTGAGCCCCTGAGGGGTGATTATTGGCTGGCCTGGGAAGCCTGACCGTGCCGGCCAGCCCTCCCCAGGTGTGCCTGGGTTGAGATCAATATAAACACCGCTCCAGGCAGCAAGAGCCCCTGCAGCTGTGCCTGACGCCATTTTCTCTGCCCTGTCAGCAGTCTTGGGGCTGGGCTGGTGGGAGGGAGTGAGAGGCCACGGCTTTGTGGGTGTCCCAGTGTGAGTGGGGCTCTGCTGGACTTTCTGCAGCAGTTGCCAAGATGCTACCTGCTAAAGAAGAGGATGTGTCACCCACACCTGCCGCTGGAATTTCTCCCTGGGCACAGGTGAGGAAGGAAGAAAGCAGTGGGGGCCGGGACAGCAGGGGTATCTCAGGCAGGGAAATGGAGAGCTTCCAGAAGAGCACCCAGGGCCAGGACCATCCTGGCTGGCCTGCAGGCACCAAGTCGGCTGGCATGCTGTCCCTCATGTGGATCCATGGCCCTTCCTCTAGGTTTTCAAGTCCTTGTACATATTCAGGTGTTTAGCCTTGGAAGGGTGGGAACATTTCAGCAGCAGCTGGCCTGGGGCTCGGCCCACGTTTACTCACAGATACCTCGGCACGGTCCCCCAGCTTTGCAGTGAGGACGCTTGTTGCGAGGAGCATGCTGGCTGAATGGGAGATGATTCCCCACCACTGACCAACTTCAGAATTGTTTGCAATTGGAGCAAGTGCCCTGAAACGGTTTTCCTCTGTGTAACTGGTGGGTTCTGTTCTTTTTTATCTTTTTTTCGTTTTCGGTTCAAGGTAGATTTTATTCCTCTTTTGTGTATTTACAGATATAAGCATGGAAATAATTTATTCATATAAATACATGTATGTGAAGGGAAGAATATTTTTTCTGTTTTACTTTTTTTAATTTTATTTTTTTATTTTGAATTTAATTTTATATTTTTATACAGCAGGTTGTTTTTGGTTATCTACTTTATACATATAAATGTATACATACCAATCCCAATATCTCAACTCCTCCCACCACCATCCCCAACAGCTTTCCCTCCTTGTTGTCCATACGTTTGTTGTATACATGTGTTGCTCTATTTCTGCCTTGCAAAACGGTTCATCTGTACAATTTTTCTAGGTTCCACATATATGCATTAATATACAAGATTTGTTTTTCTCTTTCTGACTTACTTCACTCTGTATGACAGTCTCTAGATCCATCAACGTCTCTACAAATGTCCCAATTTCATTCCTTTTTATGGCTTAGTAATATTCCATTTTATATATGTACCACATCTTTATGCATTCGTCTGTCTGTGGGCATTTAGGTTGCTTCCATTACCTGGATAGTGTAAATAGTGATGCAATGAACATTGTGGTGAATGTCTCTGTTTGATTTATGGTTTTGTCTGGGTATATGCCCAGTAGAGGGATTGCTGTATCATATGGTAATTCTATTCTTAGTTTTATAAGAAACTCCATAATGTTCTCCACAGTGACTGTATCAATTTACATTCCCAACAATAGTGGAAGAGGATTCCTTATCTCCACACCGTTTCCAGCATTTGTTGTTTGTAGATTTTCTGATGATGCCCATTCTAATAGGTGTGAGGTGATACACCATGGATGAGTCTATTTCGTTGAGCAAAGAGTAGGTCTTGTTTATTACGTATTTGGCTTATGGAATGGTATGTGTGCTAATTTCAATCTGTTTTTATACAGCAGCCCAACTCAACTTTCCCCTTAAGCAAGCATAAGGTTTTTATCTAAATGTGAGACTCTGTTCGGTTTTGTAATTCAGTTTATGTGTAGCCAAGTTTACACTCCCTCTATTAGTGATATCTTATGATAATTATCTTTCTTTGTGTGACATATTTCTCTTAGAATCATCATAATTAAATCCACTCAATTTGCTGCTACAGGCCTGATGACATTGATTTCACTGCTGAGTGATATTCTGTTGTACGTAAGTAGCACAACTTCTTTATCCATTTTTTTCTTTCTGGGATATTTAATTTGTACTGGACTCGAGGTTCTTGTAAACACAGCAGCCCTAAATTTTGTGTTGGCTGTGTCTTGTTGATTTTAATTTTCCTAAGCTATAGGGCCAAAAGTGGAAGTGCCCTAGGCTCTGTAGCTTTGTTTTTTAGATGTTTCAGGATACACCATGAACATCTCCAGAGTGTCTGTTGGCAATTTAAATCCCGCCAATCAGGATAACACGGCTCCCTGTTCTCCATGGCCTCTCCTGTGTTTCTGGTTTTTACACTTTATTCAGATGGCCTTTTTGACGAATGGGAAATGTGACTTCATTGTAGTGTGGATTTCCATTGCTGGAGTGCTTGGTTGGCCAAAATGTTCATATGCGTTTTTTCCTGAATATATTCAGGAAAAATGTATACGCACTTTTTGTCCATGTGCATCACTGTCAAAGATCTGCCGCTTTTCATATGCTTTAAATGCAATTCCAATCTACCTCTTGAAATATGATTCCTGCAATTCTGCCTCGTTTTCAAGTCCTCTTTGCAGACTTACTTCGATATATTTTTGCCAATAGCTGTCATTTATCTCTGCAGGTTTGTGAATTACAGTGCCCCTGAGCTCCTTTCTTAACTCGCTTCCTTGTAAGCTGGCCACAAAACTGCAGGTTTGCTTCAGGCCATAATCAGGGTCCGGCACGGCACTCTGAGCCTTTGGTTAATTCCTCTTCCTGGTGGGAAATTAGAGTTAAATGTGCCCCTCCAGATACCTGCCTCACTACCAGCCACATGGTGATGTATGTCCTCAGGTTTGAGGCCATATGTGATGGGTTCCTCATCTTTTGATGATGTGGCCACACTGGTGTGTGGACACTCCTGCCTGGTTCCCATCCCCTTGGTGATGTGGGCCCTCTGGTGAGACTCTGATCCTGGTTGGGTTCCTCACACATCCGTGAGGTGAGCCCTCTTCTCTGAGGTCACTCCTGCCTGGCTGGCACAACCTGCCTTGCTGACTTCGGCACCCTGGTGGCAGTTGGAGCCTGCTGGGAGCCTCCTTCCCTCAGTGATGAGGCCCTCTGGCGTCAGGCCGTAACGGCAGGGTTCCCACATTTTCTGATACGTGCTAAGTGGTACGAGGGCACTCCTGCCAGGTTCCCATCCTCATGAGCGTGTGGGCCTTCTGTTCTGAGGTCCTAACGGCTGGGTTGTTCACACTTTCATGATGTGGGCCCTCTGCTGTGAGGTCAATCCTGCCTGGCTGGCGCACGTCGCCTTGGCGACGTGGACGCTCTGGTGGCAGTTGGAGCGTGCTGGGGCCTCCTCCCCTCAGTGATGAGGGCCTTTTGGTGTCAGGCCCTAAGTGCTGGGCTCCACACATTTTCTGATGTGTGCCCAGTGGTGCGAGTCACTCCTGCCAGGTTCCCATCCCCATGGGCATGTGGGACTTCTGTTCTGTGGTCCCAACTGCTGGGTTGCTCACAGTTTCATGATGTGGGCCCTTTGCTGTGTGTTCACTCTGGCCTGTATCCCATAGTGTCAGTGCTCTGGGCCTCCCGCTTGGAGTTTCCAACTTCTCGATTCCTCACCTTTTTTATTCTATGGGCCCTCGGTTGTGCGTCTCCTCCTGCATGCCTCACTCCCAGCCCCTTCGTGATGTGTGTCCCCTTGTTTGAGGCCACATGTGCTGTGTTCCTCACCTTTCTATAATGTGGCCACACTGGTGTGAGGACACTCTTGCCTGGTTCCCATTCCCTTGGTGATGTTGGCCCCACTGGTGTTAGGACAGTCCTGCCTGGTTCCCATCACCTTGGTGATGTTGGCCCTCTGGTGAGAGTCTGATCCTGGTTAGGTTCCTCACCCTTCTGTGAGGTGGGCCCTCTGCTCTGAGGTCACTCCTGCCTGGCTGGCACACCCCGCCTTGGCAACGTCGGCCATATGGTGGCAGTTGGAGCCTGCTGGGAGCCTCCTCCCCTCGGTGATGAGGGCCCTCTGGCCTCAGGCCCTAACTGCTGGGTTCCCACATTTTCTGATTCGTGCTAAGTGGTGCAAGGACACTCCTGCCAGGTTCCCATCCCCATGGGGATGTGAGCCTTCTGCTCTGAGGTCCCAACGGCTGTGTTGCTCACAGTTTCATGATGAGGGCACTCTGGTGTGAGTTCACTCCGGCCTAGATCCCATAGCCTCGCTGCTCCTGGCAGCCTGCTGGAGGTTCCAACTGTGGGATTCCTCACCTTTTTTATTCTATGGTCCCTCTGTTTTGAGGATCCTCTGGCCTGCCTCACTCTCAGCCCCTTGGTGATGTTTGTCCTCAGGTTTGAGGCCACGTGTGCTGGGTCCCTCAAATTATGTTGATGAAGCCCCACTGGTGTGAGGACACTCCTGCCTGGTTCCCTTTCCCTTGGTGATGTTGGCCCTCTGGTGACAGTCTGATCCTTGTTGGGTTCCTCACACTTCTGTGAGGTGGGCTTTCTGCTCTGAGGTCACTCCTGCCTGGCTGGCACACCCCGCCTTGGTGACATCGGCCTTATGGTGGCAGTTGGAGCCTGCTGGGAGCCTCCTCCCCTCGGTGATGAGGGTCCTCTGGCCTCAGGTCCTAACTGCTGGGTTCCCACATTTTCTGATTTGTGGAAGTGGGCCGAGGACACTCCTGTCAGGTTCCCATCCCCATAGGGATGTGGACCTTCTGCTCTGAAGTCCCATCCACTGGGTTGCTCACAGTTTCATGATGTGGGACCTCTGCTGTGAGTTCGCTGTGGCCTGGATCCCATAGACTCTGTGCTCTGGGCGGCCTACTGGCCGGTTCCAACTGCTGGATTCCTCACAACTTTTATTCTGTGGGCTCTGTTTTGTGAGGATACTCCTGCTTGCCTCACTCCTAGCCCCTTGGAGATGTGGGTCCCCTGTTTTAGGCCACATGTTCTGGGTTCCTCACCTTTCTATAATGTGGCCACACTGGTGTGAGGACCCTCCTGCCTGGTTCCCATCCCCTTGGTGATGTGGGCCCTCTGGTGAGAGTCTTATCCTGGCTGGTTTCCTCACCCTTCTGTGAGGTAGGCCCTCTGCGGTGAGGTCACTCCTGCCTGGCTGGCACACATCACTTTGGTGACGTGTGCCCTCAGTTGGGAGTTAGTGTCTGCTGCGAGTCTCCATCCTTCAGTAATGAGGGCCCTCTTGCGTCAGACCCTAACTCCTGGGCTCCCAAAATTTGCGGATGTGTGACCTGTGGTGCGAGTACACTCCTGTCAGCTTCCCAACCCCATGGGAATTTGGGCCTTCTGCTCTGAGGTCCCAACCGCTGGGGTGCTCACAGTTTCATGATGAGGGCCCTCTGATGTGTGTTCATTCCGGCCTAGATCCCATAGGCTTGCTGCTCCTGGGCGCCTGCTGGGAGGTTCCAACTGCGGGATTCCTCACCTTTTTTATTCTATGGGCCCTCTGTTTTGAGGCTCCTCCTGCCTGCCTCAATCCCAGCCCTGTTGTGATGTGTGTCCTCTGGTGTGAGGCCACGTGTGCTGGGTCCCTCACCTTTCGATGATGTGGCCCCAATGGTGTGAGGACACTCGTGCCTGTTTCCCAGCCCCTTGTTGATGTGGCCCCTCTGGTGAGAGTCTGATCCTGGCTGGGTTCCTTAGCATTCTGTGAGGTGGGCCCTGTGCTCTGAGGTAACTCCTGCCTGGCTTGCTCCCATTGCCTTGGTGACGTCGGCCCTCTGGTGGCAGTTGGATCCTTTTGGAGACTCCTATCCTCGGTGATGAGGTCCCTCTGGCGTCAGGCTCTAACTGCTGGGCTCCCCAGGTTTTCTGATGTGACCCCAGTGATGCCAGGACACTCGTGAAATGTTCCCATCCCCATGGCGATATGGGCCTTCTGCTCTGAGGTTCCAATGACTGGGTTGCTCACAGTTTCCTGATGTTAGCTCTCTGGTGTTAGTTCACTCATTCCTAGATCCCATAGCCTCTGTACTCTGGGCCGCCTGCTGGGAAGTTCCAACTGCTGGGATCCTCACCTTTTTTATTCTTTGGGCCCTGTGTTGGGAGGCTCCTCCTGCCTGTGTCACTCCCAGCCCCTTTGTGATGTAGGTCCTCTGGTTTGAGGCCACATGTGCCAGTTTCCTCATCTTTTAGTGATGTGGCCCCACTGGTGTGAGGACACTCGTGCCTGGTTCCCGTCCCCTTGGGGATATGGGCCCTCTGGTGAGAGTCTGATCCTGGTTGGGTTCCTCACACTTCTTTGAGGTGGGCCGTCTGCTGTGAGGTCACTCCTGCCTGGCTGGCACACCCCGCCTTGGCGACGTGGGCCCTCTTGTGGTAGTTGGAACATGCTGGGAGCCTCCTCCCCTCAGTGATGAGGGCCCTCTGGCGTCAGGCCCTAACTGCTGGGTACCCACATTTTCTGATATGTGCTAAGTGGTGCGAGGACACTCCTGCCATGCTCCCAACACCTTGGGGATGTGGACCTTCTGCTCTGAGGTCCAAATGGCTGGGTTGCTCGCAGTTTCATGATGTGGACCCTCTGCTGTGAGTTTACTGCGGCCTGAATCGCATAGACTTGGTGCTCTTGGCCGCCTGCTGGGAGGTTCCCATTGCTGGATTCCTCAGCTTTTTTATTCTATGGGCCCTGTGTTGTGAGGCTACTCCTGCCTGCCTCATTCCGAGCCCCTTGGAGATGTGGGTCTTCTGGTTTAGGCCACATGTGCTGGGTTCCTCACCTTTCTATGATGTGGCCACACTGGTGTGAAGACTCTCCTGCCTGGTTCTGATCACCTTGGTGATGTGGGCCCTCTGGTGAGAGTCTTATCCTGGCTGTGTTCCTCACCCTTCTGTGAGGTAGGCCCTCTGCGGTGAGGTCACTCCTACCTGGCTGTCACACGTCACCTTGGCAACGTGGGCCCTCAGTTGGGTGTTGGTGCCTGATTGGAGTCTCCTCCCCTTGGTAATGAGGGCCCTCTGGCGTCAGGTCCTAACTCCTGGGTTCCCTAAATTCTCTGATGTGTGCCCTGTGGTGCGAGTACACTTCTGACAGGTTCCCAACCCCATGGGAATGTGGGCCTTCTGCTCTGAGATCCCAACGCCTAGGTTGCTCACAGTTTCATGATGACGGCCCTCTGGTGTGAGATCACTCCGGCCTGGATCCCATAGCCTCGCTGCTCCTGGCCGCCTGCTGGGAGGTTCCAACTGCGGGATTCTTCACCTCTTTAATTCTATGGTCCCTCTGTTTTGAGGCTCCTCCTGCCTGCCTCAATCCCAGCTCCCTTGTGATGTGTGTCCTCTGGTTTGAGGCCACGTGTGCTGGGTCCCTCACTTTTCGGTGATGTGGCCCCACTAGTGTGAGGACACTCCTGCCTGGTTCCCATTCCCTTGGTGATGTGGGCCCTCTGGTGAGAATCTGATCCTCTTTGGTTCTTCACACTTCTGTGAGGTTGACCCTCTGCTCTGAGGTCACCCCTGCCTGGTTGTCGCACTCCGCATTGGCGACGTCGCCCCTCTGGTAGCAGTCGGAGCTGGCTGGGAGCCACCGCCCCTCGGTGATGAGGGCCCTCTGGCATCAGGCACTAATTGCTGGGCTCCCCACATTTTTTCATGTGTGCCCACTCTTGCGATGACACTCCTGCTTGTTTCCCTTCCCCATGGGGATGTGGGCCTTCTGCTCTGAGGTCACAACGGCTGGGTTGCTTACAGAATCACAATGAGGGCCCTCTGTTGTGAGTTCATGCCGGCCTGGATCTCATAGCCTCAGTGCTCTGGGCCGCCTGCTAGGAAGATCCAACTGCTGGTTTCCACACATTTTGTATACAATGGGACATGTGTTGTGAGGTTAATCCTGCCTGCCTCACTCCGAAACCCATGGTGATGTGGGTCCTCTGGTTTGAGGCCACATGTGCTGGGTACCTCAAATTTTGATGATGTGGCCCCATGGGTGTGAGGACACTCCTGCCTGGTTCCCATCACCTTGGTGATGTGGGCCCTCTGGGGAGAGTCTGATCCTGGCTGGGTTCCCTACCATTCTGTGAGGTGGGCCCTCTGATATCAGGTCACTCCTGCCTGGCTAGCTCACATCGCCTTGGCGACGTGGGCCCTCTGTTGGCCACTGGAGCATGCTGGGAGCCTCCTACTCCCGTTAGTGATGGCCCTGGAAAAAATGCATATGCCCTTTTTGGCCAAGTGCTTCATTGACGAGGTTCTGCCACTTCTCTTATGCTTTCAGAGCAATTCACGTCTACCTCCTGAAATCGGATTCCAGCAATTCTGCCCCACTTTCAAGTCCTCTTCGCAGCCTTAATTCAATATATTTTTGTACGATTTCTGTCATTTATAAGTCTGCAGATATGTGAATGACAGTGCCCCTGAGCTCCTTTCCTCAACTCGCTTTCTTGTATGCTGGCCACAAAACCGCAGAATTGCTTCAGGCCCTAATCTTGTTCCAGCACGGCATGCTGAGCCTTTGGTTAATTCCTCTTCCTGTTGGGAAATGAGTGTTAAAATTGCCCGTGCATACTGGGCATATACCCTGAGAAAACCAAAATTCAAAAAGAGTCATGTCCCAAAATGTTAATTGCAGCTCTATTTACAATAGCACGGAGATGGAAAGAACCTAAGCGCCCATCATCAGACGAATGGATAAAGAAGATGTGGCACATATACACAATGGAATATTACTCAGCCTTAAAAAGAAATGAAACTGAGTTATTTGTAATGAGATGGATAGACCTAGAGTCTGTCATACCGAGTGAAGTAAGTCAGAAAGAAAAAGACAAATAGCGTATGCTAACACATATATATGGAATTTAAAGGAAAAAAATGTCATGAAGAACCTAGGGATAAGACAGGAATAGAGGCGCAGACCTACTGGAGAACGGAATTGAGGATATGGGGAGGGGGAATGGTGAGTTTTGACAGGGCGAGAGAGAGTCATGGACATATACACTAACAAATGTAGTAAGGTAGATAGCAAGGGGGAAGCAGCCCCAAGGCACAGGGATATTAGCTCGGTGTGTTGGGACAGCCTGGAGGGGTGGAAGGGGGAGAGAGGGAGGGAGGGAGACACAAGAGGGAAGACACAGGGAGCATATGTATATGTATAGCTGATTCACTTTGTTATAAAGCAAAAACTAACACACCATTGTAAAGCAATTATACCCCAATAAAGATGTTAAAAAAAATATTTGCCCGTGCACACACCTACAGATAGTCTCCCATTGGTTCTCCGTATTCCTGTTCATCTTGCGCAGAAATTGCAAACAGTGCCAAACAGGAGGTTAAAGGCACTGACTCTCCAAATGGGGAGAGTGTAAGAAAAGGGTCTGGAATGGTGAACCTGAGTACCAGGGGACGAAAACAGACATGAATGTAAAAATGTTTCCCAGTCACACGGTGGAGCATACTCTGGGTTTCCCATGCAAATTTTAGCTGAAGGAAGAATCCCTTGAACCTGGAGAGTTGGGAACCATGGAATGGGTACCAGGCAGTATGACATCAAAGGGTCTGCACTTGCTCACTGAACCTCACCAATGCTATCAGCCCAAAGGGTCCAGCCTTATCTCTCATCCAGCTCTGGGTGTAGATGTGGTAAACCAGGTTGCATCACATGCCCTGTGTGAGTTATTTAAGAATTGCTCTCTATTTCACTGTCATTGTGTTTTGTTTTTGAAATTTTTTTTTGACACTGGGATTTATCGGATTTTCACTGCTGCGTTAATGCCGCTGTACACACTCTTGATTCTCTTACGGAGACATATAAATCCATGGGTTTTAAGATTCTTCCTAGTCAGGTATATTCCTAGGCGTTGAATATGTGGTGTTGAGTCCATTTCGTTGAGCAAGGAGTAGGTCTTGTCTATTACATATTTGGCTTATGGAACGGTATCTGTGCTAATTTCAGTCTCTGGTTTTATGCAGCACTCCAACGCACCTTTCTCCATAAGCAAGCACAAGTTGGTTTTCTAAATTTGAGACCCTGTTCTGTTTTGTAATTCAGTTCATGTGTAGTCAAGTTTACATACTCTGTATTAGTGATATCTTATGATGATTCTTTTTCTGTGTGACTTATTTCACGTAGAATCACCATACCTGAATCCACTCACTATGCCGCTACGGGCCTGATGACACAGATTTCATTGTTGAGTGATATTCCATTGTACGTACGTACCACAACTTCTTTATCCATTGTTTGCTCTCTGAGATATTTACCTGCTACTGTAAAGGAGGTTCTTGTGAACAGAGAGGTCCCAAACTTTGAGGTGGCTGTGTGTTTTTGATTTTAAATTCCCTAAGCTATAGGACCATAAGTGGAAGTGCCATAGGCTGTGTTGCTTTGTTTCTTATGTGTTTCAGGAAACACATAACACTTCTCCAGAATGGCTGTTGGCAAATTACATCATATGCATCAGCATAATATGGATCCCGGTTCTCCATTGCCTGTCCTCCGTTTCTGGATTTTACAATTTTTATAAATGTCCCTTTTGCCCTGGGGGGCACTGAGACTTCATTGTAGTGCAGATTTCTTTACAAGCTTGCTTGGTTGGCCAAAAAGTGCGTATGCGTTTTTTCCTGAGTATATTTAGGGAAAATTGCATCCGCACTTTTTGGAAAAGTGCATCATTATCGACGTTCTCCGTCTTTTCCTATGTTTTAAGTGCAATTCCAGTTTAACCCTTCAATCGTTTTCCTGAAATTCTGCCCCGCTTTCAAGTCCTCTTCGCAGGCTTACTTCAATATATTTTTGGAGGATAGCTGTCATTTATAACTCTGGAGATTTGTGAATTACAGTGCCCCTGAGCTCCTTTCTTCAACTCGCTTTCTTGTGAGCTGGGCACAAAACCGCAGGATTCCTTTAAGCCCTAATCTGTTTCCGGCAGGGCACGCTGAGCCTTTGGTTAATTCCTCTTCCTGGTGGGAAATGAGCATTACATATGCCCATGCATACACCTACAGCTAGTATCTCATTGGTTCTCCCTATTCCTGTTCATATTGCGCAGAAATTGCAAACTGTGTCAAACAGGAGGTTAAAGGCACTGACTCTGCAAGCGGAGAGAGTGTTATTAAAGCGTCTGGAAAGGTGAAACCCAGGACCAGGATACGAATATTGAGACGCATTTTAAATCGTTTCCCAATCACATGGTGGACCATACTCTGGGTTTCCCATGCATGTTTTAGCTGAAGGAAGAATCCTTGAACCTGGAGATTTGGGACCCATGGAATGGGTACCATGCAGTATGACTTCAAAGGGTCTGAATTTGCTCACCGAAACTCAACAATGCTCTCAGCCTGAAGTGTCCAGCCTTATGTCTCAACGAGCTCTGGGTGTAGATGTGGTAAATGCAGGTTGCATCACATGCCCTGAGTGAATTATTTAAGAATTGCTCTCTATTTCACTGTCATTGTGTTTGTTATTGAAATTTATTTTGATAATGGGATTTATCGGATTTTCACTGCTGCTTTTATGCCACTGTACACACGCTTGATTCTCTTTCGGAGACATATAAATCCATGGGTTTTAAGATTCTTCCTAGTTAGGTATATTCCTAGACGTTGACTGTGGGGTGTTGAGTCCACTTCGTTGAGCAAGGAGTAGGTCTTGTCTATTACATATTTGGCTTATGGAACGGTATCTGTGCTAATTTCAGTCTCTGGTTTTATGGAGCACCCCAACGCACCTTTCCCCTTAAGCAAGCACTAGTTGGTTTTCTAAATTTGAGACCCTGTTCTGTTTTGTAATTCAGTTCATGTGTAGTCATGTTTATATTCCGTGTATTAGTGATATCTTATGAAGTTTCTTTTTCTGTGTGACGTAGTTCACGTAGAATCACCGTATCTGCATCCACTCACTATGCCGCTATGGGCCTGATGACACAGATTTAATTGCTGAATGATATTCCATTGTAAGTTCGTGCCACAACTTCTTTCTCCATTTTTTGCTTTCTGGGATATTTACCTGGTACTGTACACGAGCTTCCTGGGAACAGAGCCGTCCCAAACTTTGAGGTCGCTGTGTGTTTTTGATTTTAATTTCCCTAAGCTATAGGACAATAAGTAGAAGTGCCGTAGGCTGTGTTGCTTTGTTTCTTACGTGTTTCAGGAAACACCATACACTTCTCCAGGTTGGCTGTTGGCAATTTACATCCTGCCAATCAGCATAACAAGGCTCCCTGTTCTCCATGTCCTCTCCTACCTTTCTGGATTTTACACTTTTTTCAGATGGCCCTTTTGCCCGGGGGGCAGTGAGACTTCATTGTAGTGCAGATTTCCTTTACAGGCTTGCTTGGTTGGCCAAAAAGGGTGTATGCGTTTTTTCCTGAATATATTCAGGAAAAAACGCATACGCAATTTTTGGCCAAGGGCATCATTGTCGACGTTCTGCGTCTTTTCCTATGCTTTCAGGGCAATTCCAGTCTAGCCCCTGCAATCGTTTTCCTGAAATTCTGCCCCGCTTTCAAGTCCCCTTCGCAGGCTAACTTCAATATATTTTTGGAGGATAGCTGTCATTTATAACTCTGCAGGTTTGTGAAGTACAGTGCCCCTGAGCTCCTTTCTTCAACTCGCTTTCTTGTGAGCTGGGCACAAAACCGCAGGATTGCTTCAGTCCCTAATCTGTTTCCGGCAGGGCACGCTGAGCCTTTGGTTAATTCCTCTTCCTGGTGGGAAATGAGCGTTACGTTTGCCCGTGCAGACGCCTACAGCTAGTCTCTCATTGGTTCTCCCTATTCCTGTTCATCTTGCACAGAAATTGCAAGCTGTGCCAAACAGGAGGTTAAAGGCACTGACTCTCCAAGCAGGGAGTGTGTTAGTAAAGCGTCTGGAATGGTGAACCCGAGGACCAGGATACGAAAACTGAGATGCATTTTAAATTGTTTTCCAATCAGACTGTGGACCATACTCTGGGTTTCCCATGCATGATTTAGCTGGAGGAAGAATCCCTTCAACCTGGAGAGTTGGGACCCATGGAATGGGTACCATGCAGTATGACTTCAAAGGGTCTGCATTTGCTCACCGAAACTCACCAATGCTATCAGCCTGAAGTGTCCAGCCTTATGTCTCAACCAGCTCTGTGTGTAGATGTGTTAAATCCCGGTTGCATCACATGCCCTGAGTGAATTATTTAAGAATTGCTCTCTATTTCACTGTCTTTGTGTTTTGTTTTTGAAATTTATTTTGATAATGGGATTTATCGGATTTTCACTGCTGCGTTTATGCCGCTGTACACATGCTTGATTCTCTTACGGAGACCTATAAATCCATGGGTTTTAAAAATTTTCCGAGTCAGGTATATTCCTAGGCGTTGAATATGGAGTGTTGAGTCCATTTTGTTGAGCAAGGAATAGGTCTTCTCTATTACTTATTTGAGTTATAGAATGGTATCTGTGCTAATTTCAATCTCTGGTTTTATGCAGCACCCCAACTCACCTTTCCCATTAAGCAAGCATAACTTGGTCTTCTTAATTTGAGACCCTCTTCTGTTTTGTAATTCAGTTCATGTATAGGCAAGTTTTCATTCCCTGTATTAGTGACATCTTATGATGTTTCTCTTTCTGTTGACTTATTTCACGTATTATCATCGTACCTGAATCCAGTCATTATGCCGCGACGGGCCTGATGACATAGATTTCTTTGCTGGGTGATATTCCATTTTACGTACGTACCGAAATTTCTTTATCCATTTTTCACCTTTTGGCATATATGACTTGTAGCGTAGACGAGGTTCTTGGAAACAGAGCAGTCCGAAACTTTGGGGTGGATGTGTGTTTTTTATCTTAATTTCCCTAACCTATAGGACAATAAGTGGAAGTGCCATAGGCTCTGTTGCTTTGTTTTTTAGGTATTCAGGAAACACCATACACTTCTCCAGAGTGTCTGTTGGCAATTTACATCACACCCATCAGCATAACAAGGCTCCCTGTTCTCCATGCCCTGTCCTGCCTTTCTGGATTTTACTCTTTTTCAAGATGGCCCTTTTGAATGGGGGGCAGTGAGACTTCATTGTAGTGCAGATTACCTTTACATGCTTGCTTGTTTGGCCATAAAGTGCGTATGCGTTTTTTCCTGAATATATTCAGGAAAAAACGCATACGCACTTTTGGGCCAAGTGCATTATTGTCGACGTTCTGCCACTATTCCTATGCTTTAAATACAATTCCAGTCTACCCCGTGAAATCAATTTCCTGCAATTCTACCCCACTTTCAAGTCCTCTTCACAGCATTACTTCAATACATTTTTGGACGATAGCTGTCATTTATAATTCTGCAAGTTTGTGAATTACAGTGCCCCTTAGCTCCTTTCTTCAACTCGATTTCTTGTGAGGTGGCCGCCAAAACGCAGGATTGCTTCAGGCCCTAATCTGGTTCCAGCAGGGCACACTGAACCTTTGGTTAATTCTTCTTCCTGGTGGGTAATGAGCGTTAAATTTGCCCGTGGAAACACCTACAGCTAGTCTCTCAGTGGTTCTCCCTATTGCTATTCATCTTGCTCAGAAATTGCAAACTGTGCCAAATAGGAGGTTAAAGGCAGTGACTCTCCAAGTGGAGAGAGTGTTAATAAAGTGTCTGGAATGGTGAACCCGAGTACCAGGGGACGAAAACCGAGATGCATTTTAAATCGTTTCCCAGTCACACAGTGGACCATACTCTGGGTTTCCCATGCATGTTTTAGCTGAAGGAAGAATTCCTTGAACCTGGAGTGTTGGGACCCATGGAATGGGTATCATGCAGTATGACTTCAAAGGGTCTGTATTTGCTCACTGAAGCTCACCAATGCTATTAGCTGGAGGTGTCCAGCCTCATGTCTCTCCTAGCACTGGGTGTAGATTTGGTTAATCCAGGTTGCATCACAAGCCCTGAATGAATTATTTAAGAATTGCTCTCAGGCTTCCCTGGTGGCACAGTGGTTGAGAATCTGCCTGCCGTTGCAGGGGACACAGGTTCATTCCCCAGTCTGGGAGAATCCCACATGCCGTGGAGCGGCTGGGCCCGTTGGCCGTGGCCGCTGGTCCTGCGCGTCCGGAGCCTGTGCTCCACAACGGGAGAGGCCAAAACAGTGACAGGCCCACTACTGCAAGAAAAAAAAAAACTATTGCTCTCTATTTCACTGTCTTCGTGTTTTGTTTTAGAAATTTATTTTGATAATGGGATTTATCGGATTTTCACTGCTGCCTTTAGGCCGCTGTACACACCCTTGATTCTCTTACGGAGACATATAAATCCATGGGTTTTAACATTCTTAGTAGTCAGGTATATTTCTAGGCGTTGAATATGGGTTGTTGAGTCTATTTCATTGAGCAAGGAGTAAGACTTGTGTATTACATATTTGGCTTATGGAAAGGTATCTGTGCTAATTTCAATCTCTGGTTTTATGCAGCACCCCAACTCACCTTTCCCCTTAAGCAAGCATAAGTTTGTTTTCTAAATTTGAGACCCTGTTCTGTTTTGTAATTCAGTTCATGTGTAGCCAAGTTTACATTCCGTGTATTACTGATATCTTATGATGTTTCTTTTTCTGTGTGACTTATTTTACATAGTATCATTGTACCTGAATCCACTCACTACACCACTACGGGCCTGATGACGTAGATTTCAATGCTGTGTGATATTCCATTGTACATAAGTACCACAAGTTCTTTATCCATTTTTCGCTTTCTGGGATATGTAACTTGTACAGTAGAGGATGTTGTTGTAAACAGAGCCATCTGAATCTTTGGGGTGGCTGTGTCTTTTTGATTTTAATTTCCCTGAGCTATAGGACCATAAGTGGAAGTACCATAGGCTGTGTTGCTTTGTTTCTTATATGTTTAAGGAAACACCATACAGGTCTCCAGAATGGCTGTTGGCAATTTACGTCCCGCCCATCGGCATAACAAGGCTCCCTCTTCTTGGTGGTGTTTCCTGGCTTTGGAATTTTACACTTTTTATAGATGGCCCTTTTGATCTGGGGGGGGAGTTTGACTTTATTGTAGTGCAGATTTCCTTTTCATGCTTGCTTATTTGGCCAAAAAGCACGTATGCGTTTTTTCCTGAATATATTCAGGAAAAAAGCATACGCGCTTTTTTTGCCCAGTGCATCATTGTCCTCGTTCTGCCTGTTTTCCTATGTTTTAAATGCAACTCCAGTCTTCCTCCCAGATTGGTTTCCTGCAATTCTGCCTCACTTTCAAGTCCTCTTCGCAGCCTTACTTCAATATAATTTTGGACGATTGCTGTCACTTATAACTGTGCAGGTTTGTGAATTACAGTGCCCCTGAGCTCCTTTCTCCAACTCGCTTTCTTGTGAGCTGACCGCAAAACCACAAGATAGCTTCAGACCCTAATCTGGTTCCGGCAGTGTATGCTGAGCATTTGGTTAATTCATCTTCCTGTTGGGAAATGAGACTTAAATTTGCCCTTCCAAACATCTACAGCTACTTTCTCATTGGTTCTCCCTATTCCTGTTCATCTTCCGCAGAAATTGCAAACTGGGCCAAACAGGAGATTAAAGGCACCGACTCACCTAGTTGGGTGAGTGTTAGTAAAGCATCTGGAATGCCGAGCCTGAGTACAAGGGAATGAAATTTGAGATGTCTTTAAAAACGTTTCCAGATCACACAGTGGACAATATTCTGGGCTCCCCGTGCATTTTTTAGCTGAAAGAAGAATCCCTTTAACCTGGACAGTTGGGACTCATGGAATAGGTACCATGCAGTATGACTTCAAAGGGTCTGCTTTTGCTCACCGAACCTCAACAAACCAATGAGCCCAAGTGTTCTGCCTTATGTCTCACCCACTCTAGGTGTAGATGTGCTGAATCCAGGTTGCATCACTAGCCCTGATTGAAATATTTATGAATTGTTCTGTATTTCTCTGTTATTGTGGTTTTTCTTGAAATTTATATTGATAATGGGATTTAGATGATTTTCACTGCTGCGTTTATGCTGCTGTACACACGCTTGATTCTCTTACGGGGACATATAAATCCATAGGTTTTTAGATTCTTACTAGTCAGGTATATTCCTAGGTCTTGAATATGGGGTGTAAAGTCCATTTCGTTGAGCAAGGAGTAGGTCTATTCTATTATATATTTGTTTTAGGAACGGTATGTGTGCTAATTTCAGTCTCTGGTTTTATGCAGCAGCCCAACCCACCTTTCCCATTAAGCAAGCATAAGTAGGTTTTCTAAATTTGAGACCCTGTTCTGTTTTGTAATTCAGTTCATGTGTAGCCAAGATTAAGTTCCGTGTATTAGTGACATCTTATGATGTTTCTTTTTCTGTGTGACTTATTTCACTTAGAATCATCATACCTGAATCCACTCATTATGTTGCTTCGGACCTGAAGACATAGATTTCATTGCTGAGTGATATTCAGTTGTAGGTAAGTACCACTAATTCTTTATCCAGATTTCACTTTCTGGGATATTTAACTTGTATCATAGACGAGGTTCTTGTAAAAGGAGCCATCCCAAACTTTGGCATAGATGTGTCTTTTTGATTTCATTTCCCTAAGGTAAAGAACCATAAGAGGAAGTGCTCTGGGTTGGGGTTAGGGTTAGGGTTTGGGGATGGGGATGGTTTAAGGTACAGGTTATATTACTACAACAATTTAGGGTGAGCATAGGTGTGAGGGTATGGATTAGTGTTAGTGTATGGATTAACATTAGGAGACAGGTTAAGGTAAGGCTTCACGTAAGGTTTAGGGTTAGGGTTAATGGACAGGGACGGATTCGGGTAAAGGTTAGGGTACGAAAACAGTTTAGGGTGAGCATACGTGTTACGGTAATGGTTAGTGTCACCATATGGGCTAGGAATAGGGGACGGGTTAGGGTAAGTCTTCGCATAAGTGTTAGGGGTAGGGTTAGGGGAAGGGGATGGTTTAGGGTACATGTTAGGGTACGACAATGGTTTAGGGGAGCGTACGTGTTTGGGTATGGTTTAGTGTAAGTGAACTGGTTAGGAATAGGGGACGCGTTAGGGTTCAGCTTTGGGTAAGGGTTAGGTTTAGGGTTAGGCTCAGGGGACGGGTAAGGTTTAGGGTGAGCGTATGTATTAGAGTACAGGATAGTGTTAGTGTACGGGTTAGGGTTAGGGGAAGGGTTAGGGTAAGGTTTAGTGTAAGGGTTAGTTTTAGCATTTGGGTTAGGGGACGGGAATGGTTTAGTGTACAGGTTAGGTACGACAACATTTTTGGGTGAGCGTAACAGTTAGGGTACGTATTAGTGTTAGCGTACGGTTTAGGGTTAGATGACGTGTTAGGGTAAAGCTTCGGGTAAGGGTTAGTGTTAAGTTTAGGGTTAGGGTATGGGGAAGGTTTAGGATACAGTTTGGGGTACGACAACTAATTAAGTAGAACATATATGTTAGGGGATGGGTTCATGTTAGTGTATGGGTTAGGATTAGCGGACGGGTTAGTGTAATGCTTTGGGAAAGGGTTAGGTTTAGAGTTAGGGTTAGGGCACAGGGTGGTTTACGGTTCAGATTATGGTAGGACAACGGTTTAGGGTATGTGTTAGGGTATTGGTTAGGGTTAGCGTACAGTTTAGGATTAGGGGATGGGTTAGGGTAAGGCTTCAGGTAAGGGTTAGGGGTAGGGTTAGGGTTAGGGTTAGGGGATGGGGACAGGGACGGTTTAGGGTACAGGTTAGTGTAAGACAAAGGTTTAGGGTGAGCATAGCAGTTAGAGTAAGAGTTAGTGTTAGCGTACGGGTTTAGATTAGGGGACGGGTTACTGTAAGGTTTAGGGAAAGTGTTAGGTTAGGGGATGGGGACGGTTTAGGGTACAGTGTAGGGTAAAACAAGAGTTTTGGTTGAGCGTACATTTTAGGCTATGGGTTAGTGTTAGCGTATGGGTTAAGATTAGAGGACGTGCTAGGGTAAGGTTTCGGATAAGAGTTAGGGTTAAGGTTAGGGGATGGGGACGGTTTTTGTTACAGGTTAGGGTATGACAACGGTTTAGGGTGAGTGTACGTGATAGGGTATGGGTTAGCGTTAGCGTACAGTTTCGGATTATGGGACGGGTGAAGGTAAGACTTCGGGTAAGGGTAAGATTTAGGGTTCGGGTTGGGGGACGGGGACGGTTTAGGGTACAATTTAGTGTATGACAACAGGTTAGGTTGACTACACGTGTTAAGGTATGGGTTAGTGTTTGCAAACGGGTTAGGATTACGGGAGGTGTTAGGGTAAGGCTTCCGCTAAGGCTTAAGTTTAGGTTTAGGGGATGGGGACGTTTTAGGGTACAGGATAGGGTACGACAATTGTTTAGTGTGAGTGTACATGTTAGGATACAGGTTAGTGATAGCGTACGGGTTAGGATTACCGATGGGTTAGCGTAAGGCTTTGGGTAAGGGTTAGGGTTAGGGGACGGGGACGGTTTAGGGGACAGGTTAGCGTACGACAACGTTTTAGGGTGAGCGTATGTGTTAGGGTATGGGTTAGTGTTAGCTTACGGTTTAGGATTAGGTGACGGGTTAGGGTAAGGCTTCGGGTAAGGGTTAGGTTTAGGGTTAGGGTTAGTGTTAGGTTTTGGTTTAGGGTTAAGTGACGGGGAAGGTTTAGGGGACTGGTTTGGGTACGATAACAGTTTAGGGTGAGCGTACTTGTTAGGGTATGGGTTAGTGTTAGCGTACGGGTTAGGATTAGGGGACGGGTTAGGGTAAGGCTTCGGGTAAGGGTGAGGGTTATGGTTAGTGTTAGGGTTAGTGGATGGGGATGGTTTAGGGCACAGGTTTTTGGGACGACAATGATTTAGGGTGAGCGTACGTGTTAGGGTATGGGTTAGTGTTGGCGTACGGGTTAGGGTTGGGGATGGGTTAGTATAAGGCTTCGGGTAAGGTTTAGGGTTAGGATTAGGGTTAGGGTTAGGGGACGGGTACGGGGACGGTTTAGGGTATAGGTTAGGGTATGACAACGGTTTAGGGTGAGCGTACGTTTTAGGGTACGGGTTAGTGTTAGCGTACGGGTTAGGATTAGGGGACGGGTTAGGGTAAGGCTTGGGGTAAGGGTTAGGGTTAAAGTTAGGGTACGGGGACGGTTTAGGGGACATGTTAGGCTACGACAACGATTTAGGGTGAGCGTACATGTTAGGGTATGCGTTAGTGTTAGTGTAAGGGTTAGGATTAGGGGACGGGTTAGCGTAAGGCTTCGGGTAAGGGTTAGGGTTAGGGTTAGGGTTAGGGGACAGGGATGGTTTAGGGGACAGGTTAGTGTAGGACAACAGTTTAGGGTGAGCGTACGTGTTAGGGTACGGGTTAGTGTTAGCGTACGGTTTAGGATAAGGGGTCGGGTTAGTGTAAGGCTTCGGGTAAGGGTTAGGGTTAGTGTTAGGGTTAGGGTTAGGGGACTGGGACCGTTGAGGGGACAAGTTAGAGTACGACAACGGTTTAGGGTGAGCGTACGTGTTAGGGTACGGGTTAGTGTTAGCATACAGTTAGGATTAGGGGACGGGTTAGGGCAAGGCTTCGGGTAAGGGTTAGGGTTAGTGTTGGGGTTAGGGTTAGGTTTAGGGGACGGGGAGGGTTTAGGGGACAGGTTAGGGTACGAAAACGGTTTAAGGTGAGCGTACGTTTTAAGGTATGGGTTAGTTTTAGCGAACGGGTTAGGATTAGGAGACGGGTTAGGGTAAGGCTTCGGGGAAGTGTTAGGGTTAAGGTTAGGATTAGGGTTAGGGTTAGGGGACGGGGACGTTTAGGGGACAGGTTAGAGTACGACAACTGTTTAGGGTGAGCGTACGTGTTATGGTATGGGTTAGTGTTAGCATACGTGTTAGGATTAGGGGACGGGTTAGGGTAAGGCTTCGGGTAAGAGTTAGGTTTAGGGTTAGGATTAGGGTTAGGGTTAGGGGACGGGGATCGTTTAGGGGACAGGTTAGGGTACGACAACAGTTAAGGGTGGGCGTACGTGTTAAGGTACGGGTTAGTGTTAGCGTACGGTTTAGGATTAGGGGACGGGTTAGTGTAAGGCTTCGGGTAAGGGTTAGGTTTAGGGTTAGGGTTAGGTTTAGGGGACGGGGACGGTTTAGGGGACAGGTTAGGGTACGACAACGGTTTACGGTAAGCGTACGTGTTAGCGTACGGGTTAGTGTTAACGTACGTGTTAGGATTAGGGGACGGGTTAGGGTAAGGCTTCGGGTGAGGGTGAGGGTTAGGGTTAGGGTTAGGGTTAGGGGACGGTGACGGTTTAGGGGACAGGTCAGGGTATGACAACTGTTTAGGGTGAGTATACGTGTTATGGTATGGGTTAGTGTTAGTGTACGGGTTAAGATTACGGGATGGGATAGGGTAAGGCTTCAGGTAAGGCTTAGGGTAAGGGTTAGCGTTAGGGTTAGGGTTAGGGGACGGGGACGGTTTAGGGGACAGGTGAGGGTACGACAACAGTTTAGGGTGATCGTACGTGTTAAGGTACGGGTTAGGGTTAGCGTACGGGTTTGGATTAGGGGACGGGTTAGGGTAAGGCTTCGGGTAAAGTTTAGGGTTCATGTTAGGGTTAGGGTTAGGTGACAGGGACGGTATAGGGGACAGGTTAGGGTACGAAAACGGTTTAGGGTGAGCGTACGTGTTAGGGTACGTGTTAGTGTTAGCATACGGGTTAGGATTGGGAGACGGGTTAGGGTAAGGCTTCGGGTAAGGGTTAGGGTTAGGGGATGGGGACGGGGACGGTTTAGGAGACAGGTTAGCGTACGACAGTGGTTTAAGGTGAGGATAGATTTTAGGGTATGGGTTAGTGTTAGCGTACAGGTTAGGATTAGGGGACGTGTTAGGGGAAGGCTTCGGGTAAAGGGTAGGGTTAGGGTTAGGGTTAGGGGACAGGGACGGTTTAGGGGACAGGTTAGCATACGACAACGTTTTAGGGTGAGCGTACGTGTTAGGGTATGGGTTAGAGTTAGCTTACGGTTTAGGATTAGGTGACGGGTTAGGGTAAGGCTTCGGGTAAGGGTTAGGGTTAAAGTTAGGGTACGGGGACGGTTTAGGGGACATATTAGGCTACGACAACGATTTAGGGTGAGCGTACATGTTAGGGTACGCGTTAGTGTTAGCGTAAGTGTTAGGATTAGGGGACGGGTTAGGGTAAAGCTTCGGGTAAGGGTTAGTGTTAGGGTTAGGGTTAGGGGACAGGGATGGTTTAGGGGACAGGTTAGGGTACGACAACGGTTTAGGGTGAGCGTACGTGTTAGCGTACGGGTTAGTGTTAGCGTACGGTTTAGCATTAGGGTACAGGTTAGGGTAAGGCTTCGGGTAAGGGTTAGGGTTAGGGTTAGGGTTAGGGTTAGGGGACGGGGACGGATTAGGGGACAGGTTAGGGTACGACAACGGTTTAGGGTGAGCGTACGTGTTAGGTTACGGGTTAGTGTTAGCATACGGTTAGGATTAGGGGACGGGTTAGGTTAAGGCTTCGGGTAAGGGTGAGGGTTGGGGTTAGGGTTAGGTTTAGGGGACGGGGAGGGTTTAGGGGACAGGGTAGGGTACGAAAATGGTTTAAGGTGAGCGTACGTTTTAGGGTATGGGTTAGTTTTAGCGTACGGATTAGGATTAGGGGACGGGTTAGGGTAAGGCTTCGGGTAAGAGTTAGGGTTAAGGTTAGGATTAGGGTTAGGGTTAGGGGACGGGGACGTTTAGGGTGACAACCATTTAGGGTGAGCGTACGTGTTATGGTATGGGTTAGTGTTAGCGTGCGGGTTAGGATTAGGGGACGGGTTAGGGTAAGGCTTCGGGTAAGGGTTAGGGTTAGGGTTAAGGTTAGGGTTAGGGTTAGGGGACGGGGACGGTTTAGGGGACAGGTTAGGGTACGACAACGGTTTAGGGTGAACGTACGTCTTACGATATGGGTTAGTGTTAGCGTACGGTTTAGATTTAGGGGACGGGTTAGTGTAAGGGTTTGGGTAAGTGTTAGGGTTACGGTTCGGGTTAGGGTTAGGGGACGGGGATGGCTTATGGGACAGGATAGTTTACGACAACGGATTAGGGTGAGCGTACGTGTTAGGGTACGTGTTAGTGTTAGCGTACGGGTTAGGATTTGGGGACGGGTTACGGTAAGGCTTCGGGTAAGGTTTAGGGTTAGGTTTAGGGGACGGGGACGGTTTAGGGGACAGGTTAGGGTACGACAACGGTTTAGGGTTAGGGTTAGGGTTAGAGTTAGTGTTAGGGTTAGGGTTAGGGGACGGGATGGTTTAGGGGACAGTTTAGGGTACGACAACGGTTTAGGGTGAACGTACGTGTTAGGGTATGGGTTAGTGCTAGCGTACGGGTTAGGTATAGGGGACGGGTTAGGGTAAGGCTTCGGGAAAGGGTTAGGGTTAAGGTTAGGGTTAGGGTTATGGTTAGTGGACGGGGACGGTTTAGGGGACAGGTTATTGTACGACAACGGTTTAGGGTGAGCATACGTGTTAGGGTAAGGTTTAGTGTTAACGTACGGGTTAGGATTAGGGGACAGTTTAGGGTAAGGCTTCGGGTAAGTTTTAGGGTTAGGGTTATGGTTAGGTTTAGGGGAAGGGGATGGTTTATGGGACAGGTTAGGGTTCGACAACACTTTAGAATGAGCGTAATTGTTAGGGTATGGATTAGTGTTAGTGTATGGGTTAGGATTAGGGGACGGGTTAGTGTAAGGCTTCGGGGAAGGGTTAGGTTTAGGGTTAGGGTTAGGGTTAGGGGACGGGGATGGTTTAGGGGACAGTTTCGGGTACGACAACGGTTTAGGGTGAGCGTACGTGTTAGGGTACAGCTTAGAGTTAGCGTATGGGTTAGGATTAGGGGACGGGTTAGGGTTAGGCTTCGGTTAAGGGTTAGGGTTAGGTTTAGGGTTAGGGTTAGGGTTAGGAGACGGGTACGGTTTAGGGGACAGGTTAGGGTACGACAACAGTTTAGGGTGAGCGTACGTGTTAGGGTATGGGTTATTGTTAGCGTACGGGTTAGGATTAGGGGACGGGTTATGGTAACGCTTCGGGTAAAGGTTAGGGTTAGGGTTAGGGGAGGGGGACGCTTTAGGAGACAGGTTGGGGTACAACGGTTTAGGGTGAGCGTACGTGTTAGGGTACGGGTTATTGTTAGCATACGGGTTAAGATTAGGGGACGGGTTAGGGTAAGGCTTCGGGTAAGGGTGAGGGTTAGGGTTAGGGTTAAGATTAGGGTTAGGGGACGGGGATGGTTTATGGGACAGGTTAGGGTACAACAACGGTTTAGGGTGATCGTACGTGTTAGGGTACGGGTTAGTGTTAGCGTACGGGTTAGGCTAAGGCTTCGGGTAAGGGTTAGTGTTAGGGTTAGGGTTAGGGGACGGGGACGGTTTAGGGTACAGGTGAGGGTACGACAACGGTTTAAGGTGAGCGTACGTGTTAGGGTAAGGTTTAGTGTTATCGTACGTGTTAGGATTAGGGGACGGGTTAGGGTATGGCTTCGGGTAAGTGTTAGGGTTAGGGTTAGGGTTAGGGGACTGGGACTGTTTAGGGGAGAGGTTAGGGTACGACAACGGTTTAGTGTGAGCGTACGTGTTAGATTACGTGTTAGTGTTAGCGTACGGGTTAGGATTAGTGGACGTGTTAGGGTAAGGCTTCGGGTAAGTGTTAGGGTTATGGTTATGGTTAGGGTTAGGGGACGGGGACGATTTATGGGAAAGCTTAGAATACGACAACGGTTTAGGGTGAACGTGCGTGTTAGGGTATGGGATAGTGTTAGCGTACGGTTTAGGATTAGGGGATGGGTTAGGGTAAGGCTTCGGGTAAGGGTTACGTTTAGGCTTAGGGTTAGGGTTAGGGGACAGGGACGGGGACGGCTTAGGGGACAGGTTAGGGTACGACAACGGTTTAGGGTGAGCGTACGTTTTAGGGTACGTGTTAGTGTTAGCGTATGGGTTAGGATTAGGGGACGGTTTAGGGTAAGGCTTCCGAAAAGGGTTAGAGTTAGGGTTAGGGTTAGGGTTAGGGTTAAGGGACGGGGACGGTTTATGGCACAGGTTAGGGTACGACAATGTTTTAAGGTGAGCATACGTGTTAGAGCACGGGTTAGTGTTAGTGTACGGGTTAGGATTAGGGGACGGGTTAGGGTAAGGCTTTGGGTAAGGTTTAGGGTTAGGGTTAGGATTAGGGGACGGGGACGGTTTAGGGGACAGGTTAGTGTATGACAACGGTTTAGGGTGATCGTACGTGTTAGGGTATGGGTTAGTGTTAGCGTACGGGTTAGGGTAAGGCTTCGGGTAAGTGTTAGGGTTACGGTTAGGGTTAGGGTAAGGGTTAGGTGACGGGGACGGTTAGGGGACAGGTTAGGGTACGACAACCGTTTAGGGTGAGCGTACGTGTTAGGGTAAGTGTTAGTGTTAGCGTACGGGTTAGGATTACGGGACGGGTTAGGGTAAGGCTTCGGGTAAGGGTTAGGTTTAGGGTTAGGTTTAGGGTTAGGTGACGGGGACGGTTTAGGATTAGGGACGGGTAAGGATAAGGCTTCGGGTAAGTGTTAGTGTTAGGGTTAGGGTTAGGGGACGGGGACGGTTTTAGGCGACAGGTTAGGGTACTACAACGGTTTAGGCTGAGTGTACGTGTTAGGGTTAGGGTTAGGGGACGGGGACGGCGACGGTTTAGGGGACAGTTTAGGGTACGACAATGTTTTAGGATGAGCGTACGTGTTAGGGTACGGGTTAGTGTTAGGGTACGGGTTAGGATTAGGAGACTGGTTAGGGTAAGGCTTTGGGTAAGGTTTAGGGTTAGGGTTATGGTTAGGGTTAGGGTTAGGGGACAGCGACGGTCTAGGGGAAAGGATAGGGTACGAAAACTGTTTAGGGTGAGCGTAAGTGTTAGGGTACGTGTTAGTGTTAGCGTACGGGTTAGGATTAGGGGACGGGTTAGAGTAAGGCTTCGGGTAAGTGTTAGGTTTAGGGTTAGGGTTAGGTTTAGGGGACAGGGACGCTTTAGGGGACAGGTTAGTGTACGACAACGGTTTAGGGTGAGCGTATGTGTTAAAGTACGGTTTAGTTTTAGTGTACGGGTTAGGATTAGGGGACGGGTTTGCGTAAGGATTCGTGTAAGGGTTAGGGTTAGGGTTAGGGTTAGGGGACGGAGACCATGTAGGGGACAGGTCAGGGTACGACAACGGTTTAGGTTGAGCGTACATGTTAGGGTACGGGTTAGTGTTAGCGTACGGGTTAGGATTAGAGGACGGGTTAGGGTAAGGCTTCGGGTAAGGGTTAGGGTTTGGGGATGGGGACTGTTTAGGGGACAGGTTAGGGTACGACAATGGTTTAGGGTGAGCATACGTGTTAGGGTACGGGTTAGTGTTAGCGTACGGGTTAAGATTAGGGGACCGGTTAGGGTAAGGATTCGGGTAAGGCTTAGGTTTAGGGTTAGGTTTAGGGTTAGGGTTACGGGACGGGGACGGTTTAGGGGAGAGGTTATGGTTAGGGTTTGGCTTAGGGTTAGGGTTAGGGTTAGTGTTAGGGTTAGGGTTAGGGGACGGGGACGGTTTAGGGGACAGGTTAGTGTATGACAACAATTTAGGTTGAGCGTACGTGTTAGGTTATGGGTTAGTGTTAGCGAACGTGTTAGGATTAGGGGACGGGTTAGTGTAAGGCTTCGGGTAAGGGTTAGGGTTAGCGTTAGGGTTAGGGTTAGGGGACAGGGACCGTTTAGGGGACAGGTTAGGGTACGACAACGGTTTAGGGTGAGCGTACGTGTTAGGGTACGGGTTAGTGTTGGTGTATGGGTTAGGATTAGGGGATGGTTTAGGGTAAAGCTTCGGGTAAGGGCTTGGGTTAGGGTTAGGGTTAGGGTTCGTGTTAGGGTTAGGGTTAGGGGACGGGGACGGTATAGGTGACAGGTTAGTGTACGACAATGCTTTAGGGTGAGCGTACGTGTTAGGGTACGGGTTAGTGTTCGCGTACGGTTTAGGTTTAGGGGACGGGTTAAGGTAAGGATCCGGGTAAGGGATAGGGTTAGGGTTAGGGTTAGGGTTAGGGGACGGGGACGCTTTAGGGGACAGGTTAGGGTACGACAACGGATTAGGGTGAGCGTAAGTGTTAGGGTACGGGTTAGTGTTAGCGTACGGGTTAGGATTAGGGTATGGGTTAGGGTAAGGCTTCGGGTAAGGTAAAGGTTAGGGTTATGGTTAGGGTTAGGGGACGGAGACGATTTAGGGGACATGTTAGGGTACGACAACCGTTTAGGGTGAGCGTACGTGTTAGGGAATGGGTTAGTGTTAGCGTATGGGTTAGGATTCGGGGACGGGTTAGGGTAAGGCTTCGGGTAAGTGTTAGTGTTAGGGTTAGGGTTAGGTTTAGTGTTAGGGTTAGGGGACGGGGACGGTTTAGGGGACAGGTTAGGGTATGAAACGATTTAGGGTGAGCCTACGTGTTTGGGTATGTGTTAGTGATAGCGAACGTGTTAGGATTAGGGGACGGGTTAGTGTAAGGCTTCGGGTAAGGGTTAGGTTTAGGGTTAGGGTTAGGGTTATGGGACGGGCACAGTTTAGGGGACAGGTTAGGGTACGACAATGGTTTAGGGTGAGCGTACGTGTTAGGGTACGGGTTAGTGTTAGGGTACGGGTTAGGATTAGGGGACGGGTTAGGGTAAGGCTTCGGGTAGGGTTTAGGGTTAGGGTTAGGGTTAGGGGACGGGGACGGTTTAGGGGAGAGGTTAGGGTACGACAACGGTTTAGGGTGAGCGTACGTGTTAGGGTACGGGTTAGTGTCAGCATACGGTTTAGATAAGGGGACGGGTTAGGGTAAGGCTTCGGGTAAGGATTACGGTTAGGGTAAGGGTTAGGTGACGGGGATGGTTTAGGGGACAGGTTAGGGTACGACAACAGTTTAGGGTGAGTGTACGTGTTAGGGTATGGGTTAGTGTTAGCGTATGGGTTAGGATTAGGGGACGGTTTAGTGTAAGGCTTCGGGTAAGCGTTAAGGTTAGGGTTAAGGTTAAGTTTAGGGGACAGGGACGGTTTAGGAGACAGGTTAGGTTACGGCGACGGTTTAGGGTGAGCGTACATGTTAGGGTACGGGTTAGGGTTAGCGTACGGCTTAGGATTAGGTGACGGGTTAGGGTAAGGCTTCAGGTAAGGGTTAGTGTTAGGGATAGGGTTAGTGTTAGGGTTAGGGGACGGGGATGGTTTAGGGGAAAGGTTAGGATACGACAACGGTTTAGGGTGAGCGTACGTGTCAGGGAAAAGGTTAGTGTTAGCGTACGAGTTAGGATTAGGGCACGGGTTAGGGTAAGGCTTCGGGTAAGGTTTAGGGTTAGGGTTAAGGGACGGGGTCAGTTTAGGCGAGAGGTTAGGGTACGACAACGGTTTAGGGTGAACGTACGTGTTAGGGTACGGGTTAGTGTTAGCGTACGGGTTAGGATTAGGGGACGGCTTAGGGTAAGGCTTGGGGTAAGTGTTTGGGTTAGGGTTAGGGTTAGGGTTTGGGGACGGGGACGGTTTAGGGGACAGGTTAGGGTACGAAAACGGTTTAGGGTGAGCGTACGTGTTAGGGTACGGGTTAGTGTTAGCGTACGGGTTAGGATTAGGGGACGGGTTAGGGTAAGGCTTTGGGTAACGGTTAGGGTTAGGGTTAGGGTTAGGTTTATGGTTAGGTGACGGGGATGGTTTAGAGGACAGGTAAGGGTATGACAACGATTTAGTGTGAGCGTACATGTTAGGTAAGGGTTAGTGTTAGCGTACGGGTTAGGATTAAGGGTCGGGGAAGGGTAAGGCTTCGGATAAGGTTTAGGGTTAGGGTTATGGTTAGGGGACGGGGACGGTTTAGGGGACAAGTTAGAGTACGACAATGGTTTAGGGTGAGAGTACGTGTTACGGTTCGGGTTAATGTTAGCGTACGGTTTAGGATTAGGGGACGGGTTAGGGTAAGGCTTCGGGTAAGGGTTAGGATTAGGGTTAGGGTTAGGGTTAGGGGACGGGGACGGTTTAGGCGACAGGTTAGGGTACGACAACCGTTTAGGGTGAGCGTACGTGTTAGGGTACGGGTTAGTGTTAGCGTATGGGTTAGGATTAGGGGACGGGTTAGGGTAAGGCTTCGGGTAAGGGTTAGGGTTAGGGGACCGGGACGGTTTAGGTGACAGGTTAGGGTAGGACAACGGATTAGGGTGAGCGTACGGGTTAGGGTACGGGTTAGTGTTAGCGTACGGGTTAGGATTATGGGACGGTTTAGGGTAAGGCTTCGGGTAAGGTTAGGGTTAGGGCTAGGGTTAGGGTTAGGGTTAGGGGACAGAGAGCATTTAGGGGACATGTTAGGTTACGACAACGGTTTAGGGTGAGCGTATGTGTTAGGGTACGGGTTATTGTTAGCGTACGGGTTAGGATTAGGTGACGGGTTAGTGTAAGGCTTCGGGTAAGGGTTAGTGTTAGTGTTAGTGTTAGGGTTAGGGTTAGGGTTAGGGGACGGGGACGGTTTAGGGGACAGGATAGGGAAGACAACGATTTAGGGTGAGCGTACGTGTTAGGGTATGGGTTAGTGTTAGCGAACGTTGTAGGTTTAGGGGACGGGTTAGTGTAAGGCTTCAGGTAAGGGTTAGGGTTAGGGTTAGGGTTAGGCTTAGGGTTAGGGGACGGGAATGGGGACGGTTTAGGGGACAGGTTAGGCTATGACAACTGTTTAGTGTGAGCGTACGTGTTAGGGTACGGGTTAGTGTTAGCGTATGGGTTAGGATTAGGGGACGTGTTAGGGTAAGGCTTTGGGTAAGGGTTAGGGTTAGGTTTAGGGTTAGGTTTAGGGGACGGGGATGGTTTAGGAGACAGGTTAGTGTACGGCAACGGTTTAGGGTGAGCTTACGTGTCTGGGTACGGGTTAGTGTTAGAGTATGAGTTAGGATTAGGGAATGGGTTACTGTAAGGCTTCGGGTAAGGTTTAGGGTGAGGGTTAGGGTTAGGGTTAGGATTAGGGGACGGGGACTGTTTAGGGGACAGGTTAGTGTACGAAAACGGTTTAGTGTGAGCGTACGTTAGGGTACGGGTTAGTGTTAGCGTACGGGTTCGGATTAGGGGACGGGTTAGGGTAAGGCTTCGGCTAAGTGTTAGGGTTAGGGTTAGGTTTAGGGTTAGGGGACAGGGACGGTTTAGGGGACATGTTAGTGTACGACAATGGTTTAGGGTGAGCGTAAGTGTTAGGGTATGGGTTAGTGTTAGCGTACAGGTTAGGATTAGGGGACGGGTTAGGGTAAGGCTTCGGGTAAGGGTTAGGGTTAGGGTTAGGATTAGGGTTAGGGGACGGGGACGGTTTAGGGGACAGGTTAGTGTACGATAACGGTTTAGGGTGAGCGTACGTGTTAGGGTACGGTTTAGTGTTAGCGTATGGGTTAGGATTAGGGGACGGGTTAGGGTAAGGCTTCAGGTAAGTGTTAGGGTTAGGGTTAGGGTTAGGGGACGGGGATGGATTAGGGGACAGGTTCGGATACGACAAAGGTTTAGGGTGAGCGTACGTGTTAGGGTATGGGTTAGTGTTAGCGTACGGGTTAGGAGTAGGGGACGGGTTAGTGTAAGGCTTCGGGTAAGGGTTATGTTTAGGGTTAGGGTTGGGTTAGGGTTAGGGTTAGGGGACGGCGACGGTTTAGAGGACAGGTTAGGGTATGACAGCGGTTTAGAGTGAGCGTACGTGTTAGGGTACGGGTTAGTTTAGCGTACGGGTTAGGATTAGGGGACAGGTTAGGGTAAGGCTTCGTGTAAGGGTTAGGGTTAGGGTTAGGTTTCGGGTTAGGGTTAGGGGACGGTGATGTTTTAGGGGACAGTTTAGGGTACGACCACAGTTTAGGGTGAGCGTACGTGCTAGGGTATGGGTTAGTGTTAGCATACAGTTTAGGATTATGGGACGGGTTAGGGTAAGGCTTCGGGTAAGTGTTATGGTTAGGGTTAGGGTTAGGGTTAGGGGACGGGAACAGTTTAGGGGACAGGTTAGGTTACGACAACTGTTTAGGGTGAGCGTACGTGTTAGGGTATGGGTTACTGTTAGCGTACGGGTTAGGATTAGGGGACGGGTTAGCGTAAGGCTTAGGGTAAGGGCTAGGGTTAGGGTTAGGGTTAGGGTTAGGGTTAGGGTTAGGGGACGGGGACAGTTTCGGGGACAGGTTAGTGTACGACAAGGGTTTAGGTTAAGCGTATGTGTTAGGGTACTGGTTAGTGTTAGTGTACGGGTTAGGTTTAGGGCACGGGTTAGAGTAAGGCTTCGGGTAAGTGTTAGGGTTGGGGTTAGGGTTAGGGGACAGGGACGGTTTAGAGGATAGGTTAGGGTACAATGGTTTAGGGTGAGCGTACGTGTTAGGGTATGGGTTAGTTTTAGCGTACTGGTTAGGATTAGGGGACGGGTTAGGGTAAGGCTTCGGGTAAGGGTTAGGGTTAGGGTTAGGGTTAGGGGACGGGGACGGTTTAGGGGACACGTTAGGTTAGGACAACGGTTTAGGGTGAGCGTAAGTGTTAAGGTACGGGTTAGTGTTAGCGTACGGGTTACGATTAGGGGACGGGTTAGGGTAAGGCTTTGGGTAAGAATTAAGTTTATGGTTAGTGTTAGGGTTAGGGGATGGGGACGGGGACGGGGACGGTTTAGGGGACAGCTTAGGGTACGACAAAGGCTTAGGGTGAGCGTACGTGTTAGGGTACGGGTTATTGTTAGCGTACGGGTTAGGATTAGGGGACGGGTTAGGGTAAGGCTTCGGTTAAGGGTTAGGGTTAGTGTTAGGTTTAGGGTTAGGGTTAGGGGATGGGGACGGTTTAGGGGACAGGTTAGGGTACGACAACGGGTTCGGGTGAGCATACGTGTTAGGGTACTGGTTAGTGTTAGCGTACGCGTTATGATTAGGGGACGGGTTAGGGTAAGGCTTCGGGTAAGGGTTAGGGTTAGAATTATGGTTAGGGTTAGGGTTAGGGGATGGGGACGGTTTAGGGGACAGGTTAGTGTACGACAACGGTTTAGGGTGAGCGTACGTGTTAGGGTATGTGTTAGTTTTAGCGTACGGGTTAGGATTAGGGGACGGGTTAGGGTTAGGCTTCAGGTAAGGGCTAGGGTTTGGGTTAGGGTTAAGTTTAGGGGACGGGGACGGTTTAGGGGACATGTTAGGTTACGACAAATGTTTAGGGTGAGCAAACGTGTTAGGGTACGGGTTACTGTAAACGTACGGGTTAGGATTAGGGAAGGGGTTAGTGTAAGGCTTCGTGTAAGGTTTAGGGTTAGGGTTAGGTTTAGGGTTAGTGTTAGGGTACGGGGACGGTTTAGGGGACAGGTTAGGTTACGACAATGGTTTAGGGTGAGCGTATGTGTTACGGTACGGGTTAGTGTTAGCGTACGGGTTACGATTATTGGACGGGTTAGAGTAAGGCTTCGTGTAAGGGTTATGGTTAGGGATAGGGTTAGGTTTAGGGTTAGGGGACAGGGACGGTTTAGGGGACAGGTTAAGTTATGACAACGGTTTAGGTTGAGCGTACGTGTTAGGGTACGGGTTAGTGTTAGCGTACGTGTTAGGATTAGGGTACGGCTTAGGGTAAGGCTTCCGGTAAGGGTTAGGGTTAGGGTTAGGGTTAGGGGATGGGGACGGTTTAGGAGACAGGTTAAGGTACGACAACGGTTTAGGGTGAGCGTACGTGTTAGGGTACAGGTTCGTGTTAGCATACTGGTTAGGATTAGGGGACGGGTTAGTGTAAGGCTTCGGGTAAGGGTTAGGGTTAGGGTTAGGGTTAGGGTTAGGGGACGGGGACGGGGACAGTTTAGGGGACAGGTTAGTGTACGACAAAGGTTTAGGGTGAGCGTACATGTTAGGGTATGGTTTAGTGTTAGCGTACGGTTTAGGTTTAGGGGACGGGTTAGTGTAAGGCTTCGGGTAAGGGTTATGTTAGGGTTAGGGTTAGGGTAAGGGTTAGGGGACGGCGACGGCTTATGGGACAGGTTAGTTTACGACAACGGTTTAGGGTGAGCGTACGTGTTAGGGTACGTGTTAGTGTTAGCGTATGGGTTAGGATTAGGGGATGGGTTAGGGTAAGGCTTCGGGTAAGGGTTAGGTTTAGGGTTAGGGGACGGGGACGGTTTAGGGGACAGGTTAGGGTACGACAACAGTTTAGTGTTAGGGTTAGGGTTAGCGTTAGGGGACGGAGATGGTTTAGGAGACAGGTTAGGCTATGACAACGGTTTAGGGTGAGCGTACGTGTTAGGGTACGGGTTAGTGTTAGCGTATGGTTTAGGATTAGGGGATGTGTTAGGGTAAGGCTTCGGGTAAGGCTTAGTGTTAGGGTTAGGGTTAGGGTTAGGGTTCGGGGACGGGGACGGTTTAGGGGACAGGTTAGGGTACGACAACAGTTTAGGGTGAACGTACGTGTTAGGGTACGGGTTAGTGTTAGTGTACGGGTTAGGATTAGGGGACGGGTTAGTGTAAGGCGTTGGTAAGCGTTAGGGTTAGGGTTAGGGTTAGGTTTAGGGGACGGGGACGATTTAGGAGACAGGTTAGGGTACGGCAATGGTTTAGGGTGAGCGTACGTGTTAGGGTACGGGTTAGTGTTAGCGTACGGGTTAGGATTAGGTGACGGGTTAGGGTAAGGCTTCGTGTAAGGGTTAGGGTTAGGGGTAGGGTTAGGGTTGTGGTTAGGGTACGGGGACGGTTTAGGGGAAAGGTTTAGATACGACAACGATTTAGGGTGAGCGTACGTGTTAGGGTATGGGTTAGTGTTAGCGTACGGGTTAGGATTAGGGGACGGGTTAGTGTACGGCTTCGGGTAAGGTTTAGGGTTAGGGTTAGGGTTAGGGTTAGGGTTAGGATTAGGGGACGGGGACTGTTTAGGGGACAGGTTAGTGTACGAAAACGGTTTAGGGTGAGCGTACGTTAGGGTACGGTTTAGTGTTAGCGTACGGGTTAGGATTAGGGGACGGGTAAGGGTAAGGCTTCGGCTAAGGGTTAGGGTTAGCGTTAGGGTTAGGGTTAGGGGATGGGGACGGTTTAGGGGACCGGTTAGGGTACGACAACTGTTTAGGGTGAGCGTATGTGTTACGGTACATGTTAGTGTTCGTGTACGGGTTCGGATTAGGGGACGGGTTAGGGTAAGGCTTCGGCTAAGGGTTAGGTTTAGGGTTAGGGCACAGGGACTGTTTAGGGGACATGTTAGTGTACGACAACGGTTTAGGGTGAGCGTAAGTTTTAGGGTATGGTTTAGTGTTAGCCTACGGGTTAGGATTAGGGGACGGGTTAGGGTAAGGCTTCGGGTAAGGGTTAGGGTTAGGGTTAGGGGACGGGGACAGTTTAGGGGACAGGTTAGGGTAAGACAACGGTTTAGGGTGAGCGTACGTGTTAGGGTACGGGATAGTGTTAGCGTATGGGTTAGGATTAGGGGATGGGTTAGGGTAAGGCTTTGGGTAAGTTTTAGGTTTAGGGTTAGGTTTAGGGTTAGGTTTAGGGGACGGGGACGGTTTAGGGGACAGGTTAGGGTACGACAACGTTTTAGGGTGAGTGTAGGTGTTAGGGTACGGTTTAGTGTTAGCGTACGGGTTAGTATTAGGTGAAAGATTAGGGTAAGGCTTCGAGTAAGGGTTAGGGTTAGGGATAGGGTTAGTGTTAGGGTTAGGGGACGGGGACGGTATAGGGGAAAGGTTAGGATACGACAACGGTTTAGGGTGAGCGTACGTGTTAGGGTACGGGTTAGTGTTATCGTACGGCTTAGGATTAGGGGACAGGTTTGGGTAAGGCTTCGGGTAAGGTTTAGGGTTAGGGTTAGGGTTAGGGGACGGGGACGGTTTAGGGGACAGGTTAGTGTATGACAACGGTTTAGGGTGAGCGTACATGTTAGGGTACATGTTATTGTTAGCGTACGGGTTAGGATTAGGGGACGGGTTAGGGTAAGACTTCGGGTAAGTGTTAGGGTTAGGTTTAGTGTTAGGGTTAGTGTTAGGGGATGGGGACGGTTTAGCAGTCAGCTTAGGGTACGACAAGTGTTTAGGGTGAGCGTACGTGTTAGGGTACGGGTTAGTGTTAGCGTACTGATTAGGATTATGGGACGGCTTAGGGTAAGGCTTCGGTTTAGGGTTAGGGTAAGGATTAGGGTTAGGGTTAGGGTTAGGGGACGGGGACGGTTTAGGCGACAGGTTAGGGTACGACAACCGTTTAGGGTGAGCGTACGTGTTAGGGTACGTGTTAGTGTTAGCGTACGGGTTAGGATTAGGGGACGGGTTAGGGTAAGGCTTCGGGTAAGGGATAGGGTTAGGGTTAGGGTTAGGTTTAGTGTTAGGGTTAGGGTTGGGGACGGGGACGGTTTAGGGGACAGGTTATGGTATGACAACGGTTTAGGTTGAGCGTACTTGTTAGGGTACGGTTTAGTGTTAGCGTACGTGTTAGGATTAGGGTACGGCTTAGGGTAAGGCTTCGGGTAAGGGTTAGGGTTAGGGTTAGGGAATGGGGACGGTTTAGGAGACAGGTTAAGGTACCACAAAGGTTTAGGGTGAGCGTACGTGTTAGGGTATGGGTTAGTGTTAGCGTATGGGTTAGTATTAGGGGACGGGTTAGGGTAAGGCTTCGGGTAAGGTTTAGGGTTAGGGTTAGGGTTAGGGGACGGGGACGGTTTAGGGGACAGGTTAGGGTACGACAACGGTTCAGGGTGAGCGTACGTGTTAGGGTACGGGTTAGTTTAGCGTACGGGTTAGGATTAGGGGACGGGTTAGGGTAAGGCTTCGGGTAAGGTTTAGGGTTAGGGTTAGGTTTAGGGTTAGGGTCAGGGGACGGTGATAGTTTAGGGGACAGGTTAGGGTACGACAACAGTTTAGGGTGAGCGTACGTGCTAGGGTATGATTTAGTGTTAGCGTACGGGTTAGGATAAGGGGACCGGTTATTGTAAGGCTTCGGGTAAGGGTTAGGGTTAGGGTTAGGGTTAGGGGACGCGGACGGTTTAGGGGACAGGTTAGGGTACGACAATGGTTTAGGGTGAGCGTACGTTTTAGGGTACGGGTTAGTGTTAGCATACAGGTTAGGATTAGGGGACGGGTTAGGGTAAGGCTTCGGGTAAGGGTTATGGTTAGGGTTAGGGTTAGGGTTAGGGTTAGGGGACGGGAACGGTTTAGGGGACAGGTTAGTTTACGACAACAGTTTAGGGTGAGCGTACGTGTTAGGGTACGAGTTACTGTTAGCGTACGGGTTAGGATTAGGGGACAGTTTAGCATAAGGCTTTGGGTAAGGGCTAGGGTTAGGGTTTGGGTTAGGATTAGGGGACGGGGACAGTTTAGGGGACAGGTTAGTGTACGACAAGTCTTTAGGTTAAGCGTACGTGTTAGGATACTGGTTAGTGTTAGTGTACGGGTTAGGGTAAGGCTTCGGGTAAGGGTTAGGGTTAGGGTTAGGGTTAGGGTTATGGTTAGGGGACGGGGACGGTTTAGGGGTCATGTTAGGGTATGACAACGGTTTATGGTGAGCGTACGTGTTAGGGTACGGGTTAGTGTTAGCGTACGGGTTAGGATTAGGGAATGTGTTAGGGTAAGGCTTCGGGTTAGGGTTAGGGTTAGGGTTAGGGTTAGTGTTAGGGGACGGGTACGGTTTAGGGGACACGTTATGTTACGACAACGGTTTAGGGTGAGCGTACGTGTTAAGGTACGGGTTAGTGTTAGCGTACGGGTTAGAATTAGGGGATGGGTTAGGGTAAGGCTTTGGTTAAGGGTTAAGGTTAGGGTTAGGGTTAGGTTTAGGGGATTGGGACGGGGACGGGGACGGTTTAGGGGACAGGTTAGGGTTTGACAAAGGTTTAGGGTGAGCGTATGTGTTAGGGTATTGGTTAGGATTAGGGGACGGGTTAGGGTAAAGTTTCGGGTAAGGGTTAGGGTTAGAGTTAGGGTTAGGGTGAGTGTTAGGGGATGGGGACGGTTTAGGGGACAGGTTAGGGTACGACAACGGTTTAGGGTGAGCGTACGTGTAAGGGTACTGGTTAGTGTTAGCGTACGCGTTACGATTAGGGGACAGGTTAGGGTAAGGCTTCGGGTAAGGGTTAGGGTTAGGGTTAGCGTTAGGGTTAGGGGACGGGGACGGTTTAGGGGACAGGTTATGGTACAACAATGGTTTAGTGTGAGCGTACGTGTTAGGGTACGGGTTATTGTTAGCGTACGGGTTAGGATTAGGGGACGGGTTAGGGTAAGGCTTCGGGTAAGGTTTAGGGTTAGTGTTATGTTTAGGGTTAGGGGACGGGGACGGTTTAGGGGACAGGTTAGTGTACAACAACGGTTTAGGGTGAGCGTACGTGTTAGGGTACAGGTTAGTGTTAACGTACGGGTTAGGATTTGGGGACAGGTTAGTGTAAGGCTTCGGGTAAGGGTTAGGTTTAGGGTTAGTGTTAGTGTTAGGGTTAGGGGATAGGGACGGTTTAGGGGACAGGTTAGGGTACGATAACAGTTTAGGGTGAGCGTACGTCTTAGGGTATGGGTTAGTTTTACTGTACGCGTTAGGATTAGGGGACGGGTTAGGGTAAGGCTTTGGGTAAGGGTTAGGGTTAGGGTTAGGGTTAGGTTTAGGGGACAGGGACGGTTTAGGGGACAGTTTAGGGTACGACAACGGTTTAGGGTGAGGGTACGTGTTAGGGTACGGGTTAGTGTTAGCGTACGGGTTTGGATTAGGGGACGTATTAGGGTAAGGCTTCGGGTAAGGGTTAGGGTTAAGGTTAGGATTAGGGTTAGGGTTAGGGGTTGGGGACGGGTTAGGGGACAGGTTTGTGTACGACAATGTTTTAGGGTGATTGTACGTGTTAGGGTACGGGCTAGTGTTAGCGTACGGGTTAGGATTAGGGGTGGGGTTAGGGTAAGGCTTCAGGTAAGGGTTAGGGTTAGGGTTAGGGGACGGTGACAGTTAGGGGACAGGTTAGTTTACAACAACAGTTTAGGGTGAGCGTAGGTGTTAGGGTACAGTTTAGTGTTTGCGTACGAGTTAGGATTAGGGGACGGGTTAGGGTAAGGCTTCGGGTAAGTGTTAGGGTTAGGATTAGGGTTAGGTTTAGGGGACGGGGACGGTTTAGGGGATAGGTTAGGGTACGGCAACGGTTTAGGGTGAGCGTACGTGTTAGGGTACGGGTTAGTGTTAGCATACGGGTTAGGATTAGGGGACGGGTTAGGGTAAGGCTTCGGGTAAGGGTTAAGTTTAGGGTTAGGGTTAGGGGACGGGCACAGGGACGGTTTACGGGACAGGTTAGGGTTAGGGTTACGGTTAGGGTTAGGTTTAGGGGACGGGGACGGTTTAGGGGACCGGTTAGAGTTCGACACCTCTTTAGGGTGAGCGTACATGTTAGGGAACGGGTTAGTGTTAGCGTACGGGTTAGGATTAGGGAATGTGTTAGGGTAAGGCTTCGGGTAAGGGTTAGGGTTAGGGTTATGGTTAGGGTTAGTGTTAGGGGACGGTGACGGTTTAGGGGACACGTTAGGTTACGACAACGGTTGAGGCTGAGTGTACGTGTTAAGGTATGGGTTAGTGTTAGCGTACGGGTTAGGATTAGGGGACGCGTTAGGGTAAGGCTTTGGGTAAGGGTTAGGGGTAGGGTTAGGGGACGGGGACGGGGACGGGGACGGGGACGGTTTAGGGGACAGGTTAGGGTACGAGAAAGGTTTAGGGTGAGCGTACGTGTTAGGGTACGGGTTAGTGTTAGCGTACGGGTTAGGATAAGGGGACGGGTTAGGGTAAGGCTTCGGGTAAGGGTTAGGGTAAGAGTTAGGGTTAGGGTTAGTGTTAGGGTTAGGGGATGGGGACGGTTTAGGGGACAGGTTAGTGTACGACAACGGTTTAGGGTGAGCGTACGTGTTAGGGTACTGTTTAGTGTTAGCGTACACGTTAGGATTAGGGGACGGGTTAGTGTAAGGCTTTGGGTAAGGGTTAGGCTTAGGGATAGGGTTAGGGAACGGGGACGGTTTAGGGCACAGGTTAGGTTACAACAATGGTTTAGTGTGAGCGTACGTGTTAGGGTACGGGTTATTGTTAGTGTACGGGTTAGGATTAGGGGACGGGTTAGGGTAATGCTTCGGGCAAGTTTTAGGGTTAGTGTTAGGGTTAGGGTTAGGTGACGGGGACGGTTTAGGGGACAGTTTAGGGTACAGCAACGGTTTAGGTTGAGCGTACGTGTTAGGGTACGGGTTAGTGTTTGCGTACGGGTTAGGATTAGGGGACGGGTTAGGGTAAGCCTTCGGGTAAGGGTTATGGTTAGGGTTAGGGTTCGGGTTTTGGGACGGGGACGGTTTAGGGGACATGTTAAGGTACGACAATGGTTTAGGGTGCGCGTACGTGTTACGGTATGGGTTAGTGTTAGCGTACGGGTTAAGATTAAGGGACGTGTTAGGGTAAGGCTACGGGTAATTTTAGGGTCAGGGTTAGGGTTAAGGGGCGAGTACAGTTTAGGGTACAGGTTAGGGTACGACAACGATTTAGGGTGAGTGTACGTGTTAGGGTACGGGTTAGTGTTAGCGTACGGGTTAGGATTAGGGGACGGGTTAGTGTAAGGCTTCGGGTAAGGTTTAGGGTTACGGTTAGGGTTAGGGGATGGGGACGGTTTATGGGCAGGTTAGGGTACAACAACGGTTTAGGGTGAGCGTACGTGTTAGGGTACGGGTTTGTGTTAGCGTACGGGTTCGGATTAGTGGACGGGTTAGTGTAAGGCTTCGGGTAAGTGTTAGGGTTAAGGTTAGCGTTAGGGTTAGTGGGCGGGGACGGTTTAGGGGACAGGTTAGTGTACGACAACGGTTTAGGGTGAGCGTACGTGTTAGGGTACGAGTTAGTGTTAGCGTACATGTTAGGATTAGGGGACGGGTTAGGGTAAGGCTTCTGGTAAGGGTTAGGGTTAGGTTTAGGGTTAGGGTTAGGGTTAGGGGACAGGGACGGTTTAGGGGACAGGTAAGTGTACGACAATGGTTTAGGGTGAGCGTATGTGTTAGGGTACGGGTTAGTGTTAGCGTACGATTTAGGATTAGGGGACGGGTTAGGGTAAGGCTTCGGGTAAGTGTTAGGGTTAGGTTTAGGGGTAGGGTTTCGGTTAGGGTTAGGGGACGTGGACGGTTTAGGGGACAGGTTAGGGTACGACAACGGTTTAGGTTGAGCGTACTTGTTAGGGTACGGGTTAGTGTTAGCGTACGTGTTAGGATTAGAGTACGGCTTAGGGTAAGGCTTCGGGTATGGTTAGGGTTAGGGTTAGGTATAGGGTTAGGGATAGGGGACAGGGACGGTTTAGGGGACAGGTTTGGGTACAACAACGGTTTAGGGTGAGCGTAAGCGTTAGGGTACGGGTCAGTGTTAGCGTATGGGTTAGGATTAGGGGACGGGTCAGGGTAAGGCTTCGGGTAAGGCTTAGGGTTAGTGTTAGGGATAGGGTTAGGCTTAGGTGACGGGGACGGTTTTGGGGACAGGTTAAAGTACGACAACGTTTTAGGGTGAGCGTACGTGTTAGGGTACGGGTTAGTGTTAGCCTATGCGTTAGGATTAGGGGACGGGTTAGTGTAAGGCTTCGGGTAAGTGTTAGGCTTAGTTTTAGGGTTAGGGGACGGGGACGGTTTAGGGGACATGTCAGGGTAAGACAACGGTTTATGGTGAGCGTACGTGTTAGGGTACGGGTTAATGTTAGCGTACGGGTTAGGATTAGGGGACGGTTTAGGATAAGGCTTCGGGTAAGGGTGAGGGTTAAGGTTAGGTTTAGGGTTAGGTTTAGGGGACGGGGACGGTTTAGGGGACAGGTTAGGGTACGACAACGATTTAGGGTGAGCGTACATGTTAGGGTACGGTTTACTGTTAGTGTACGGGTTAGGATTAGGGGACGGGTTAGGTTAAGCCTTCGGGTAAGGGTTGGGATAAGGGTTAGGTTTAGGTGACGGGGACGGTTTAGGGGACACGTTAGGGTACGACAACGGTTTAGGGTGAGCGTACGTGTTAGGATATGGGTTAGTGTTAGCGTACGGTTTAGGATTATGGGATGGGTTAGGTTAAGGCTTCGGGTAAGTGTTTGTGTTAGGGTTAGTGTTAGGGTTAGGGCTAGGGTTAGGGTTATGGGACGGGGACCGTTTAGGGGACAGTTTAGGGTACGACAACGGTTTAGGGTGAGCGTACGTGTTTGGGTACGTGTTAGTGTTAGCGTACGGGTTAGGATTAGGGGACGGGTTAGTTTAAGGCTTCGGGTAAGGTTTAGGGTTAGGGTTAAGGTTAGGGTTAAGGGACGGGACGGTTTACGGACAGGTTAGGGTAGACAACGGTTTAGTGTGAGCGTACATGTTAGGGTACGGGTTAGTGTTAGCGTACGGGTTAGTATTAGGAGACGGGTTAGGGTAAGGCTTTGGGTAAGGGTTAGTGTTAGTGTTAGGATTAGGGTTAGGGTTAGGGGACGGGGACGGTTTGGGGACAGTTTAGCGTACGAGCATGGTTTAGGGTGAGCGTACATGTTAGAGTACGGGTTAGTGATAGCCTACGGGTTAGGATAAAGGGACGGGTAAGTGTAAGGCTTCGTGTAAGGGTTAGTGTTAGGGTTAGGGTTAGGGTTAGGGTTAGGGTTAGGGGACGGGGACGGTTTAGCGGACAGGTTAGTGTAGGAGAACGGTTAAGGTTGAGCGTACGTGTTAGGATTGGGGACGTGTTAGTTGAAGGCTTCGGGTAATGGTTAGGGTTAGTGTTAGGTTTAGGGTACCGGGACGGTTTAGGATACAGATTAGGATACGACAACCGTGTAGGTTGAGCGTACGTGTTAGGGTATGGGTTAGTGTTAGCGTACGGTTTAGGATTAGGTGACGGTTTAGCATAAGACTTCGGGTAAGGGTTAGGTTTAGGGTTATGGTTAGGGTTTGGGTTAGGGGACGAGGACGATTTAGGTGACAGTTTAGGGTACAGCAACGGTTTAGGGTGAGTGTAGATTTTAGGGTACGGGTTATGGTTATGGTTAGGGTTAGGGGATGAGGACGATTTAGGGCACAGGTTACCGTACGACAACGGTTTATGGTGAGCGTACGTGTTAGGGTACGGTTTAGTGTTAGCGTATGGGTTAGGATTAGGGAACGGGTTAGGTTAAGGCTTCGGGTAAAGGTTAGTGTATGTCTTTTCTTTTATATATCTGGCATATGGGCCGTAGTCTGTGCTAATTTCAATCTCTGGTTTTATGCGGCACCCTAACTCACCTTTCCCCATAAGCAAGCGAAAGTTGTTTTTCTAAATTTGAAATCCTGCTCTCTATTGTAATTCAGTTCATGTGTAGTCAAGTTTACATCTCGTGTATTAGTCATATCTTATGATGTTTCTTTTTCTCTGTGACTTATTTCACGTAGTATCAACGTACCTGAAGCCACTCAGTATGCCGCTTCGGGCCTGATGTCACAGATTTCATTGCTGAGTTATATTCCATTGTACGTACGTACCACAACTTCTTTATCCATTTTTCGCTTTCTGGGATATTGAACTTGTACCGTAGACGAGGTTCTTGTAAACAGAGCTGTCCCAAACTTTGGGGTGGCTGTGTGTTTTTGATTTTAATTTCCCTAAGCTATAGGACCATAAGTGTAAGTGCCATAGGCTGTGTTGCTTCGTTTCTTACGTGTTTCAGGAAACACCATACACTTCTCCAGAGTGGCTGTTGGCAATTTACATCCCGCCCATCAGCAAAACAATGCTCCCTCTTCTCCATGGCCTGTCCTGCCTTTCTAGATTTTACACTTTTTTCAGATGGCCGTTTTGACCGGGGGTTAGTGAGACTTCAATGTAGTGCAGATTTCCTTTACAGGCTTGCTTGGTTGGCCAAAAAGGGCGTATGCGTTTTTTCCTGAATATATTGAGGAAAAAACGCATACACACTTTTTGGCCAAGTGCATCATTGTCGACGTTCTGCCTCTTTTCCTATGCTTTAAGTGCAATTCCAGTATACCCCCTGAAATCGTTTTCCTGAAATGCTGCCCCGCTTTCAAGTCCTCTTCGCAGGCTTACTTCAATATATTTTTGGACGTTAGCTGTCACTTATAACTCTGCAGGTTTGTGAATTACAGTGCCCCTGAGCTCCTTTCTTCAACTCGCTTTCTCGTGAGCTGGGCAACAAATCCCATTATTGCTTCAAGGCCTAATGTGTTTATGGCAGGGCACGCTGAGCCTTTGGTTAATTCCTCTTCCTGGTGGGAAATGAGCGTTAAATTTACCAGTGCAGACACCTACAGCTAGTCTCTTATTGGTTCTCCCTATTCCTGTTCATCTTGCGCAGAAATTGCAAGCTGTGCCAAACAGGAGATTAAAGGAACTGACTCTCCAAGTGGGGAGAGAGTTAGTAAAGCGTCTGGAATGCTGAACCCGAATACCAGGGGACGAAAACTGAGATGCATTTAGAAATGTTTCCGAATCACACGGTGGACCGTACTCTGGGTTTCCCATGCATGTTTTAGCTGAAGGAAGAATCCCTTGTACCTGTAGAGTTGGGACCCATGGAATGGGTACCATGCAGTTTGACCAAAAGGTTTGCAATTGCTCACTGTACCTCATCAATGCTATCATCCCGAAGTATCCATCTTTATGTTTCACCCAGCTCTGGGTGTAGATGTGGTAAATCCAGGTTGCATCACAAGCCCTGAGTGAGTTATTTAAGAATTGCTCTCTATTTCACTGTCATTGTGTTTTGTTTTTGAAATTTATTTTGATACTGGGATTTATCGGATTTTCACTGCTGCGTTTATCCGTCTGTACACACAATTGATTCACCTACTGAGACATATAAATCCATGGGTTTTAAGTTTCTTCCTAGTCAGATATATTCCTAGGCGTTGAATATGTGGTGTTGAGTCCATTTCTTTAAGCAAGGGGTAGGTCTTGTCTATTAGAAGTTTGGCTTATGGAACAGTATCTGTGCTAATTTAAGTTTCTGGTTTCATCCGGCACCCCAACTCACCTTTCCCCATAAGCAAGCGCAAGTTGTATTTCTAAATTTGAGACCCTGTTCTCTATTGTAATTCAGTTCATGTGTAGTCAAGTTTACATCCCGTGTATTAGTCATATGTAATGATGTTTCTCTTTCTGTGTGACTTATTTCACATAGAATCACCGTACCCGAATCCACCCACTATGCCGCTACGGGCCTGATGACATAGATTTCATTGCTCAGTGATATTCCATTTTACGTACATACCACAACTTCTTTATCCATTTTTCGCTTTCTGGGATATTTAACTTGTACCGTAGACGAGGTTCTTGTAAACAGAGCCGTCCCAAACCTTGGGGTGGCTGTGTGTTTTTGATTTTAATTTCCCTAAGCTATAGGACCATAAGTGTAAGTGCCATAGGCCGTGTTGCTTCGTTTCTTACGTGTTTCAGGAAACACCATACACATCTCCAGAGCGGCTGTTGGCAATTTACATCCCGTCCATCAGCATAACAAGGCTCCCTGTTCTCCATGGCCTGTCCTGCCTTTCTGGATTTTACCCTTTTTTCAGATGGCCCTTTTGACCGGGGGGCAGTGAGACTTCATTGTAGTGCCGATTTCCTTCATAGGCTTGCTTTTTTGGCCAAAAAGTGCGTATGCGTTTTTTCCTGAATATATTCAGGAAAAAACGCATACGCACATTTTGGCCGAGTGCATCATTGTCGACGATCTGCCTCTTTTCCTATGCTTTAAGTGCAATACCGGTCTATCCCCTGAAATAGCTTTCCTGAAATTCTGCCCCGCTTTCAAGTCCTCTTTGCAGGCTTACTTCAATATATTTCTGGAAGATAGCTGTCATTTACAACTCTGTAGGTTTGTGATTTACAGTGCCCCTGAGCTCCTTTCTTCAGCTAGCTTTCTTGTGAGCTGGCCCCAAAACCACAGGATTGCTTCAGGCTCTAATCTGGTTCCGGCAGGCACGCTGAGCCTTTGGCTAATTCTTCTTCCTTGTGGGAAATGAGCATTACATTTGCCTGTGCAGACACCTACAGCTAGTCTCTCTTTGGTTCTCCCTATTCCTGTTCATCTTGCGCAGAAATTGCAAACTGTGCCAAAGAGGAGGTTAAAGGCACTGACTCTCCAAGTGGGGAGAGTGTTAGTAAAGCGTCTGGAATGGTGAACCTGAATACCAAGGGACAAAAACTGAGATGCATTTAAACACTTTTCTCAATCACATGGTGGACCATACTCTGTGTTTCCCATGTATGTTTTAGCTGAAGGAAGATTCGCTTAAACCTGGAGAGTTGGGACCCATGGAATGGGAATCATGCAGTATGACTTCAAACGGTCTGCATTTGCTCACCAATCCTCACCAATGCTATCAGCCCGAAGTGTCCAGCCCTATGTCTCACCAGCTCTGGGTGTCGATGTGGTAAATCCATGTTGCATCACAAGCCCTGAGTGAATTATTTAAGAATTCTTGTCTATTTCACTGTCATTTTGTTTTGTGTTTAAAATTTATTTTGGTAATGGGATTTATCGGATTTTCACTGCTGCGTTTTTGCCGCTGTACACATGCTTGATTCTCTTATGGAGACATATAAATCCATGGGTTTTAAGGTTGTTACCAGTCAGGTATATTCCTAAATGTTGAATATGTGGTGTTGAGTCCACTTCGTTGAGCAAGGAGTAGGTCTTGTCTATTACATATTTGGCTATTGGAACGGTATCTGTGGTAATTTCAATCTCTGGTTTTATGCAGCACCCCAACTCACCTTTCTCCATAAGAAAGCATAAGTTGGTTTTCTAAATTTGAGACCCTGTTATGTTTTGTAACTCAGTGCATGTGTAGGCAAGTTTATATTCCATGTATTAGTGATATCTTATGTGTTTTTCTTTTAGTATTTTGTGACTTTTTATGATTATACTTAAGTCCTCTGGAGTTGTTACAAATGGCAATATTTCATTATTTTCCGGGCTGAGTAATATTCCACTCTACCTAAGTACCTCATCTCTATCCATTTTTTCCCTCCAGAGACATTTATGTTATATCCTAGTCGAGGATCTTTTAAACAGAGAGGCGGTAAACTTTGGCGTGCCTGTGTCCTCCCCATTTTTGTTTTTCCCAAGATATACGTCCATGAGTGCAAGTGCCCTGTGCTCGGTAGCTCATTTTTTAGATGCTTTAGTAAACACAATACTCTTCTCCAGAGTGAACGTTGGCAACATACATTTCCACTATAAGCCTCACAGTGCTCCCTTTTCTCCTTGCCCTGTCCTGCATTTCTGGTGTTTACACTTTATGAGGACGGCTCCTCTGACTGATGCAAAGTGATGTGTTTTGTAGTATGGATTTCCAGTGCCCACCTGTTTGGTTGGCTAAAAATGTGTATGCCCTTTTCTTGAATTTATACAGAAAAAGATGCATACACCCTTTTTGGCCAACTGCAATGTTGGCAATGTTCAGCCCCTTTTCTTGTGCTTAATGGCGAGTCCTTTCTACCTCTTCCAATCCCTTTCCTGCCATTCTCTGTTTCTTACAAGTCCTTTTTTCTGACCTTCCTCAAGACATTTTTCAGTGATAGATATTTTGAGCTCTGCAGTTTCGTGAATTTTGTGCCCCTGAGTTCC